>NC_071509.1:29736831-30040299 GCF_027887155.1 Malaclemys terrapin pileata
GGGCCTGACTTAATCAAGGATGACACGTGTTAAAACAGGATATTTTCCTCGAGTGAGAAACAAACCCCCCGTCCCCCAGGTCTGCACCATACATTCTACTTTTAAGAGGTTGGGAAGTCCTTCCATTGACTTCACCAAGCTCTGAATCAGTCCCTTAAAGATCAGTGAGTGGCTGGACTCAAGCTAATAGAGTACCACTAGCAGTCTACAAGTGCTATTCAAATGCTAATAAAGAGAGAATGGATAGTAACAACACATTTCCACAGTATGAAGATGTGAATTATGAGTGTGGCTAGCTATAGGATTGTCAATCTTTCAGACATCACATCTGATTTACTAAGGAAGCCGATGCTATATAAATCAAAGTTCACTTAAATTTACATTTACGGATAAGACCAGAATAGTTACTCATTGTCACGCCTGCAACTCATTATCAATATTGAAGCTATTAGTGGCCACTCTGACTAGTCAGAGGTACTTAATGATACACTTTCCTCCAAGAAAGGTATAAACTCAATCAATTAATGAAAGCTCTCCTGGAAGCATACACTGAAAGTGAGATGTCAGAATAACAGAGGTAGTGCGCTATTACTTACACATTGAAAAACCTGCCAGGAGTCTGAAATGTCATGTATGTATAGCACGGCCCAGAAAAAGGCATATTGGAAGGTCAGCCTCCTCCAGAAGGTGAAATTGATCAAGGGGCAGACAATCATCTTAGAAACTACTGGCCTTATCCTGCTCTCATTGACTCGTACACTGCACATAACTAGATCTACTCCACCCACAAGCCTGTCTTCTCCCCCCGCCCCAGTTTGTGGTATAAGATCCAAATCCCACAAGGTGCTGAGCACCTGCAACTTCCATTTATTTATTATTTCTTTGTATTTATACAAATGTATACCAATACATTGTATTAAAACTACATCTTCAGTCACACATTGTATATGCCATTGAAATTGCTTCATACAATAACGTTAATACCCAAACATAACTACAGAACAGTGCAATATAAACCAGCATCAGAAAACCAGGCAACTCAAAAACTTAAATTGCCCTCCCCGCCAACAATTCCCTTCCTCTCCTGCATTCTCAAATGTAGCATATCCTCAAGGTCACCAGATTATGAACTACTGAATGCACCTCATAAGACTTGGCCCAATTACTAAAGTGTAACCCTATTACTCAGATGCTGTTACAAAGTACACAGTAAATTTAGAGTTAGGCATGAACTGGAGCACCATACCTGTACCGCTCAGTGTTGGGGGGAGGCACAGATCCAGATTTCAATTTTTCAGCTCAGATCTGTCTCTGTAACAAAATTTTCAGCTCAGGCCCACCTCCCTCAAACTAGGGGGAGTCTAAATCCAGAATTTGTGGCTCATGTTCATATTTCAGACACAGAAAAATGCAAGCACCATTTTTGTCCTCTTTGCTTCCCTACTTTGAAAAACAAAGCAGATGTTGGGGTTTTCCTTTTTAATTTGGAACAAAGTAACAAAGCAAAAGAAAAAAAAATCGAGAAAATGTGATTCTAAAATTTTCTCCTACAACCTTCCAGTAGAGACCTGGGAGGTACAAAAGATAGCATCCTAGAATTACTTGAAGCTAGCTGTGGTCCAGGATTTTTGTCTTCAAGAGAATGGGGATTTCTGCCAACAGAGATGGAACTGCCTTGATCCAAAAGGACCTGTAATTTACATCCCTTAAAGGCTGACATTCACCTCTGTATTTTGGGTTGCATAGCTTAACACTTTCACCTCATCCAGAATGGCCACCTTGTCCAGCAGCAGTTTTCCACAGAGTGTAATAGGGGAAACTGAGCCCTGGCATAAGTGAGTGCTATTCCACTGTCTTTAATGCCTGCTTACATTAGGTTTGACCTATTGTACCTATATGTCCAGCCACAGTGTAGTACTGTGTGTTATAGACATCCTAAATCTGGTACCTCTCATAGAATGAGTTGAAGAAAAATATGCCCTTTGCAGACTGGAGAGTTGAATTAAGTTATGGAGCCTGAAGGAGCTACAGCCCCCACACAGCAGGAGCCCAAAGGGGAAAAGCCTCCGATTTCAGGTAATAGAATTCCAACAATCTGTTGTCCTCACCCATGATAGTGGTGAGCCTTCCAATCAGTGGAGTTGGCAGTTCCATAATGTGTAAGGCACATCTCTATTAAAGATGTGTATCAGGTACACTGGATAAACCGAACTACCTAAAAAATATTTATATGATAAACATGTTAAGCTTTCTGGGTCAGTTCTGTTTTAACTTACCTTTCAATATCCAAAAGTAAACATCTGCCCTCCGAGATACACACAAAAATACTGAAGAAAAATTGAACTATAAAACATCAGTTTTATAACAATGCGTATAATTACTGTAACCCATAACTTATACTGGCCTCCGTTTGGCTGTATCCCTTTATCTTGTATATCTCATATATTCTAACTTATTGAACGCATGTGTTTTCAACAGTCTATATTTAATAAAACAGAAAGTATTATTATTTATATTTGGTAGCATCTGGAAGCCCCAAATTATATCATGACCCCATCTGCTTAGTGCTGTACACACATAGAGAAATAGATAGTTTCCATCCCAAAAAGTTTACAATCTAAGGGGAAAGAACCAGATTTTTAACAGGTATTTCAGCACCTAAAGATGCTGATAGATGCTCCTGAGATTTAGGTACAACTTCTGAAAATCCCATTAGATGCCTATCTGAATCTTTAGGTACCTAAAAGCCTTTAAAAGCTGGCCCTAAATTCTTACACCCTTACTCATGCGAGTAGTAGCTTACTACTCAGAAACAGTACTGCTATTTAACCATAAACATGCACTATTTTCTGATTTAGTATCTAGTTTGTTTCAGGTAGAATGGTAGAAATTATTTTTGATTAAAAATGGCTGTATATTGAAACAGGAATCTTTCATGAAAAGTTTTAATTGAAACAAAATCCCATGTATTCATCATAAGCAAAAATTTTGACATTTTTGGGTAGGGAGAGTTCCCTTTCATACTCTTTTTTCCCTCCTTTGTGCCACTGAATGTAGTAGAATGGATGAGCTCCAGTGGTGCCAGATTTCGCCCCCCCAACTTCTTTTGTTATTGTTTTTTTTTATATCCAGCTCACTTTTCAAAACTGCCTCATTATTGGGAAAGTTACCGACATTTCAACAGGTTACAGAGTAGAAAAACAAACAAGAAAAAGAAAAATTGAAAAAGTGTGTGGGGGGAGGAAAATGGAGATCATCCTTTTTATTGCACTCAGTGTCAAAAAGGAAAAAAGTGAGGAAAAAAACAAAAAGGCAAAATTTCAAACATTAATTTTTTCGGAAAAATGTATTTCATGTGAAAATGTAAAAATTGAAAAATCTGTTCCATTTCAAATCCTGTGAGGTGAAAACAGTTTCAGCTATTTGAATTTTTTTGCTACTTTCCAGCCTTCTCTACCTTGAGCACTTCT
The DNA here is from genome assembly GCF_027887155.1 of Malaclemys terrapin pileata. NCBI lineage: Eukaryota > Metazoa > Chordata > Testudines > Emydidae > Malaclemys > Malaclemys terrapin. The sequence goes on from NC_071509.1 coordinate 29,740,302, forward strand.
TTCTGACAGAATTTATATTCTAGATGGGAAATTTTATGTTCTTATGAGATTACCTTTTCCAAAGAGAGCCAAGAATTTTCTCTCTCTCTCGCTCTCTCTCTCTCTCTCTCACACACACACACACACAAATTAGGCAACTTGAAGATGGTGTTTTGGAACCTGAGTAAAGTCCTTATCCACCTGACTGCCAACACTCCACTTACTATGCCAAACAAGCTGCCAGCAAGCCTCCAGTGGAAAATTAATGTCCAAGGAATCTAGAGAGCCAATTAGTCTGATACTGCTATTGAGCTACACTAAAAATTCCCATGTACTTGATCGGGATTTCTGCAGCAGAATGAAGCATGACCTAAAGTAGATACATGGATATAGGCACCTCCCCCATCCCTTTCATCAATACAAAGTAGTGATGTTTATATATTTGCTACAAATATAGGTATTTGCAAGTTTTTCCTGTAATTCCACAGCTCCATTTAATAAGTAACCACTGAATAGATAAGATGTCCAAAACCACAAATGATGGTTAGAAAGTGACATGCTTATTCTCTGAGGGGAAAAAAAAACAAGCATACTTGGAGTTAATGTGTAATAGAATCTTTGCTAGTAATGCAGGGAATTTCAGAGATGTGCTAAACCCAAAGTTCTCAACTATTCTGAGCACAGACTAACAGCAAGGCCTTTGGTTATATGAATCAATGTTTTATGCCTCCAATTCAGTTGTGTTCCCTTGTACCTACAGAGAGGCAAATAGCACTGATGTACAAAGAATCAGCACAATGGCTTCTCATTAAAATTAGAGAAGGGTGGTCAAGAATGCTGCATAGAAAATACCGAAGTACTGGTACATACACAGAACTCAACATAAATTTGCTGTTTTCCTTTGACCTCATTGTAGATTGAGTGCTCGTGGAAAAGGGCTAGCAACATTCATATTTCATCACTGCAGCTCACCTATTAAATTATTTCCTATACAAACAAAGCTATCATAGGCTACAATGTAAGCCACAGAAAAGAAACATGGTTCTTTCTGAACATGTGATGCAGAACTCTCCGCTCATATTTAAGGTAGGCTGCAAACAGGAGGCCTATTGCCAAAAAGGCTTGTGAATTAGAGTGGGTGGGCACTGGTTATGCTATCCTGTGAAAATTTTCCTCATTCTAGATCAGAATGAAACTGAGACCCTTCAAGGTTTTTAACAAAAAGCCAGAGTCGGGGGGGGGGGGGAGGGGGGAGGGGAGGAGGGAGGGAGGAGGAGAGTGTCCAGAATAGATAATAGCCCCTGACAGTTAGGGTGCTGACCCAGGATATGGGAGATTCAGATTCAAATTCCTGCTCTGCCTGATTTGCCCAAATATCCCATGTGAGTGCCATAATCACTGGGCTATTGGCTATTCTAGGGGTGTGGGGGTTCTCTTTCCCTGGTGTTGACCAGAATTTCCATCCCAGTTTTGATTAATTTGCATATTCTGACCCAAAAAAATGTTTTATGGAAAAATTCCCAATCAGCTCTACTGTCAATATTTTAGCATCTGCAACCTGCTTGTAGAACTCTCTCCACTCAAACAATGAAATGAGTTACCAGTGCTGACACTCTTTGCTTAAAATCATATTTCCGCTTTCTCAAAACTGAAAATATCTCTGAAAAAAAGCTGAAACTTTCCATGTTTGGTCACAACCTAAAGCTGATTTTTCTGGAGAGGTTTAAATCCTTCTTACCATTTTTCAGCTAATGGGAACCAAAAATACACTCTCTGAGCATATTGAGGTTTTTTGTTTTGTTGTTATTGGGGAGTTCTTTGTTCTGTTTTTTGCTTGCGAATAACTCAAACTGCTGACCAAACTCCCATGCCCAAACTTTGTATGTAACAGTCCCAGTTGAAAAGTGATCCCTTTGTTAAATTAGATGAGAATAATTAAAATTAAAACTAAAACTTACAAGTGATAGAAAAATCACTTCCAGTACAAGCATGCTCAGAAAGCATGTGTAAAAATGCTAGCAGAAACCAACACAGCTCTTCCTCTTCCTCAACTTGTTGCCACATGCACTTCTGACACAATCCAAGCCATGGACAAGTGCATGCAATGAGAGTAAGATGATGTTGTTATGGCAACATTAAGGTACCATTTCTCGACTTTTGTATTTCTATATGGAACCATAACATTGAATTAATATAGATTTTTCTCCTCCCATTTAATAGATGTATGCAATTTATTGGACTCCATGTTCAAGAGGAGGCTGTGATCACATTATAGAGTGGAAAATCGTATAAACAAAAGTATACAAGAGCAACAGACTTGAAAACATTTCCAAACAAGCAAGCTCAGAATACATTTTAGCCACCTCAATAAAGCTTGTATCACACTGTTTCTTGCTCTGGATAAGGGTAATGAAGATTTTGACTTTAGAGCTATTTAAATAAAGTACATTTCTAATATCACAGTCCACTGTGCTCCATATCCTCTGCTTCTATTGATTTCTGATGTTCCACATTTACTCCTCATTCAGTTTGTTCTAATGGGTAATAGGAATAGTAGCAGACCAGAAATGCTTCCAACTGTTCCTGTCCTTGAAAAGCCATTCTCTGCATTTGTATTCCTGGTCCCCTGTGCTCTTAGATTTAAGAAACATCTCACATGCACTATACTGTATCTGTGTCTTTAATTCAAGAGAAAAAAGCTCTTATTTTCAATACTAGAAAAATACCTGATCTACAAAACCCAGTTTCCTTCATTCTTGCTTTTAGACCTTATATTCTAGTGTAGTATTCCCTTTACTACTTCATGTAAAGGTCAGTTGCATGCTTTGTAAGTGTACATGGATGGATGAGGTTTCAAAATTTTTAGAGATTGGGATGGTTTGGAAAGAAAATGTTACTTTGTTACTTACCTGTATAATAACTGGAATTCTTTGAGATGTGTGGTCCCTACCTGTATACGGAAAGTCTTTGAGAAGAGATTGCTTCCACTCTCAGACCTCCTACAAAGGACACAACAGTCTAGGTGATTTCCTAAAGGATTTTGTCCTTTGTAGATAGAATGCCAATGATGGACATCCAAAGAGTGATGTTTCCTATCCTCACTGTTGACACGTGGCTCTGGGGAGAAGAAAGGTAAGTGCATGGTCTGATTAGATGGAATTCTCACATTACTTTGGGATAAATTTAGGATGTGATCTCAGGGGCATTTTGTCTTTATGGAAGATTGTGTAGGTGGATCAGCCATGATGTCTCCAGTTCACCTATTCTTCTGGCTGAGGTGATTGCAACCAGAAAGGCTTTCTTCATTGATAGGTAGGCTAAGGAACATGAGACTAAGGGTTCAAAATGATCCTTTGTTAATGCTGATAGGTCTACATTGAGGTCCAATATCAGGGTAGATTTCATTGTCAGAGGAAAGGCTCTGACAAGATACTTTAGAATATGCACTGTAACAGGGTGGCTGAAGATTGAATAGTTGGCCCCCACAGAGTGACAGACATTGATAGTAGCTACTTGTACCCACAGGAACTAAAGGATAGTCCTGAAGTCTTTAAAGAGAGAAAGTATTCCAGCATGGCATGGGTGTTGGCAGCCTCTGGGGTTATCAGATGATGTTCACACCAGATAGAAAATTTTTTCCACTTTGCCCTGTACTACTAAAAACTACACTTAACTGACGATAAATTTATTTAAGACTATTAACTACAACTATTTACAGGTAATTACAGATAGTTTTAGAAGAAGCCTGTTAACACTGCAGATGCTGAAGAGGTTCTATCTCAAATCACGGGTGGCAGAAAGGAACTGGAAAGGCAGTTGGATCACACCCTCAGTTTTGAGCAAGAGAAGGAGAAGGTGCAGGAGCAGACCAACAGACATTTGCTAGAAATTCCAGTCTCAGGTGTATGAAGCACATGTACACCCATAGTGGAATACACATTAGGACCATCTCTCAAAGAAGACAATATGCTTTTTTAACCAACTGCATCTAGGTTTTGATGCATCTACCGAAAAATAGACTGGCATTGAGGCTATTTAAGTGAAGCAGTGGCACATATGAGAAGAAAAACCTGTATGTAAATCTTGGGTTACTTGTCAAAGTTGAGTAAATTAAAGGAGTGAATACATTTCATGATATGACTTTGAATGAAATACAGTCTCGACACTGTGTCCCGGCTACCCAAGAGACCACCTTCATGCTACGAGGCACCATGGCTGTTGAGGTCATTCTGAGGCACTAGCACAATGAGGTCCTGATCCATAAGAAGTGCTCATAGATACGCGGGTAATACAAATAAAAAATAATAGCAGTCTCCTTCCTGTCATAAACTGGAGGAGGCTGATGATAGGGACCTTGGTTTTTAAACCCACTCTCCCTTATCATTTTTCTGCTAGAGCACAGTAGCATGCTGCAAGATCCACTCATTTCCCCAGGCTTTTTCTCAGGAAGGAGAATGATAACTAGGGGATGACTGGGGAACTGCTGAGAGGGTTGAGAGCTGGGATAGGAAATGGTGAATAGGGCTGGATACTGGTTGGTGAAAGTTAAATATGAACATCCCTTATATGATCTTAAGAAATTGTGGGTGTACTCTTTCTTCCTTGAAGTCCTTTTGACCTATTGAGTAATTATTGGTTTGTACAGCACTCAGAACATTCCATGGATGCTTCATATATGTAAATGAATAAGCCATTCATGTTTGTGTTCATACTAAAAACAGTTATTGGATTTTTATATTTACATATGTACCCTTCATTTCTTGGTGTTTCTTTCAAGTGACTAGACAGGGTATTGGCTCTACAGGATTCTGATTTTTAAAAGTTTTATTTATCAGTGAGATCGTAAACGCTAAATGGATCTACGCAGGTTAAAATGAACTCCAGAGGTAATTGGAAGACTTTTTTTTTCTTTTTATGTTTGGATCTCATTTCCTACTGCCCAGTCTTCAAGGGTCCTTATTCTACAGCCTATTACCACACACCATGCAAAGAGAAATAGGTCATGTCCTCTCTCAGCAGGTTTCTTCAAAAGAGAAGAGTCCAGTGCCAAAACTCTGACTGCTAAACTGGCTTATTCCTCTACTTCTATCTTTGTGGCTCCGGGAATTCTTGCTGTTGGTTACACTCCACTGTCTTGAAACACTCTAAGAACTCTTGTAGACAGCTTTGTGGCCAAGAGGAGGAAACCCAATTTTCCCATCACATGCAATGAAACTCCTGTACTACAAAACAGAACAGTGCATTATCTGTCAAAGAGGCAACATATCTTGCAGCCTATACACCAATCAAATTCACCAGAAGAGTCAAGGAAAACCAGAGCCTACACGTGTTTGTACTAGTTCAAAAGATCAGAACTCAGAGTAGTGCCCTTACAGTACCACAGAAGACTCATAGCAAAAAACTATAAGACACGTAAGGCATAAGTAAATCTAAAGCAAGCATCTAAATACCCCTAGCAGTAAAGAATCCTGCAGCCATCTCTGATGGAAAAAAATCAATTAAACCACAGATTTTGTATCAGAGATGAGATTTAAGGTTGTACTTTAAAACACTCCTGTTGTGAAAGCGGCATTAGGCTTATGCCAAAATACTTGGGATTTTTATGGCAATTTAGATTATAGCAACATATGAGCATGGAAGCATCTGTTTTATCAAGAACATCATTTTGCATTTTGTCTGTTTTTTTCATATAGCATATGTACACTAGTGGATCAAAGGGTGAGAATGCATTTTCTCTTGTCTCACTTATATTTTCCAATGAAAGATGAAGAGGAGAAGGGAGGGAGAGAAGAGAAGCTGATGGTCAGAAACAGAAAAGTTTCAGACTGGATCAAATAGGGTTGTCCGCAACAGTTTGGCTTTAATGGATGGCATCATTACACAGTTGTAAGGGTTGCTAAGAGTATTGGTAAAACAGTGTGTAAGCTGAAAAAGCAATCTCCAAGAATAAATGTGCACTACATTGCAGCAGACATACTTCTCATTAGTTTAACTCAAATGTCACCAGTTAATGGGGAAAGTGATTTAACAGCTGTCCTAGAGAGTAACACTCCAGCTTCTTGAACAGACTTTCTTCAGCTACCTGACTAATGTATATCTTCTTACTGGTGCTGTATCACAATGAACTGTTTTTATATTTTATGAACCACTTTATGGTCTATGTATTTTTTTAAAAATTCAAGAGGAATGCACAAAACATTCCCAGAGCCAGCAAATGAAGGAATTCCACAACAGAAACCACAGACTTTAAATTATGTCAGAGCAAGTGTACACAACCTGGCCAAGCAAAATAGCTTTGACACAACTAATCAATAGCCTCAATGATCTTGGGAAGCACCATGTCAAGGACTGTGTATGCTGCCAGAGCATCCAAATTTGGCAGTTGGCTAGAGACTGAAATCATATGAATCACATTATAGTCATTCTTTCAACCTGTTCTGTCCAGTAGCACAGTCGCTTTTGTAAGCCGCTGGAAGGTTATTTTCTTTCATAAAAGGGAGACTACCAAGATTGTCGAACAGAAACACTGACTTAAATTTTCACTGGTCCGATTTGTAAGTCCCTATAACTAACCTCCTGTTAAGGTGTTCACCTTTCGAGGAGAGGGAAGACCCTATTCGGACACAGACTGGCTAACCTAGTGAGGAGGGCTTTAAACTAGGTTCAACTGGGACAGGTGAGCAAAGCCCACAGGTAAGTGGGGAACATGGAGACCGGGGAGATGAGTCGGAAACGAGAGGGAGTGTGGGCTATATTGGCAGAGAGAAAGGAGGGTCAGGACAAAACTGGGAGGAAAGATCAAACCAGTATCTTAGATGCCTATATACAAATGCGAGAAGTATGGGGAATAAGCAGGAAGAACTGGAAGTGCTAATAAATAAATACAACTATGACATTGTTGGCATCACTGAAACTTGGTGGGATAATACACATGATTGGAGTGTTGGTGTGGATGGGTACAGCTTGCTCAGGAAGGATAGACAGGGGAAAAAGGGAGGAGGTGTTGCCTTATATATTAAAAATGCACACACTTGGACTGAGGTAGAGATGGACATAGGAGATGGAAGTGTTGAGAGTCTCTGGGTTAGGCTAAAAGGGGCAAAAAACAAGGGAGATGTCATTCTAGGAGTCTACTACAGGCCACCTAACCAGGTGGAAGAGGTGGATGAGCCTTTTTTCAAGCAACTAACAAAATCATCCAAAGCCCAAAATTTGGTGGTGATGGGAGACTTCAACTATCCGGATATATGTTGGGAAAATAACACAGCAGGGCACAGACTATCCAACAAATTCTTGGACTGCATTGGAGACAACTTTTTATTTCAGAAGGTTGAAAAAGCTACTAGGGGGGAAGCTGTTCTAGACTTGATTTTAACAAATAGGGAGGAACTCGTTGAGAATTTGAAAGTAGAAGGCAGCCTGGGTGAAAGTGATCATGAAATCATAGAGTTTGCAATTCTAAGGAAGGGTAGAAGGGAGAACAGCAAAATAGAGACAATGGATTTCAGGAAGGCAGATTTTGGTAAGCTCAGAGAGCTGATAGGTAAGGTCCCATGGGAATCAAGACTGAGGGGAAAAACAACTGAGGAGAGTTGGCAGTTTTTCAAAGGGACACTATTAAGGGCCCAAAAGCAAGCTATTCCGCTGGTTAGGAAAGATAGAAAATGTGGCAAAAGACCACCTTCGCTTAACCACGAGATCTTGCACGATATAAAAAATAAAAAGGAGTCATATAAAAAATGGAAACTAGGACAGATTACAAAGGATGAATATAGGCAAACAACACAGGAATGCAGGGGCAAGATTAGAAAGGCAAAGGCACAAAATGAGCTCAAACTAGCTACAGGAATAAAAGGAAACAAGAAGATTTTTTATCAATACATTAGAAGCAAGAGGAAGACCAAAGACAGGGTAGGCCCACTGCTTAGTGAAGAGGGAGAAACAGTAACAGGAAACTTGGAAATGGCAGAGATGCTTAATGACTTCTTTGTTTCGGTCTTCACCGAGAAGTCTGAAGGAATGCCTAACATAGTGAATGCTAATGGGAAGGGGGTAGGTTTAGCAGATAAAATAAAAAAAGAACAAGTTAAAAATCACTTAGAAAAGTTAGATGCCTGCAAGTCACCCGGGCCTGATGAAATGCATCCTAGAATACTCAAGGAGCTAATAGAGGAGGTAGCTGAGCCTCTAGCTATTATCTTTGGAAAATCATGGGAGACGGGAGAGATTCCAGAAGACTGGCAAAGGGCAAATATAGTGCCCATCTATAAAAAGGGAAATAAAAACAACCCAGGAAACTACAGACCAGTTAGTTTAACTTCTGTACCAGGGAAGATAATGGAGCAAATAATTAAGGAAATCATCTGCAAACACTTGGAAGGTGGTAAGGTGATAGGGAACAGCCAGCATGGATTTGTGAAGAACAAATCATGTCAAACCAATCTGATAGCTTTCTTCGATAGGATAACGAGTCTTGTGGATAAGGGAGAAGCTGTGGATGTGGTATACCTAGACTTTAGTAAGGCATTTGATACAGTCTCGCATGATATTCTTATTGATAAACTGCGCAAATACAATTTAGATGGGGCTACTATAAGGTGGGTGCATAACTGGCTGGATAACCGTACTCAGAGAGTTGTTATTAATGGTTCCCAATCCTGCTGGAAAGGCGTAACGAGTGGGGTACCGCAGGGGTCTGTTTTGGGACCGGCTCTGTTCAATATCTTCATCAACGACTTAGATATTGGCATAGAAAGTATGCTTATTAAGTTTGCGAATGATACCAAACTGGGAGGGAGGCTTTGGAGGACAGGGTCATAATTCAAAATGATCTGGACAAATTGGAGAAATGGTCTGAATTAAACAGGATGAAGTTTAACAAAGACAAATGCAAAGTGCTCCACTTAGGAAGGAAAAATCAGTTTCACACATACAGAATGGGAAGAGACTGTCTAGGAAGGAGTACGGCAGAAAGGGATCTAGGGGTTATAGTGGACCACAAGCTAAATATGAGTCAACAGTGTGATGCTGTTGCAAAAAAAGCAAACATGATCCTGGGATGTATTAACAGGTGTGTGGTGAGCAAGACACGAGAAGTCATTCTTCTGCTCTACTCTGCGCTGGTTGGGCCTCAACTGGAGTATTGTGTCCAGTTCTGGGCACCGCATTTCAAGGAAGATGTGGAGAAATTGGAGAGGGTACAGAGAAGAGCAACAAGAATGCTTAAAGGTCTAGAGAACATGACCTATGAAGGAAGGCTGAAAGAATTGGGTTTGTTTAGTTTGGAAAAGAGAAGACTGAGAGGGGACATGATAGCAATTTTCAGGTATCTAAAATGGGGTCGTAAGGAGGAGGGAGAAAACTTGTTCATCTTAACCTCTAAGGATAGAACAAGAAGCAATGGGCTTAAACTGCAGCAAGGGAGGTTTAGGTTGGGCATTAGGAAAAAGTTCCTAACTGTCAGGGTGGTTAAACACTGGAATAAATTGCCTAGGGAGGTTGTGGAATCTCCATCTCTGGAGATATTTAAGAGTAGATTAGATAAATGTCTCTCAAGGATGGTCTTCTAGACATTATTTGGTCCTGCCATGAGGGCAGGGGACTGGACTCGATGACCTCTCGAAGTCCTTTCCAGTCCTAGAATCTATGAATCTATAAGATAAACCATGGCATCCACCTGCTGGATAGTTAACCTGCAGTCACACAATTACAGGACTAAACTGCACTGAGAGATAAGAATCTAAGTTAAAGGATTTTAAAAAGTTAAAAGACAAACACAAATTAAATAATCAAAAGAATAGCAAGCTTTAAACATATCTTGCAATGGTAACAGAATGTTACCATTGTTCAATCCAATGCTAAGGGATTTTGAAACTAATGACCAAGATTTTGAGAGAATCTAAAGTTTAAAAAAAGGACATTTGACCATTGATAGATGAACATTAACCTAATCGCATCAATAGTTTTAAACTACAGAAATTAGTGCCTTTTGTCCCACCAATCACATTTCTTATACAAATGACTATAGTCTATTAGTAGCAGAGGTAGATGCTCCTTCCTATATTCCCTGACAGCAAATGACGTCTCTCGATTTAAGCAACACTCTGACTTTGCTTGTTACAATTCCATTGGATCTGTAGTTCAGCTTCACTAAGGTCTGTATCCCTTCAATCTTATCAGTTTGTGAGCATGGTAAAAATGTGAAATAAAGGCTTCAAAATTTGGCTGAAACTTTTACTTACAGGTCTCAAATATGACTATTCCCATTTCTGCTCACAGTAAAATAGCTTGTATCAATGTTAAACCTATTTCTTGCATACTGCTCCTATAAGTGCAGAGGCAACTGCTATTTTGTATGCACGCACGCGCGCGCATACACACACACACCATAATCTCCTATGGAGGTCTTATTTTTGCTTTTGCCTATTCTGTTCTTTTGCCTAGTTCTTGACACCTTTTCTCCCACTGAGTAGTACCTTACTCTACAAGTAGCCCTATTGAAATTGATAGAACTATTTCTGGAATAAGGTACCACACAAAGTAAGGGTGCTAAAAATGAGCCCGCAGTATAAAAATAAAGCTTATTCTGATTCAACATACATGACCCTGCCCCCTAGTCTATTGCTTTCTCTTCCTCTTACACAGGAAATACAGGGATAGAAGAGGGTTTCTTGTCTGCTCCCTGCATTTTAATTTTTTCTACTGTTTCTCTGCTGTTCTTTTGCCCTTTTAGTTTCACAGGAATTCTTCAGTTGCTTCTCTCTCAGTCACCCCCATAATTCTCCTCCTTTTCCAAAAAAAAAAAAAAAAAAGAAAGAAAAAAGAGGAGGAAGCAGATTTACAATCCCATATCACACAAATAGTCCATCAAGTCTTAAGCAACAGAGGGTCCTGTGGCACCTTTAAGACTAACAGAAGTATCTGAAGAAGTGAGGTTCTTACCCACGAAAGCTTATGCTCCCAATACTTCTGTTAGTCTTAAAGGTACCACAGGACCCTCTGTTGCTTTTTACAGATTCAGACTAACACGGCTACCCCTCTGATACTTGACATCAAGTCTTAGTGACCCTTCTCTGACAGCGGCCAATGCCTGATGCTGCAGAGAAAGATAAAAAACAACAATCCTGTAACGTGCCTGTCCAATTGTGAAATGCTAGGTGAAAACAATATTTTACCCTAGTTTGTAAATCTATAAACTTGTTCATTTTTTCTCTTACTTAATTGGCCTCTCAGAGTTGGTAAGACAACTCCCACTTGTTCATGCTCTCTGTATGTGTGTATATATATGTCCTCAATATATGTTCCATTCTATATGCATCCGAAGAAGTGGGCTGTAGTCCACGAAAGCTTATGCTCTAATAAATTTGTTAGTCTCTAAGGTGCCACAGGTACTCCTGTTCTTTTTGCGGATACAGACTAACATGGCTGCTACTCTGAAACCTGTCATTTTGAAAGCAGTACAGGAAGGGGACAAATAAGCAATGTTTGGGTCTTTTTGGAAATCTGCCTTACCGATTATTTCTGATTTCTGCTCAACTCCCACCAAAGTCTCCCGGTGGCAGTGAACAATGATTAGATTCAGACAGAGCATGTGACAAGGCAAAGAAATGTTCTCTTTTACCTCCTGCTCCTTTTCAAATGCTATCAAATACAAGCAACCACCACACTGGGGTTTCACACAGAACTAATAAAATGCCATATTTTGCTGACCTGGTTCACTTTATATGGATAAAAGTATAACCTTTTGATCTGAGAGGTGAACAGGCAGGGCCGGCTCCAGGCACCAGTGCAGAGAGCAGGTGTTTGGGGTGGCCAATGGAAAGGGGCGGCATGTCTGGGTCTTCGGTGGCAATTCGGCGGCGGGTCCCTCAGTCCCTCTCGGAGGGAAGGACCGGCCGCCGAATTGCTGCCGAAGAATGAAGCAGCGCAGTAGAGTTGCCGCCAAAGTCCTGCCGATCGCAGCTTTATCTTTTTTTTTTTTCTCTTTTCTTCGCTGCTTGGGACGCAAAAAAGCTGGAGCCGGCCCTGTGAACAGGACTTGGAATCCATTTCAGGGTCTGAATCTGACTAGATAAAAAAGATCTTTGTGTCTGATTTGTTTTATTTAGGCAACAAAAACAAAGAGAATTATCTGATCCAGCAGTTTCAGCCCGATATGACCACCCACTCCTTCTTTCCTGCAGACTTTAAGTCTACTCATATTTACAGTTCAGTAACAGGCTTTTGCAATATGCAGATTTACCAAAAACAACTGTTGGTGAACATATTTTTTAAGAATCCTAATAGCAAATCTATGTTAAGACGCATATTGCTGAAATCTGACAAGTTATTAATCTTTCCAGGAGGGAGTGCTATAGATGTGGGTTAAGGTAGTTGCTGGAAGGGTCCTCTAGAGCAGTGGGTCTCAACCTATTTACCACTGTTGGCCACACATGCAGCTCTCTATGTATTATGTGGGCCACATCCACACAATATATACCGGATATACTCGTTCATCAGCCTGTTCGTTTACAAGCCGACCCCCCAAAATGGATAGGTAAAAATAGCAAAAACTGTATGACTCTTTCATAAGCCGACCCTATATTTCAGGGGTTGGAAAACTTTGGCTCCTGGCCCGTCAGGGTAAGCCGCTGGCGGGTCGGGACATTTTGCTTACTTGGAGCATCTGCAGGCATGGAGCCCCTCAGTTCCCTGTGCTCACGGTTCGCCATTCCCAGCCAATGGGAGCTGCGGAAAGTGGCGCTTCCCGCAGCTCCCATTGGCTGGGAATGGTAAACCGCAGCCACAGGGAGCTGAGGGGCTCCATGCCTGCAGACGCTCCAGGTAAACAAAATGACAATTTATTAGATATTCAATTCAATGAATCCATAGAGTTTAAAATCATCACATTTTGGTGTAGACCCATTTATAAGTCGACCCCCGCTCTTTTATGCGTCACTTTTTTACCAAAAATATTCAGCTTATGAACGAGTATATACGGTATACTACCTGTATGGCCCTGAGGATGTCACATGGGGCATAGCTGCATGCTGATTGGGCTGCAAGCAGCCCACAGATTGAGAACGACTGCTCTAGAGGCCCACTGCCACTTCCCAGGGTCTACCCACAGCCATACCCAGGGGGGAATTTATCCCATAATTCAGCGCTGTTCAGAATGCTGAGCTCCAAAGGAGCATTATTATGATGTGCTAAAATTCAAATTCTCTCCATGCATTAAGGGTCTTGGCCTGAGATACTGATATAAGATTTTATGGAATGTATTTCTAAAGAGACAAAGGAGTGAGTCCGGCTTTATACAGTACAATTGAGATCAAAATCTGGCCCTGTCTTGGACCATGATCATCATATGTAAGCCGGTGAAAACACATGTACATCGCTGCGAATGAGGGACTGGTGTTTCTATTATGCAATTTTATTTTGTGTCATGTTTTGTTTTCTTTATTTATTCCATTCATTGCTGCCAGACTGCCTCCAAAACTTCCAAGAAATAGAAAGTTACACATAAAAAGCTGGCTTATGAAATCATCAGACTGTTGTGGTAACTATTGACAAACACAATACAGAGACATCCAGAAATCAAGAAATGACAGTGGGCTTGTGTATAAGAGATTAAGAAACTACCGTTTTCTCTATGATTATCTCATGCTTGCACTTTGAACTTCAATCACATGATCCTCTTGCTTCAGTCTATTTTCCAGCTGCAGTCAACAGCACATCAGAGACTGTCAGAAAAGATTAGACAAGGCTGCAATGCACTCTGCTCTGGAGCATTACGTTTAGTTTATTTCTTTTAGTAGCTAGGACCATTTTTGTTTAATTTGATGTAATTAAATATTAGCCACATCATTGACAGAGGGACAATCCAAAGGGTGATATTTCTATTTAAACACTTTACATATCTTCTTTGCAGTCTGTACAGAGTTATTTAGGTGCCTGCCTGCACTTTTTGCTGTTTAGCAAAGGAAGGATGCTTAGCCATGCCAGTTTATGTGTCAGAGAGGGAATGGCTCCACGCCAAAAAACTCAAATCAGATCATCATCATGAGATCTGCCACCTTGGAAGGAAAAATAAATCTTGCCTGCAGGTGGATAAAATTCAATGCCGCCAAGAAAAACGCAAGCACAACTGCTTTTACCTCCCAGAAAAGTGTCTCCAGCTGCCGCATTATTGTATAAAACAAGTTCCACATGTCAGACTAGTAGGGCAGTGTGATGCTGAAAAAAGAAATGGCAGGCACCATCTGTATTGTTATGAATTCAGCAGTTGCCTAGAGAGTTGCTGCCATTGAAAGCAGCAAGATTACTTCTCTGCTATTAAAAAGTAAACTTGACAAGACTGCTGTCATTAGGTAGGCTTACATTCCAGAGCATCTCCCACAAAGCAAATACAGAACAGAAATATGCAAGCATTCACCATCACATGAGTGACTGCCAGAAATTATAGCAACTTTCACGTTAAATAAAAGACAGCCCTTGTACAGGGCTGAGGGGGCCTCCAAATGATTTGTGTGCGTCTTTTTTAACCAATTTCAAGCACTAACTGGCTTTCATTATTTCTTATGAAGAATCCACAGCAGCTTTAAAGATGAGTAAGGGGATCAAATTTATATCCTGCAGTCTTGCATGCAGGACAGAAGTCTTCACCATGAAAGCAAAACAATCTTGGCTCATAGCCTTGTTGTCATCACGTTTCAATAGCACAGTGATTCTCAACCTATGGTCTGCGGAGCCCTGGGGGTCTGGGAATAGGTCTAAGGGTTCTGCAAAACACTTAGACTGAAAACTGACTGAACAGAATTCAACTATGTATATAGACAATAGATTTCCAAAGGGGTCTGCACCTCCAGTCGAAATTTTTTAAGGGTCTGCAAATGAAAAAGGTTGAGAACTACTGAAATAGCACTTTCAAGACTAGGGTTATCTGTCCATATTTCTGCTACTCTGGCTGTCATGAAGTTGCAAGGAAAGAAACAATGGTTAAAAGGATTCTGAGAAATTTGCATCAACCCTAAGTAGGAATATTTTGCATTAGTAAATATGGGTCTGTGTGTGTGTGTGAGCGAGGCGATCTGTTTGATGGTCCTTGGAACTTTCAGACACCTCTGCCTCATTTTTAATGTCTTTGCATTCTTTAAGAACAGCATACCATGAAAGTTAAAGAACTTCTGCAGAATGGCATGGGGGTGAATAAAGGAGAACATTAGCATAATGCTGGTGCATTGCTCATTGTTAACATGCCAATTCCAGTTTTGAGCGCAGAGGGCATGTAAAGGGCAGGTAAACAGTTAAGGAATGGATACAGTGCTTTGAGTTGAGTAGCTAGATCTGTTCTGAACTTTTAAATCTTTTATAGCTGTGATACTTCAGACTCCTAAAAATGAATCAGAACATCTGACAGGCATTCCATAAAGTTCCATATACAAGTAGTTCCAAGATTTAGCACTCAGCATTTACCTTCTGATGTGCTGACAAAGGGAAAATAGTTTATGTAGAAGTCTTTGGGACTTTTTGCACCTAAAAGGAACTGGTAAAATTTAGCTTTTTACTGTTTCTTTTCTCACATAAAAAATTCATTTAAATACCTGGGAGGTTTTCCCAGTTTTACCACAAGCAGAAAGGTTATTGCATCTGTGAAAATATGTCTTTGGGTCTCAAAGCCTAATATGTGCACTATGAAGGAGGTGGGTCTGAAGCTCCACATTGCTATTCAGCTAGTCTCTACTCAAATATTATAATAATTCACTATACTTATATTGTTCAGTTCATAAGAAAGGATCCCAAAACACTTTACAAGTGAAACATACAAGATTGCTCAGCCATAACTGAAATGTGGAGTGAAACATAATTGCAGCAGCTATTTACCACAATGCAATAAAACAACATGATAGTCCTTGTTGGAAACCCCGATTCTTTCCTGGCCAAAAAGCTTTGGTTTTTCCAAGGGATTTTTCAGCACAAAGAAAACTGAAGAATTTCCTTTCCTTTGACTTAAAATGCCATTTTGTTTCAGTTTTTGGAAACCAAAAGTTTCATTTTTCTATTTTTGATTTCTGAATTTTCAGGTTTCTGTTCCCGGCTCTGCCCACTGACCTCTCTGTGGCCTTGGGAAAGTCATTTCACCTCCCTGTGCCTCTGTTTCCCCTACTCTCAGTATGTCTATGTAGATTGGAGTGCCCAACCTACAGCCCATGGGCTGTACATGGCCCACCAGAGCATTTCATAATGCCCGCAGCCTGCTTCAACACAATATACTAATAGCCGATTCATTAGTGTTTTGTTGTCATTTACATCATTTTTGTTTACACAAGTGTGTAAATAGACACTGTACATAGAAAATCTATCTAAATACATACGAAACGAGCTGAACCTAAAATATAAATCAGTACAGGTGACTTTAAATCTTATTAGAATCTGTTTGGCCCACACAAGGTTGTGCTTAGGTTTATGTGGCCCTCCTATATAATAAGGTTGGGCACCACTGATTGTAGATAGTAAGCTCTTCAGGGAAGGGGATGTCTCTCAGTATGTGTGTGTACAATGCCTAGCACAATAGGCTGGCCCACCGATGGGGGGGGAAGGGGCAATTGCCCAGGTGCCCAAGCGACTTAAAAAGGCCCGGGGAGCCCTGGCCGCCGCTAGCACAGCGGCTTGTGCGTGCCTGGGGGCCCATTGACTGTTCTGCCCTGGGGCCCGGAATTGCTGTTGACAGACCTGACAATGGGGCCCTGATCTCTGGTGGATCCTGCCATGCTACTAATGATAATTACAATAATGCTTCCTATTTAGTCTTTTTTTTAGCTTTTGTCATCGTAGGAGGCAAGTCTTATTATAAAAATGTTAAAATGCACCCAATCAGACTCAAAGCTATCCAAACAGCATGCAGTTGAAGAACCACCATGATTGCTGGGACGGGGGTGGCCTCTGCTGTCAGATTGTCAGGCTGATGAAAAAAATGGGGGTGGGGGAGAGAGACAAAAACTCCCATTTGATGGCTTTGCTTTTAGTTGAAAGCTTTAAAAAAGTGCCAGTATCTATCAACCTAAAGCTTAACCCCACAAAGCTTTAGTCACGTGAATTTTCCTCACTTGGGTGAGCAGTCAAGGACTTTCACATTGTGAGTAGCTACGCTAGAAAAATTCATACCCGTACTGCAGCAATGGTGCAGCTGCACTGTGCTAAGCCAACAGTATAAACAGAACACAGGCACTTTTGCTACTAATCTCTTTGTGACAGGGTGTTAAAAATTCCTGAATCCTGTCTAACAATCCTATTACATCCCTGATGGTTGTTGCTGCAATACAGGCACTTATTTTCCTAGAGCAGACAAGGCCATTTAGATAGGGAGGCTGACATATCTGTTCAAGTCCATTATATTTATAAAAAATTAGAGATTCACAACAAAAATCTGGCAGAGTGAAAATAAATGCTTCTGCCCCTTCCTTGATTTGAGTTAATGTACACAGAGAAGCAATTAAAAAAGGCTTAACTTAAATTGGTTTTCCAAATGAATGATGGCTTGGATAATGCTGGCTGGATATATAACGTTTATCCCTTGGGTTAATGATCACACTCTTCCAATTCTCTTTAATCCCATTACAAAGTTAATAAATATTTCTTTTATACCAGCATTGTTTTAAAAAACAAGATTAAAATGTAGAGTGCTGTTTTGAGAAAGCTGCTGTCTCTAGAAAACTTAAGTGTCATATCTAACCTTTATATTCAAGCAGCTAATAAAATCTCATCTGATCCCAAGATTTTTCATTCAGCAGATCTTTGATAGTTCAGTTCTAAATACTGTCAAAGTGCAAAGTGAATCTGAATGTGTCATTCTCTGGATCCACTGAGTCTATGTGGGCATACCATGCAGAGCTACACTGAGAGATTGGGGCTTATACAGAGCACCTAACACAATGGGGCACTGATCGTATTTTTCTCCTCCACATGTTTCTGTAATATGAATATTAGTCCTATGGGGAGCAACAATAACTCCTACATTTAGACTTCCAATTATAATAAGTCTTGTAACTTTTTCTGAAGAGCTTTAAACCTCCATTGTTTGCAGCAGGCCTTTGATGTCTTCGGGTCAGATAAGTCCCTTTGCTGGACTCCTAATATATAATTTAGCCCCGCTATCTGCCAAATATACCAGAGAAATATTTATTGCAAATGATATTCTTAAAGGACCCCAAATTATATAAGTTATAAGTCAGACCCATTTTCATCTTTAATAACAGGGCATGGACAAGAATTAGGCCATCATGAGATCCATTGGATGGGTCAGACAGAGAAATTTCTGTCTGGTTTGTTCTGTAGCTCATGCATAAAAACACTGGGGTCATGCTGCCTTTTCTTCCTTTCAATATTTTTAGCCCAATACAGAAAATACCCAAATACTAATAGATCATTTAACCTTTTGCATATTTTTAAAATTCCCCATGTTAAAATACCATCAGAACACAATCAATTTTTGTTGCATCCACTGACAATCAACAAAGCTTTTTTTGTTCCCTGAACTGTGCTTATCAGCTGATACCAAAGTGGAAAGCACAACGAACAACAGAGAACAATACAACCAGATACAGAACCTTTTTGATTGCTGCTATCCGACTGATTCTTTATTGAAACTTCAGGTTTCAGAATAGATTAAAATTTTACTTTAATTGGACTCATAAAAAAATTGACAAGAACAAGAAGACAAGAGATTAGGTAAGCAAGAAAATACTATTTACATATCATTAACTCCCCTAAAGTAAATCACAGTTAAGGCTAACATACCCAAGCTCACATTCTGTCCTCACATGCTGATGGGGGAAAAAACAGAAAAATATCTCCACAAAATTGAAATATTTTTGACTGACTTACAAGGAAAGATTACGTGTATTACATATGTATAGATACTAAATAATGTCATGGGCAACGTAAAAGTGTATTTATAACTTGAGCTTAAACACCAAGAAGAAAAAAAGGAATTTAGGTGTGTATAGGTAGGGGTGTCACTAGCATTAAAGGAAACATTTAAACTGAATAATATGAAAACCTTTGGAATTTCACACTTGGGACATAATACTAACACCAATATTGAAAATGTACAAGAGGGAACAAACAATCCTGCATTGGCAGAAGAATGGACTACATGACCTAATAGGTTTTTTCCATCTCTTAACTTCTATGATCCTATATATGGGTGTTTTATACTTTAAATAAGTGCTCTAATACTCATATACAGAAAACACAGGCCAAACTGAAATGTTTAAAGTTGATTTATAAAACCCTGAGAATTGTCAGTGAAATGTAAACATACCCATTAACTATACCAACTCTGAGTGCGCCATTGTAAGTGTTATTCGTGCTGAAATGCCGAGAGGAAAAAATACAGGGTCAGCACATACAAGATAACAAAACAAAATGAGAGCAAATTCACTCTGCATGACCAACACTGCCAGGCGCCATGTTTCATTTATGAAAATATAATCCGATGCGGCTCACCTAATCTACTGTCGAACTGCAGAAAGCTAAAATGGCAAGAACAAAACTAAAACAGGTCAGAGATAGAGCAATAAAGGATCTCCTCAAACTTTTGGGGATGTAGGTCTCTTTGTGTAGACTTTTGACACTGATGCAGCACGTCACACCATCATATGTGACTAGAACATAGGGTTTTAGCTCATAACCTGACATGACTTGATCCAAGTGCAAATTTTTTATTTTGGAAGAAATGTTATCAAAAAGCCATTCACACAGAGGTCCTGTGTCTCCACACTGGTCTAACACCATCAGACCCTGGTTGTCGGGATCTAACCTGGGACCTATGGAGCCTAGTGCATGAGCCTCTACTGCATGAGCTAAAAGCCGCATGGCTATTAGCCAAGGCTGTAGAGCAGACTCATTGATCTCTTTCTCTAAGTGATTTCGGTGCCACTAGATGGAACAAAACACCACATTCAGGAGAGGTGGGTGGGTTACATACTTCCCCTAGCTGAGGAAGCGCATCCCAAGGTTCAGATACTTCCCAGTTCAAATCCCGGACGAGCCCCGACTTGTAACACCAAGAGACCCGGTTGTCAGCGGGCAGGATCAAACCTAGGACCTCTGGAGCTTAGTACATGAGCCTCTACTGCATGATCCTGGAGGGCCTGGGCATGAGGAACGGTGTGTGTTGAAGAAGCCAAAGTCACATGAAGAAGAGACCATCTGCACTCAGTATTTGGAGGGATGATACTTAGTCTGTTCAGTCTTTGGTTCTATCCTCAGCTTGATTTACACAAACACCCTCTAGTATTCCAGGGGTGACTGTTCCATCAAAGTATAGAGAGGGATTATCATCTCTTTGCTCTGTTCTGTGGTGCCTCTGAAAACTGCATTGGTCTCTTTTCCGCCATATTTGTCTTTTTCACACCAGGCCTTGGGATCATATGTAGAATAGGACTAATAGAAGGGTCCTTTCTTCAAGAGAAAGGTGATCTAATACCAAACAGAGACAATGTTCTTTAAAGGAATTCTACATAGGATTGTTCCTTCTGTTCCCCCATATTCCCTTTGTACCAAGAAAAAAAATCTCCCCATTTGAACTTTACTTTAGGGATTACATCACATCACAAGCCAATGAGCATAACACCAAATCCCAATAACTGAGGAAAGGGAGGGCTGGCAACAGGGAAGGCTTTCATAGGAAAAGCCAGAGTTTGTCATATTCTCACTGGTAAAGAGAAACATAAGACATTTCAAAAGGAAAAAGGTCAAAGAGCCTGTTTACTATACGTCTTGCCTTTCTCTTTCATGACACAGTTGTACTTCTCTATCATTGCTTCCTTCAAAGTCCTGAGCAAGTCTTTCAAACGTTTAGTTGCAATATGTGCCCTGCTGCTGCCCCAGACAATGCTGAAGATTTCATAAACTAAACATACAGATAGAGGTGAGAGATATTTTTCATGCAAAATCTTTTTTCACTAAAAAGGTCGAACTTTCAGGTCAACCAAAACCATCCCTACATTGAAGTCAATTTTGGCTCATTATTTCAGCCAAAAAATAAGGGAAAAAATCAGAAGTGTCAAAAGAGTTCAATTTCAGCATTTCTGAAATACATTTTGGCATTCAATTTTGGAAAGGTATTTTGTTTCAGAATTTCTTTCAATTTTCTTTTTTACAAATTTAAAACATTTTAAAAACCTTGGAAAGCTTCTGTTTTGGGTTGACCAGAATATTGCAGTAGGCATGAAACTAAACTTTATTTAGCTTACCCAGGATCCATGAAGCTCAGGCCCAGTTGGAGGTTCCGCCATGGCAGGGCCAGCTCCAGCTTTTTTGCCGCCCCAAGCAGCGAAGAAAAAAAAAAGAAGGAAAAACCTGATTGAGCGGCTGCCGAATTGCCGCCGAACACTGAAGTGGGGTGATTGAGCTGCCGCCAAAGTGGAAGCAAGGCACTGAAGGACCTACCACCGAATTGCCACCGCAGACCTGGAGGTGCCACCCCAACAACGGATGGACTGCCGCCCCTTTCTATGGCCGCCCCAGGTACCTGCTGAGAGCCATCCTGCTCCTGTTCGCATCCTAAGCCAGCTTGACTCCTGGTGTCTGACTTGTGGTTCTGATCTCAAGTTTGTCTCCTGCTTCTGATCTCCTAGTATCCTGGCCCAGTTGACTCTCAACTCATGACTGTGGACTCTGGCTCTGACCACTAGATCTGGCTGTGACACTCTATAATTAGGAAATGCTAGAATTAAGGTTGTCTGTGCACTCTCCTCCATAAAATTAGAGTTCTAAATGTGACCTCATTTTCTTATTTCCCTTATGTAGTGCTAGACACGTTTCCTGATGTAAACTTTATATCTTTTTTGTTTTCTTTTCCTTTTTTTGGCATGTCAAAGTATTTTCCACCACCTTTCTTCTGTTTCAGGTAATCAACAACTGTACTACCTTTTTGCATATTTCTTCCTTCTGGTCACTGATGTATAAAGTGAACAAAATTAATCCAAGCCTATCTTGGACAAACACCACTGGGTCACTTAACTTCCAATCTACACTATGAACCACAAGGACTTTCAATGTGAAGTTTCAAAGTTTGTTCTTTATGCCCTCAACTCTGATTATATGCAGTACTACCTCAAAAGCTTTCCAGTACAGAATATTATGTCTATAAATTCCTCAGATGAAGGGGGTTTTTAGTTAGTTTTTTCAGAAGTTTTAAGGCCCATTTGTCATTCAAGTGAATCAGCATTCAGTATGATAAATTAGAATCCTAGATTTCTAAAACTATCCCCTGGTCTGGCCAAATATCATCATTAGAGCTGAACAGAAAAAGGTAACTCTGCTTCCAGAGATGATTTTGACATTTTGACATCTGGTTTAATTCCAATTGGGAACAAAGCTCCAAAATTTAAAAATCCCATTTGAAAGGGAATGGAACTGCGGCCTTGCGGCAGTTCCATGTGGCAGTCTGCCCCCAAACAATGGATCCCCAAAGGCTGGGATCCTCCCAACTCTGAGGCAGTCCACCTGACCCTTCACACACAACCACCCCAAGAGCAGGGGAATACAAGGGGGAACTTTTATCCACCTTTGCACTCGAAGCCTGATTTGCACTGTCTGTAATTTGTCTAGACTCAAGAATCCGTCCCCTTATGTCAACCATTGTCACTTTTAGCAGCTCCACTCTTCCCCGCTGACCTCTTTGTCCTTATGTTCTTGTAGCATATTTTATTATGCCACCATTTGAAACTCTTGTGCAATCTGCCTTTCATTCTCCAGCTTGCATTTCCTTATCAGTACTTATACCCTTAACTCCAGTACCTCATTCTTTACACAATGCATGTCCGTCTTTCTAATCCTTGATTACTTTTTGCACTCTCTTATTCACAGTGACCTTTTTAACTCCTAGTGTATTTATTGTTAGATGGCACTCATAACCCTTGGGCATATAGCCATTTATCTTTCAACACGTCCTATTCCTTCCCTCTTTCCACCCTCCTCCTCCATTTAATTTTCATTTGGCATTCCCTTTGTTTTTCCAAATACTGCTCTGCAGAATGCTAGCATCTTAAATGAAAGAGCTATCTATTGCTTAGCTGCTTCTGCACTGTTATGTTTCCAGTTGTTCCATTTCCTTAGAGAAATATCAGCCAGATGCTTTCAATCTGAATGACTTACTTTAGAGTAAGGAAAACAACAATAAGAAAATCATAAAAGAACGCTAGAGCACAATCCATGTACCGCCTCTGAACAGGCTGCAGTAATTCTGATAACAAAATGGTGGTTCTGTCTGGGTACAAGGTGAATTGTCAGACATTTAAAGTTGCAATACTCTCCCATCCCCCAAAAAAGAAAAAAAAACCACAAAAATGTCAAGCTACATATGCCACACCAGGCATATCTTCTGCCAGAGAAAACTAAGCCAAGAATTTCTCCCCTCTAGAGATGATCTGAACGAAATCCCTGGATTCCTATTAATCCTAATATTTGAGGATCCAAACTTCACAGCTCGGGCCCATCTCGACTCCCTTCCTGTTTCTCCTTCTTCCATATCATGGAGGGAAGCAGTCATTCACAAGTTTACAAGTCATATTGAGCAATACTTTAAACATAGCTTGTTCTGTTTTACATCTGGATAGCTGAAATCTGCTCCTAAACTGTTGTTTTCAAAAATCTCATTGTCCATAATTCCCATTAGACTGAAGTCTGGGTGAAAATAGGAGTACAAGAATCCTGCTTTTGCTGCATTAATACAGACCCAGAAACTAACCTGGATGCAGTTTCAGGCAGAGACCCGTTTGCATATTTTCTTTGCCAGGGACCAGAAAATCAATTTATTGGCGATGTTTCATGGTGAGGTTAAGGACTATCTGATCAAACTAAGATTTAGGAGCTGTGCCAAAGAATAGTGTATAAGTGTTGGATGCAAAGGACTTGCGGACTGGGAACTCCAGTAGTTCTGGGGGACTCTGGAGTGGAGTACAGTGATTGTTCCTTACTCAGTTGCCTTTTGCCCCATCTGCAGAAGAGGTGGTGAAATTTGGCCCTTATACTTTCCCAAAAGCTAAAAGGAAATTGGTTCTTTTTTCTCACTGTAGGATGTAAAATTTCCCAAGCAGCCAGTTTAGGGATGTAAATATCCATTTAAAAAGTTAACCGTTTAAACAATTACAGTTATGTAATTTAAACGGTTAACTGATTAAAGGGAGAGGGGCTGGGGCCTCTGCAGCTGCTCCAGTAGGCCGGTGCAGCTAGGGCTGGGGTCGGCGGGCCGGTGCGGCCAGGGCTGCTCCAGCCGGCTGGCCCACAACTGGGATCAGCCAACGCGGGGTGGGGCCAGTGGGTTAACCATTTAGTATTTTACATCCCTAAGCCAGTTACACTGGATTTTCCCCCTCAACCAAGAGGTCATGCATGATGGAAATTCTCAGAGCACACATGCTATTTCTGCAGGAGATCACAAGTATAATATCGACAGATGGTTGCTTGTGTTGGCTGACCGTATTGATAACTCACACCTCCTTCCCTGAATTCTGCTGTGCTGGGCCACCAGCTGTACAGGACTCTGCATTCAGCATTAGCACTGGTAAATAGCCTGGGTTCACAAAGATCCATCAACCAAAAGGCACTGCTGCATGCTCATTTTAGGAGTTTTAATCCGTGAATGAGTGTGTTAAAACAAAGATACCCCATAACAACACGTATTTTTTAATGGTGAATTTCACCCAAACCCTGCACAACCCTGCACAAAGCCCGAGTTTATTGACTTTCTATGGGTGAACTACTAAGGAATGTTGATGGGAAGCAAATCCACCCTCCAACATTTGGGCAGGTCATGCAGCAGCTCCACAGCCTCCCCTGCTACTCCATCCCCTGAACTGGAATAGGAGCCACCTACACACAATATACATGGAAGTTTGTTGCCACTGGACATACATTACTATTGACCAGGGCTGGGTTAAGGCTATACAGGGTTACAGACACACTGCAAAATGGGGCATTAACCACCATTTGGAGTGATAATGGCTGGGGGTCCCCTCTCCTGTCTCAGAGCCCTCTCTCCCAGGAGTGGCAGCAGGGATCTCCATCCCCTCAGGAGCAGCATGGTTCCCCTCTTCCCTCCAAAGAGAAAGAGGGACGGCAGCAGCAGGGGGGCCTGCCAGTGCTTAGCTCAGCAGCGTGGGTCTGTCTGTTTGGTGGGTGGACCAGGCCTTCTGCATTCTTGTTCTCCAGCCACACACAGTCTTCTGCAAGGATGGTGGGGCTCCCCAAAGCCTTAGAATTATTACCTCATTGAGGTGCACACATTTCATCTGCAGCCCTTACACACTATTAGATTAGTTTCATCTTGACTAGACAGAAGTGCATGAGAGCCCAGAGGAGCCCAAAGTATGATGAACAATGATGAGATACTATCGTGAACTGGTGTATCTTGTGCACTGGAATGCTACTCAGGATGCAATATTTTAGCACTTTTCTAACTTTTTTATTTCATATTTTTGTCAGTCTCACGAAATTACCATTTTACATTTTTCATATCTTTGGATTAGATCAAAAATGTTGATATCTCATTCTGTGAAATCAACACATAGAACAATGATATGCAAGCAAAGTACCCAAGCAAGATAATGAAACCTTAATGCTCTTTTTGGAGATTCTATGATTCAATAGATAATGTGCTAATCAACTCAGTTAAATGAAAATAGTCTGACATCCCAAAACAATTCATTTCATACCCTAAATATGCCCCTCATTATTATTTTATAAATCATTCAGCAATTGTCTCCATTGTTTTCAGTCATGGTCTGATGAAGTAGATTAGCTTTACACTGGAAGAAGCATCATGAGTTTGCAGCTTCTGTTTATTTATTTCCTGGGTGCTTTTAAAGCTCTTATTCTGCATAACAGGGATCTTTTCCCTCACAGTAGTTATCTGTAAGTTCATGTGGGGGGAAAGCTTTGTGTAACAGAGAGGAAACAGGAAATGCAGTTTAAATGGGGCACAATTCCCTAAAATTAAAGTAGGAGTCTAAATTTAGGTGCCCAAATAAGTGACCTGGTTTTCAAAAGTACTGAGCACCCAACAACCCTCACTTAGGTCACTGGGAGATGTTGAGCGCTCAGTTTTTTTAATAATCAGGCCACTTATTTAGGTGCCTAACTACAGACTCAGGAGCCTACTTTTAGATACAATCTGCATCTCTAATATATAGGTTAAGTGTGATCCCCTGCCAAATCATGGAAATATATGTCCAAAATTAAGACAAGGATTTCACACTTCCTCGACTCTAGTGAAAAAATATGCAAATAAACTGGATTTAGTGGAGTCGTGTTTGCAGCTGTCTTTTGAGAATTTAACTCCTCATTAACTCTCCTTCAGCAAAATGCTTTGATCTTACACACCCACAGTGTGGCACACACATGCAATGGAAGTTGGCAGGGACAGGGGCACAGTTAAGGTTATATGTGTGATTTTAATTGTGCAAGCTTTAAATGGTTGGAGGATTTTGTGTTTGCTTTGAATGTAACCTTAGTTTTGAATTACTAGGCTAGTGTTTATGGGCTTGGGTTACTTTAAAACTGGTGTTCTCACAAGGATTTTTCCCTTAAATAATTGTTAAATGTTTATAATCTTAACTCCAGTTTAATGAAGATTTTTGCCTGGGATTAATAATTAAGAGTCCCTGTCAAAAACCAAAGTTGAAAATAATTCTCATTCAAATGCTGTTGTTCCTGGGTATGTACAGCCTATTGTCTTCCAAGATCCAAGGAAAAAAAATCTATGCTGGCAAGTCGTTTGATATAATGTCTAACTACATGTGAAGGGGTCTGTTTTAACGGCATACCAATGAGGTGTAACTTGCAATCAGGTGTGACTTGTTTAACAAATTAACAATATGTTTCCCTAATAGGAAATGTGTTGCTTTATATTCTGCATTGAGCATTTGCAGCTACTTTAAAAAAATCTACAGAGACTTCCAACATAATTAAGGTTAAATTTACTTTGAAATTCATGACCTCTGCATAAAAGCACACTGGCAACATTGTACATCTGGAATATTACACTTTCATATGCCTTTTTGTTAAAGGTAACTCATTTCTACCTGAACAATTAAATGAAAATCCATTGTATTATTAGAAACAGCTCTATCTAATTTTATTTTTAAAAACAAATCAGATGTTGTATCTTATTCCTGCTTGAACTGTACATTCTTTTGAAGAGGAAAAGGAATGTGAGGTTAGGCAGATCCTCATAGTTCATTTCATGCTAAGATGCTGAACTGTTCTTGTTTCCCATCTCCACAAATCGCCACAGTATTATCAACTTGCCACAAGTGGACACTTTCTGTAGTAGGTTGGTCTAATCGATGATCTGCTTTCTATGCTAACTTGGCATAGTGATGTGACATTTCCTTCCCTATGCATACAGCAGAGATGTATTCTGCTTTGAAAGCCTTACAACTGATTGGTTACTTTGTTTCCAGGGCCTGCTTCTGTTCTCAAGTATTCCAAAGCTGAAGAGATCCTATTGGGATCCAGGAAGTGGGCGGGTGGAGCCGGCCCACTGCTAAAGGACCTACCCCCAGCCTAAGGGGAGAATCTACAGGACCTGGAAGCCAAATGATTCCGGGGGATAACTAATGAGATAACAGGGACAGGCGTGAGGTCAAAGAGTCAAACGAAGGGAACCTGACACGGACACCGAGCAGAGATGTTCGATGAGGAACCATGGACTAGAAAAGCTTTTTGTGGAATTTTATTATTTTACAAAGCTTATAAAATGTTGCTGCTGCTACTTTGTCTCTGCAGATCAGTATGGTAAATACAGTTAAAAGACCCACGAATGCAACATTTCCCCTTCTCAACAAAAGTAGAGCTATCTGATGGCATTTTAAGTTTTGAGGAGGAGGAAGTGCTCAATAAAAAGGCATCAGTAAAAGCTTCTTTCAAACTTTCCTCACATCCTAACAAAGCTGCATTTCACTTGTTCTTAGGAAATCTCTCTATGAAGAACTGCCTCAGTTTAAGGTAGAATGTCTAAGCTGTTCTTTGAAAACAACAATAAAGCTTATGAAGAATTGTTTGTAAAATACACTTTGCAGGGACATTGAAGGAGTTTATTGTTATTTGTACTATCATGGTGCCTGGGAGCTCGAGTCATGAACTTGGAGCCCATTGTGCTAGGTGCAGGACAAAAAGAGTTCCTGCCCCAAATCTACAGTATGATACAATACAATATAATCTAAGACAAGAGACAACAGATAGATGGGGAAGTACCATGGTCCATATAACAGGCAGTGGTCTCAGCATAGCAGCAATCTACCAATTGTCAGTGGTGCTATAGGCCTCATAGCAAAGGAAAGTTGTAAGGAGGGTTTTGTGGGAGGATAATGAGTTAGTTATGTGGCTGTTTACAGGGAGCCTGTCCCCAGCACGAAGGGCAGCATAAGAGAAAGCACAAAAGTGATTGTTTGAAAATTTAAGAAAGGGAATTAAGTCAGAAGGAACTGAAAGGGAATCTCACAAACTCTCCAATGGTTTTTGCTCAGAAGACATTCTAAGTTCATCCCCCACAAAATCTTTTAGCAATGATTGTTTTTATTTTCTCAGCTACCTCACAGGAACAAGAGGGAAAATAAAAGATCAAAACATCCAGTCCAGCTCCCTGACTGTGTGGAGTTTTGTCTAGTTTAGTTTTAATGGGGCTTGCACCACTTCCCTTGAGAGACTTTTCCACAGCCTAATGCATATTAAGGGCAGGAAAATTTTCATGATGTTTGTTCAAAATGTTTATTTTCTTAATTGAATCCCATTACTCCTAATTATACCCCCACATATCACACTAATATTTTCCTCTCCTCCTTGGTGTTTACACCCTTCAGATATCTGTAGACTCACATCTTCACTCTCAGCCTCTTTAGTTCCCAAGCTCTTTCCATCTTTCCTCATAAATCGATACCTCCATCACATTGTTTTTCTCTAAACTCTTCCCAGCTCATCAATATCATTCTGGTAATTAAGTGCCCAGAACTGAACACAATATTCAAGGTGCTTTTCTGCTTTTTATAGAGGCTGAATATTGTATCTTTAATTTCCTTTGAATGAGCCTATATGACATTGTATATAACAATATACTTGTTTGATTTGGACACTTCTTTGGGAGAAAAAATGAAAAATCATAAAGGCACCGCATGAAATGTTTGCAGTGAAAACTTAAGAAACTTGGCCAATTTTGGCTTTCAGGGCAAGAAGAAAAAAATCAAACTATGTTAAAACAGTTCACGAAGGTTCATGAACCTTTCCTGTGAATCTACCCAGTTTCAAGGATACCTAGGTTAATTTAGAATACTGTATAAAATTGTATAAAATGCATGGCTCCAACACAAAAGCAAGTGAAATTTGGTTTATGATGGTTCCCTTTCACTTTGAAATTGAGTTTGTTCAAAGCCAAATCTTACAGCAAAACTCCGGGGGGTAACAACTGACATGGACTGAAACCAGGAAATGTTCTCACAAAGCCAAAGACAATGTACAAGATTCTTCTCTCTTTATGACTTCATAGCAGAATGCCCAGTATTACAAACAAAAGGGTAATTCTGAAAGACAATCCAATTCCAATTTGTATTATTTAGTTTAAATTCAAGCACACACAGTGTACGTTTAAAATAACCTCCAGGATTAAAAAACAAAACAAAAAGAGTATTGTTCCCAGAATCCCTTCCCACTACAGAGCCAGTGTCTGGACAACCCATAAAGGTGGAATGTGCTCATATTGATAGTTTAACTTCATTATTTCATCAGAGTCTTCTGCATAGATATGCATTTACTGTAGCTCATTTGCCTCCATGTATACATCCCACATAACTTCAAAGGCTTGATTTGACATGCCTTCATGTAGCTGCATACCAGTATTGTTTCTGCAGATACATACTGACAATGTTTTGTTTAATACTGACATCCTAATATCTTCTCCATAAACTGGAAATGAAATCTGGCTGTTGTCTTGACATTTTACCGTAATCTGTATAGATTTACAATGACAATTTTGTTTACTCTTAAACATCATAATGTCCTTTGTCTCCAATGGACAATGTGGAATAATCAATTAGATAGTGAATGAGGGGTGTGTTTGTGTGTATTATATATATAGAAGAGAGAGAGAGGGAATGTAGACAGCCATATAGTATACATACACTAGGAATCAGGCATGTAGGGCACTCTCCTCACCTAAGCCATGTCTCTCCATCTACATTACTATTCATACCCATGCTAGCTGGGTGTGCAGTATTTGTACTCTACAGCCACCCTAAGTGTAGACATATCCACAATTCAGAGTGACAACTGTACATATAGCAAGCTAGTAGAAGATAAAATGTGAATAGTAAACCAAATTAAACCCTGGTGTAACTTCACTCACCTCACTGCAGTTACAGCAGGGATGAATTCGTCCCAGTGTATTTAAGTTGAGGGTTGAAAATTTTCAAACCTAGGGTAACTCCTTTGTGTAAGGAGTAGTGAAATCAGGCTGCTTCTCATGTATGTTTATTCTGGATTCAGGAAGCCAAAAAATTCTGACTTCAAATTACTGTTTTGAATTTGCTTTTGAAGCCTTTTTAGAATTTCAAAAAGTGCTGCATGATCAGCTAGCATCATGCCGCACTAATGAACACTGAACTATGCACTTCTGTCAAAACAGGCTAGTTAGAATGTTGGCTGCTGGGTTTTTGCAGCCACCGGCCTTACTTTGGCAACATGAAGAGGGGTGCCTGCAGGGAGGTCCAACAAGTGGTCTGCACAAATAGGCCCTTAAATCTTAAAAGACAAAGCATTCATTTTCAATGGCACAACTACAAAATGAGTTCTCATATGTTTATATTAAAGGTTTCTTTACAAGCTTCACGGTGATGAAAAATAGACCTTGAAATGAAATGAAAATGAAGGTTCCTGTGATATTGTTAATCTCTTCAAGCTATAGACCCTCCAATTTACAGGTCCCTGTGCAAAGTAAGGCAATCTAAATCTATCATAATGGGCCTTTTAGAAGTCCATAATTAATTAATAAGTTGCGTCTCTTAACTCCTTACTCATCTCTGTATACCCCTGACAATCCCAAACTGTATTTTGCCTGATCATTCTGAACAAGCTGGAAATGAGGCTGGTGAGCTGGGAAAATCAACTGGAGGATATTGCAAAGGTTACACCGGCCCCTGTTAGGCAGGGTATATGTCCACCATTTGTGGCATGTATACACCGACTGGGAAACTGGGTGGATTCTCAGCTGCTTCTAGATTATCAGGTAGCAGCAATGATCAGGAAGGCTTTTTAAAATCTATGTCTTCGCAGGAGCTTATGAGTGTCTCTCTCAGAGGCAGACCTCAACTAGCAGCAGGCCTTTGTCACTGTTAGGTTAGATAACTGCCATGTTGCACCTTAAATCCATTCGGAAACTAAAGCTGTTACAGAATGTCACACAGCCCACTTGTTAAATGCATTATCTCACCTCGAGCACACAACACTAGTTTCTATGAACAATCGCTCATTACCTCGTGGTTCTGGTATTTAAGGTGTTAGTTTTGACCTACAAAGCTCTAATTGGCTTGGTACCTGCTTGTCCAAAAGACTACTCCCCCAGTTCCAGTTTCACTGTAAGTTTTTATATTAAGAATCAACATTTTTGTTGCAGAATCCATGAACAACATGTATATTCTCCATTACAAAAACACCATGGTCTGAATGTATTAGATTTTCTTTTGCGATCTCTCGTCTATGAGCTAGATTCCATGTTGTGCCTCTCAAGATTCATGCCTATGTACTTTTCCCCAACAAGCTGCTCCTGCCCTTTTACATTTATGCATGCTACAGAATGGGCACAAAAGAGTATCAGCAGGGAGCAAAATCTGGCCCCACACATCTAACTACTACTTGCTACAGAGAGACAAGGTGGGTGAGGTAATATCTTTTATTGGACCAACTTCTGCTGGTGAGAAAGTCAAGCTTTCTGAAGATGAGCTCTGTGTAAGCTCAAAAGCTTGTCTCTCTCTCTCACCAACAGAAGTTGGTCCAATAAAAGATATTACCTCACTCACCTTGTCTCTCTAATATCCTGAGACCAACACAGCCACAACAACTCTGCATACTTACTACAGAGGTTGCCATAGAAAAGACAAATTTGCCTTGCTCTGTCATGTTGAAAAGTACTCAGATACAAAAGTGAATATCAACGTTCACTTTAAACCAGCAAGAAAGAGTGCCCTTTTATTCAGGAAGGCTACCATCAATATTACCTTGTCCTTGCAATAGCCTGACCTCCTGCATCACTTTGAAAGATATATATCAACTGCCTTTTTTTCAAAATCAAAGTTCCTTATTCTGTAAGTGTAACTGTTTTCAAGGAGCAGTAATAGAAAACTTATTTTTTGGTCTAGTATATAAACATTCCCTTTCAGGTGACAGGGAATTTATTGTAGCACTTATAGGGACTGTAATGGCTGTAGTAACCATGCAGTTAAGTGCTGTTTCAAAACAAGAACTGGCAAAATATTTAATGAGGCACTTGGCTTTCTTTAAGACTAGAAGAGAGTACCCTGCTGTATGCCAAATCAATCTGATTTTGTACAACGTACCCATTCAGGCAGCAACTCTGGATGAGGGAGAGCCAAGAGAGCTAAGACACTAGTTGTTATAGGCTGCAGAGGAAATACCACTTCCAGATACAATATTTGAAGTATTAAGAAGTACCATTTACTGGAAGATGTAGCGTGCAGACAGGCACTGGATGGATTCTCTGAAAGTTCTTCTACCTTTACTGAAAGGCTGCATGAATTTTGTTCATTGGTACTATTACTATTATTTGTCTTGCTCTATAATATCAATATTTAGCACAGCTAATTTGCCATGAAATGTAAGTATCACAGTCCTACTGCGCAAAGTGAAACACCCAGGTCAACTATATGGATAGGTACCAGCAACTAGCATTACTAAACTTTGAGCGTAGCCATTTTCCCCCCAAGCCAAATACCTCCTCCTTGGCCTATGCCATCTCAAAGTCCCATTTCCAAGTAATTCTCATGTGAATTTCAAGAGTGAAGATCTTGATATGAGAACTTACAGAGCTGCACTTCTGTCTTCACTGAGGATAGAAAAACATTCTTGTCCAGCCTTCAAGAATTTCTTCCATAAAATGTTGTTCTAAGAATCAGTATAATTCTGCTCAAATGTTGCTACATATCTTTATCCCTAGAAACAGAGGTGCTTTAGGTTCCAATGGTCCATGTAGTCAAATCAACCTAAGTTAATAATGGCTCCTTATAAAGCAATCTCTTCTGCCATAACAGCAAAAGTCTCAATGTCTTCTAGAAAGAAAACTTT
The DNA here is from genome assembly GCF_027887155.1 of Malaclemys terrapin pileata. Taxonomy (NCBI): domain Eukaryota; kingdom Metazoa; phylum Chordata; order Testudines; family Emydidae; genus Malaclemys; species Malaclemys terrapin. Next base: position 29,773,614 of record NC_071509.1, read on the forward strand.
TTGGAGAGTGAACAAAATCAGCCCTGACAAACAGAAAACCAATGACATGTGCCTTGCTGAGTGCTGATGTTACTGTGGTGTCATGCTGACAGCAAAGGGAGTTATAAACTGACAGTTTTAGAAATATCACCACTGTCATTGTAGTGGCACCAGCATTTTTCTTATCATCAGAGGTCCGTGCTGGACTGAACAGTTATTAAATGGCATCACAGGGATGGTGTTCAGATGGTGAGTGTTTCTATCCCTGTTTGTGATATTGTGATGCCCGCCAATCTTGGCTGACACCAAATGTTGAACTCTGGGGACCTCCAGAGTTAAAAGCTTGAGTCTCTATAGCTTGAACTAACGAGCCAGTTTCTGTAGCTGCGGGCCATAACAGAGTCACATCCTCTGTGAATCGGACACAGAGAGGGATGCGTATCACACACTGAACAGTGGGTAACAAAATATGCGCAGAGGTCACATCAAGAATCAATTTTATTACAACACATCACACAGATGATGTGGTGGGGAACGCACAGCACCACCAGACATTTCTTTACTAGTCAGGTCCTAATTTGGGAGTCATTGTGTCAATGGGAAGAGCCATTACATTTTTACAACCTTTGACACCCTTTGTCCTGGGTGAGGATGACACACCAAACATCACAACAGCAGCACAAACCCTTTTTAGAGAAGGCACCCCCCAAAAGCAATGATGGCTCAAGTGGGTGTCATTAACTGAACCCCTTCTTCCCACCGCACAGCAGCAAACAGCAGGGAAAACAGGTGGCACTGCAAATGTGTAGTGGAACCTCCACCCAAATCATAGAAATTGCTTAAGTGCACTCTCTTATTAGCCAAGCAAATTGCTAACTTATTAGTTGCAACTCTGTTACTCTCCAGGGCATCAGCTGGCAGAAACAGTACAAGAGATGGCATTAGTACATGGCCACCCACAATTGGAAGCCACATGATCCTTTCCAAAGATTTTTAGAGTCGGACACTTGTAATAATAACCAATTATACGCTGCTGTTCAATTTCAAAGCATCAGATGATCATTAACCGTGATAACAGAGTTCTGTAGATATTAAGACAGGCAAGTGCAGCACAGAGAATGGCAGGACACTATAGCCTTGTTTTATGTGTTTGTCCTACATAATGGTGGAACAAGGGGTGCCTAATGCAACATTACATGCCTTTTTAAAAAGTTTTAAAAAAGGAAAGATTCTGGCACTGCCACCCCCAGCTCTGTTTCAGAACTCCTAAAATCCTTTTTATTTTAATTGGAAAGGATTTCTTTCATAGCCTTGTAACTTTTTAAACTACCCCTGTGTTTAATAATGTCCTCCTTTCTGGTCCATGTCCACAACACCTGTGTTTAATAAAGGCTGTTTCTTCTCCTTTTCCTCCCTCTGCCTTTTGCAGAGTGAGTGAGTGAGTGTGTGTGTGTGTGTGTGTGTGTGTGTGTGTGTGTGTGTGTGATATCACAGGTTTTTTAGGCCATCTTCCTCTTTTTCTCTTTCCTTCCAGATACTTTCAGTACAATTTTTGTCATCCAAGTTGAGAACTTATGTAGACTAGAACTCTCATGAGCAAGCAGTTCTCAGATAACTTCTATTTCAAAAAGAAGGACAAATTGTCATTTCACTCCAGGAGGAAACTTGTGCTTTGAACCAGGAAGAAAAACACAAGTTTTCATCCAAGAATTAGGTGCACACTTTGTCAAGATTAGGAAAATGTAAGGAGTCCGGAAAATCTCAAATATGTGGCCCAATTTGGAAACTATGAGGCCTAACTGCATTCAGGCAAAATATGTTCACCTATCACTAAAAATAATTCTGGCTGCCCATATTTTATAAACAACATACTAGAATAATCTATAAGAATAAGTCAGAACTGCAAGATCACTTCCATAAGTCTCAGTATCTTGGACCATTTTTGTGGTATTTTCATTCTGGACAGGACAAAGACCAGCAGCTAAAGAGACTCATTTTAGGGCAAATCTGCAGAAAAATGAAATTGGCTGTGTTCATCCCCAAGAAAAGGGGGGGTTTGACCTTCTTATCTATTATACTGAAGTATGTTCCTTGAATGGTACTTTCAATATTTGTAAGGCATAATGAAATTAAAAAAGCATAAGAGAATAGTGGAGGACCGACCAAGCAAGGACCTGCCAGACACAATTTTAACGGATAAATTAGATTTATAAGCAAAATCAAATTTGCAGAAGAAGTTGTGAGAAATGCCATGAAAAATTATCCACAATCTTTCCTGCGGCTCACACAATATAGGCCAGATTCTGATATCCTTGTTGAAATAGAAGAACAGGAGTACTTGTGGCACCTTAGAGACTAACTTAGGTTAGTCTCTAAGGTGCCACAAGTACTCCTGTTCTTCTTTTTGCGGATACAGACTAACACGGCTGCTACTCTGAAACTTGTTGAAATAGAGTATCACCTTACTCCTGGCATAGCCCCATTGATTGCAACATGAGTAAAAGTATCGGGATCCGTATGTTTTGCTGCTGGTACTTCACAGCCCTTACACTGTCTGCAGTGAACAGAGATTCCTTGCAAATAAAGATTGGTAGAAGTCTGCTTGCTAAGTGAATAAGTTACTATGAAACAAAGCAATATGTTACTCATTTCCATGTGTTCTCACATTTTTCCTCAATCACCCCTTCAAGAATTGGCAACTGTCTTTTAGAGCCTTATGCTATATTAAATCATCACAAGATAGATCAGAGATTGTTCTAATTTGCAAGTCTGTTTTTCCCAGTTGTCTTCCCCTTCCCACTCAACAGACATTTTAAAAAATATACTGATTGCAAAAAAGAGTGACAAATATAAATATGAGATTTAGGGCACTTTCTGTTTGCTCTCACAAACAAATGCAGCCTGATTCTGATTTTATACTGATTTAACACTTGTACAGCTCTATGACTCCTGATGTAGTCTGGTGTGAGATCAAAGCAGGCATGGAAAAGGTAGCATAGCCAGGTGGACTAGCTACTTTTTAAAAACAAAGTTTTGGTTCCCTATTTGCATTATTATTAGCAGCAGCTGTTCTATCACATATCACATTTTCCTACCCTTTTGGGTCTAGAGCACTGCATCTCTAAATAGCTGCAAGTTGCTGGTCTGGACTGCTGAGTACAACTGAATGGCATCTATGTCTGCTAGGTGACTCTGACCTAGATCAGGTTAGTTTTCATTGTTGCAGAGGATGCTATGTTTGAAGTTTTTCCACCTATTTGCTAACAAGAGACCTCAAGTATATCAGCTTCAGATATTAAGAGTACTATTACCTTGCGCCACAGTTCTAACAGAAGCTCTGTTTCATCATAGCCCTTGTAGCTGTGTGGTTATCAGACCAAATTTCCAAAGCATTGTGTTCTACAGATGCATTTCATCAGGGGTAGTCAGTAGGCAGACCGCAGGCCAAATCCAGACTGCCAGATGCTTTTGAATGGACTGTGAATTTTTTTTTATTTACTTATTATTATCATTATTCTTATTGAGATGTGAAAAATGTTTCTCTGGAGTCTGGACCGTGACTATACCTGACCAAGATTTTTGAACCTTGACAAAAAAATAATTGACTATCCCTGCATTATATGATACTACCCCCAGTAAAGACATGCTAATAATAAACCAGTCTACCTCACACCTAACAAGCAGTGGATACTCAGGGTTCTTTTCTCAATGGTGAAGCGGGGGAAGCAACATTTCCCATTGTCCATTCTTGTTGTTTTCCTGAAAGGAAGAGATATGGAAGGGTTGAGGGGACTGGAAGACACTGGATATTGGAAAGGTCAGCTAACCAGTGAACCTTCTAAAAGACCTGTCATCCAGTGAGAAGTGTGTGTTTGGGAAAAAGGGAGGGGTAATTAAAAAAAATCAAGTTCAGTTCAATTTTAGGGCAAAGATTTGGGGAGGTACTTAGAAGAGGATCACATTTTATCCAAGCCACTTTGTCCATCCTTAGGCTAAAACATTATTCATCTTACTAAAGATCCATAATTTACCAGGCTAACCAGTAAGTAAAGCACAGTAATTACACATCCATAACCATCAGAATAGTTGTCCAATTCCCCACCTATGGTATCACAAAAGTTAACTTTTTTCCTGCAACTGCCACCAATTTTCTTCCTCAGCGAGAGATGCAAACACTCTTTCATCTTATCTGAGCATCTGCTATTGTAAACCTTCCAGCTAAAGGTATTTCTCCTTCCTGATGATATTCTTCTGCTCTCACATACTGTACATTCACCTGCTATGCCACAGAAAACCCAGTGTGCAGTACAAGCAAACCAGGATTCTAAAATACAACTCCCTGATTCAAAATATACATATTAAATGGCAAAAATCATAGTAACTAAGAGCTAAGGTTGCCCAGGGATAGCTGGTACACTTCCAGAATGCTGAGATCAGCAAAACTCAAACTTTTGAAAAACCAGAAAATACAGAGTTAAGGTAACCCCCCTGGCAACCTTAACTCTGACCCCTGGAGATGGCAATAGCCACTGGGAATAATCTGCATGCACTCTAGCTGCATTCACTGTGGTAGACATAGCTGTACTGAATGGTGAAGTAATAAAGTGGAGCAGCTTGGAAGAGTTGCGATTATGATATGAAGAGATCTAGGTCTGAGCCCCCCATGTGCGTTATCAAAGGAAAGAGGAGCATGTGTACCATAAGGTTCCAGTCCGCACCATTTCAATTGTGTTGGTTGTGTCATTAACAGGTCATTAGGATTTTCTTGCCATGGGTACTATCAGTAGTGCGGTGGGATATGAAAGCAGTCTGTGCATTTAATGCCAGGTACAGAGCGGATGATTATAGTATACCCTAGGAGCATCCAGCAACTATGATGTAGAAATAGTTTTCCAGATAGTTGGCCCCTTACGCTGCACATGCTCAGAGTAATCCATTAGGCACGTGAGCCACCCTTAATGTACCTAACAGGAGAAGCAAACTCTATTTCAAATAACGTTTTAGTTTGATTTCCCCCAGAGGGCTGGCGGGTGCCATGCACTCTGTTGGGGTAACTCTTGAACATTTGAGATCCTGGTGTGATGACCTGAGCTCTGGTTTGATCTCTGTCTGCCAGCAAAATATGATGCCAAAATTTGTCAACTTTAAGAAAAGCTGGGTTTTTTGCCCAGGTGCTGTATCCCTTGGCCAAAGGGACCCAAAATCTGGCTCACTGACTACCCCATGTCCCCATGAGGCACGCCAAGGCAGTTTGATTAACCGTAAGGATTTTACAGCTTTTAGAACAGTTGAGCTTTAAACAGGAAGCTGATCTTAACCTTAACTTTCTGTATTAGAAGTATGGACTCGCAGCTCTGTGTTGATTTCCAAGCATGTCAACAATGAGCACAACCCACAGCAGGGAATCCAGGCTCTCTGTGGGCTTAGTAGTAGAGTCAGATCTTGGCATGGGCTTTAGCAGTAAGCATTGCTTAGTAAGGAATACAACAGGGACCATCCTGTGACACAGAGAGAAGTTAGGCATCTTTGGTGGCATCTTTGCACATACCAATGAGATAACAATAAACGGGTATATTTTGGTCGTTTTCTTATTGTCATCTAAGTCATTGTGGAATGCTGGTCATTTGCAGAGCAGTGACATAAAGTACATTCTTTTCTTTTCCTATCCCAAAATGTAAGAGCTCTCCCAGTTTATTAAAAAGCACTAAATTCTAAGCATGATAATTAAAAGGGAACTCTTACAAAGGTGCCTTGGTAGTCAAAATTACACTGGTGTTTCCACTGTATGTTTTAAGTGTTTGTAAATCAACCATAAATGTTGTTCCATTTTTAAACCTGGTATTGAAGTTCTCAGGCCATAACCATTATTCACCCCACACACACCCCCGCCAAATCTGACTCACATCAATCTTTTAGCTGGGCAGTGAGTTTTGGGATGCTGGTGAATCTGGATTAGTTCTCCAGAGGGACAGCCAAATGTATTATAACGAAGCTATAATGTAAAACAGAGTTCTTGCTCTTTTAAAAGAATGGGGGTTTTTGTACTCTGTAATAAAACAAAACCAGGTCCCAAATAAAGTGTTACTGTTTGCTATGCATAATATAAATTCTCTGGTTTTTAGTCTTGGAAAAAGATGAAGGGCCTAATCCTGCGAGGTGCAGAGGGGATCCTGAGAAGTGCTCAATTGCCACAGTTCACACTGGGGGAGTTCTGCATAAATCGGGATCAAGTCCTGTGAAAGGCAAGGTATTTATTTTTAGGAATTATTATTCTGTGTTTAGCAACACACTGTGTAGCATGTAACACCTTAGCTTCAAACTATGCCTTTCAAACACTGCTGCCATTTTACAGGAAGGGTTTCAACATGTTTAATTGCCCTTGCTTTATAAAAATCATTATAACTTCCAATGCATGCGTGGCTCAGCAGTTGAGGCACCACTTGCTCAGATTGGCAAAAGGAAGGACACTGGGAGAAGCCTATGGCTTCCTGCAAGACAGTGGGCCAGGAATTGAATAGAGGGTGGAGGCTGACCTACAGTGGTTGGAGGTGTACCAGTTTCATTTGGATCCAAAACTTGCCAGTTACAGTAGACGCCTTGCAGAGGGACTCAAAGTTTCTGCCACCTAAGTGAAGGGCAAGGGTGGTCTTTGATTAGCTCCCTGAAGCCCTCTTATTTGGTCAGCTGAATCATCTTGGGTCACAGTAGGCTACTTAAGCAGCTTAGCCCCAAGCAGTGGCCTGCTGTCTCTGGGGTGGCATTTTTATCTTCAGAAGAAAAGTTCCTTTTGGCATTTTAATAGCAGTCGTCACTGGCTCTGCAGTCAGAGTTGTATGCATCAGATTCGTCAGATTTGGTGCCTATTTTGCCAAGTTGTAGTGCACTCAATTATAGCCACAGAAACATGTGGCTAGTGGCTTGACCAGAACTCTAACTGTTAGGGAATTCGGATCTGCCCTTGCAGCTGTGACTTAAAGGTCAGAGACTGTCTGGCAAGAAAATTATTGAAATTCCAGAATATGGAAATGTCCGTCTCTATAACATTTTGGTGCTTATTGTTTGAAGTATACATCACTAACAATACTCCAACTTGCAGATTTTGTAAATTTCCACAAAAAATTAAAAATCCTTCCATAGGCTATTAAGGTGACCTTTTGACTCAATTTGTTCAACAGGGGTGAAGAAATGTATTATAATAAAGTCAAGAGCACTTTTAGCTCTCTATGGAAGGCCCTCTTAGAATTGATTAAAGAATGGCTCTGTGGGATAGCTGACTTTCCACTGAATAGATGGGGAATCCTATTCTGACATCTTTTGAAATAGAACAGCAGCTCTGGTAAATAGATTATAGTTCCAGTAAGAGGTATAAGGCACTATGATCAAATTAATTAAAAAATTGTGACACATGAAGTAGCAAACACAAAACAGGATGGGGTTTCAAGCCAGTTTCCCAAGTTCCGTGATAATATCCATTTTTAAATATCAGATTTAAATGTATTAGATCTGTTGATACTATTCATAATAGTTTGACAGCTCATGCAAACAAATTTCAGCCTAAGGGTTGTTCACAAACTGTTCAGTTTGACTATTCATTATTTGTGGTCTGACTGGTCACATGGTACTGTTTCTGTTCCCTGACTGGAAGACTGATTTATTTTAAATGAGAATTATTAGTAATTAATAATGTTACTTTGCTCTTACATAGCACTTTTTATCCAAGGATCACCAAGCTGTTTGCAAAGAAGGGTAAATATCACAATCAATGTTCTAGAGATGGGGAAACTGAGGCCTAGACTGGAGGATGCCACTTGCTGAAGGTGGTAAGTTGCCACTAGAAAATACACTTGTTCGCACATGAATACATTCATTCACATGCAAACAGAACTAGATGCACGGGGCCTGATCCAAAGCCCACTAAGTTCAATGGCAGTCTTTAGCGTTAATAGAAAGCCATTTACTCCAATGGGACTTGGATCAGGCCCAGGAAGAACAGCTTTTCCATGAACATTGGTGTGAACAAAAACTCTATTTGTGGGAATGTTGGCAAATAGTGAATACAACATGTTTGGCCCAAACAGCCATTCAGTGTTGGAATGCATGTTTGCTAATTCTGTTTTTGCAGCATAGCACATTCTATGATTTCTTAAGAAAACAGTCATTGCTCAAGTGGGAGGCTCCCCTGGAGGGGGGTGTATCTTTTAATACTTTTCTTTCAATATTTAGACCTTAATGATTTGTGCTAAAGAAACATCAATAGTGACACAATATTTGTGTCTTGCCAGAGTTTAAACATGTCACTGCAAGCTATTTTTAACCAATATATTAGCCATCTCTGGGTGCTACCATAACATAAAAAAACAAATAATAATAATAATTATTGTACAGATGAAGCAATCCGAACTTCAGTAAAATATTTTAAAATACAATTGTAATAGTGCGTTGGAAATAACGGAATAGAATGATGGTGTTTCCCCACTATTTAGACCCAAACCTTCCCCGTCTCCTACCTCCCCAGGAATACCAAACATAGGAGAAGGGAAATTATGTGAGTTTCAACTCTGATTTTCCCATTCATTTTGCCACTGGGGGGCAGGATTTGCTCCTCCAAAACCCAACAGCTTAGCGGTCCCATTTCCAGAATGCAATGCTCTCTCAAAATCCACAGGAGTCGTGTATAATCCACAAGGATACACCTTTGCATCTTTTCATGGTCTGCCCCCCTCCTCCAACTCCCACCAGGCTTGGAGAGCCCAGCTCCTACAGGATGGTAAGCCCCAGACCCCCTACCCAACAAGGCAGGATTCTGCAGCATTTCTGCCTGCTGTTCCCATTTTTTGGCCCAGGTAAGATTTCTGAGGAGCCTAGCCGTCTCCAACACTGTGCTCCCTACAGGCCTTTGAAGCCCATGATCCGGAAGGAAAACCAATCTACAGAGGTTAAACTCTCCCTTCTGAGGGCACAAGCTCCCTTTCTGCAAAGACATACAGCAGAAGGGACAATGGAGCCCTCTGTTTTTACTCAGTTTCTATTCAAACAAATGCCCACTGAAAATTGGAGTTTCATAGATTCACGGACTCCAAGGCCAGAAGAGACCATTGTGATTATTCAGTCTGCCTTCCAGTATAACTCAGGCCATAGAACTTCCCCAGAATAATTCCTAGAGCACATCTTTTAGAAAAACAGCCAATCTTGATTTAAAAATTGCCAGTGAAGGAGAGTCCACCATGCCCCTGGGTAAATTGCTCCAATGATTAATTACTCCCACTGTTAGCAATGTACACCTTATTTCCTGTCTGAATTTGCCTAGCTTCAGATAGCCACACAACATCCACTAGAAGGGCTAAGAGCTGAACAGGTGAAAAACCCTCTGCGCTGTGATGAGAACAAAGCCCTTTGCTTATTAAGGGATAGATGTGCGAACCTCACTGACTGGCTCACATGAAAAATCCCACTGACATCAATGAGGCCGCTTTTGTGAATGACTGCTCACTACCATGAGTAAGGTTGTACAGTCTAGCTCTTCTGGCATTATAATTGTTCACTGTGTTGATAACCCCCCAGATGCTGTCCCACAACGCTCTGTTTTTGTTGATTACTATGCAGAAAATACACCTGCCCAGACAACGGATTTCATAGCACTGAATATTATGTTCATATGTGAGGAAGATAGATAGTATTTGCCACAGTGGCCCAGGATATTGGTCCTTTGATCCCGGTATCCTGCCATAAGCTGCCATCGGTAGATGATGCTGTACAGAGGAGATGGAGGAAATTCCTTCTTAGCCCCCATAGGCAATTAGCTTATGCCCTGTAACAGCAAGATACATATATAACTCAGAATAGTACTTATCACAAAATTATCCAACCCTCTTAATTTATCATTAGAGCCCTAACATTGACTATCCAAATCCAGTAGCTGAACTAACATGCTTCAAAGTTCCCCAGGAATCTTTCAGTTGCCTAGCTTGCCCTATGAGGCTGATTGGAAAAACAAACACAAACAACAGCATTAACATCTGAGTGACAAGTAATTTGTGCACAGTGGTGAGATGAAGTCTCTCCAGTAACACAAACTGCTTACAAAATGATCCTGTGAAGATAAGTCAAACATCCAAGATAAATGTTTAATATTTCCTTATTAAGTCTACATCTTTTTCATGACTGACTACAAAGAGATACAGTATTTTAAGTTGATATATCCAATGAGCTCACTCTGCATTTCTCTGCTGGTTCCTTGTATAGTATGCAGTAATTCTAAACTGCATTTTTTTGTTTGTGTGTTTGATCTCCAAGTTTTAAGCACGCAAAGGATCATGAAAGCATTTTCAAGCATTTTTGGCCTTTTATTCAGTCACACTTTCTGCTCTCTGTGGTTTAAATTATTCATAGTAAATTGTGCAGATACAGATGTCAGCAAGTCATCTGCTAAATAACAAATATGAAAGGGCTGCAGGCATTCTCATAATATATCAGAGATGTACTGTACCTAGACAGTAATGATCATTCCTTTTCAAATAACATTTGCAGCTGAACTCATTTCATTCTTTAATGCCTTTAAAGCTACTTGCGGCTTTAAATACACAGGTACCAGGAGAACAGTCTATGTAAAAATTGCCCTAAATGCAAAGAAATGACATTAGCAGCAGAAGTGGGCTTCACTGAAGATCCATTGATTCATTCACACCCACCTATGCACTTTGTCAAACAGACCCTTCCAAACCGAGTGGAGAAAATTCTTCATGTTGCAATCCAAATGCAAACATTTTGTTTTTCTTTTTACAAAACCTGACCCCAAACTAAACATATGATCTAGAGCAGTTCTTTTGTGGCTGCCCAGAGGGAGAACTATGAAAGGAGCCCTCCACTGCATGGTCAATGCAAAGGTCACTGATAACAGTAGTCCTCAGCCGCCGATCTCTCTGGCAAACAAATTCTCCATGAAGGGGGCAGAGAGGAAGTGAGGCCATGTCCCAAAAATTCCCCTCCACACCAGTCCACGAAACAAGGTGATATAGTGGAGGGGCAATCTGTTGCATTCTAATGGATGGAGCAGAATGTGCACTCTCCATGCACAATGGGCTGACCTTGGAGATACTGTGGTTTTTACAATACTTATGTATATGCTTAGCTCATCACAGAAAACACGTAAGAAGAGATGCTGTCTACCCAGAAGAACTTATGTAAATGAAGGACCTGACAAACATTTCAGAGTATTTCATGCATCAGGGCCGGCTTGGGGATGAGGAAGGACATAGGTTATAAATATATAGTTAAATATCAGGGGGTAGCCGTACTAGTCTGTATCCACAAAAACAACAAGGAGTCCGGTGGCACCTTAAAGACTAACAGATTTATTTGGGCATAAGCTTTTGTGGGTAAAAAAACCTCACTTCTTCAGATGCATGGAGTGAAAATTACAGATGCAAGCATTATATAATGACACATGAAGAGAAGGGAGTTACCTCACAAGAGGAGAACCAGTGTTGACAGGGCCAATTCGATCAGGGTGGATGTAGTCCACTCCCAATAATAGATGAAGAGGTGTCAATTCCAGGAAAGGCAAAGCTGCTTTTGTAATGAGCTAGCCACTCCCAGTCCCTATTCAAGCCCAAATTAATGGTGCTAAATTTGCAAATGAATTTTAGTTCTGCTGTTTCTCTTTGAAGTCTGTTTCTGAAGTTTTTTTGTTCAAGTATAGCTACTTTTAAATTTGTTATAGAATGTCCAGGGAGATTGAAGTGTTCTCCTACTGGCTTTTGTATGTTACCATTCCTGATGTCTGATTTGTGTCCATTTATTCTTTTACGTAGGGACTGTCCGGTTTGGCCAATGTACATGGCAGAGGGGCATTGCTGGCACATGATGGTATATATAACATTAGTAGACGTGCAGGTGAATGAGCCCTTGATGGTGTGGCTGATGTGGTTGGGTCCTCTGATGGTGTCGCTAGAGTAGATATGGGGACAGAGTAGGCAACGGAGTTTGCTACAGGGATTGGTTCCTGGGTTAGTGTTTCTGTGGTGTGGTGTATAGTTGCTGGTGAGTATTTGCTTCAGGTTGGAGGGCTGTCTGTAAACAAGGACTGGCCTGCTTCTAAAGGTCTGTGAGAGTGAGGGATCATTTTCCAGGATAGGTTGTAGATCGTTGATAATGTGCTGGAGAGGTTTTAGCTGGGGGCTGTACGTAATGGCCAGTGGTGTTCTGTTATTTTTCTTGTTGGGCTTGTTCTGTAGTAGGTGATTTCTGGGTACCCGTCTCGCTCTGTCAATCTGTTTCCTCACTTCCGCACGTGGGTATTGTAGTTTTAAGAATGCTTGATAAAGATCTTTTTAGAAGTTTGTCTCTGTCTGAGTGATTGGAGCAAATTCAGTTGTATCTTAGGGCTTGGCTGTAGACAATGGATCATGTGATGTGTCCTGGATGGAAGCTGGAGGCATGTAGGTACGTATAGCGCTCAGTAGGTTTCTGGTATAGGGTGGTGTTTATGTGACCATCACTCATTTGCACTGTAGTGTCCAGGAAGTGGATCTCTTGTGGACTGGTCCAGGCTGAGGTTGATGGTGGGGTGGAAATTGTTGAAATCCAGGTGGAATTCTTCAAGGGCCTCCTTGAGTCAAATATAGTTGTGTCATTCCTCAGTTTAGGAGCATGCAGTTACACTCATAAATGTGCATGCTTAACATATACCTAATGTGTGCACGCAAATCAGCTATTTGCACAGGGAACATTGCTGGTTAGGCAAGTTAACTGGTCACCCATGCACCCAAGCACGTGATTTGCATGAGTGCATTGGGTATTTGTGTGTGTAAATTAGGCACACACAGATGAAAAGGCACACACACAAACAATCGCATATGCCTAAGTTTGAAAATCCAACCCCCGGTTTGTAAAGAGTTTTGAGATTCCTCTGAGTGAAAGAATCTATAAATCTGTAAGTCATTATTATTGTCAGTTTCTGGTTCAGGTATATAAGGAAATGTAGAGACATTGGGTATCATGCAAGATGCTGACTTGAATGGGAATTGAAGGAACTCGTCAACTCACAGAAGATGCTTAGCAATTCAGAGAACCAGATCCGTAGCATTCAACTCAACACCCATTAAAGTCAATAGAAAGACTCCCATTGAATTCAGTGGTAGCTGGAGTGGGTCCATAAAGAGCATGCACAATGTTTTGTTTTCTATCTTTCCGTATCTTATTCTACACTCCACAAAGTCCACACTTTCCCCACAAACTTCTCTAGTTTATAATGAAACACAAATTGATCTTCTAAGTTAGACTGACCAACACATGGAAACTATTCTGAGCATTATGACTTTGCCTGAGCTGTGACTGAATGCTCATCCTTATATTTAGCTCAAACCATGTGTAAGCTTCTGATGTCAAACAAATGTTCTACTTTCCACTAGTTTTGCAGAGCGCTACTAAATTTAACTCTGAGTCAACACTGTGTAACGGCAAATACAAGTTAACCTGCATAGTCAGTTTATACATTTTTAAGGAGCTTTTGCTATTCCAACAGTAGATGTAAATGCACGTTGCTGGAACAATGATACTAATTTACCAGTTAGTAAATAGTTTAAAATAAGTTTAGCCAACAGATCAAATTTGTTGGCTATTTTTGACTGTTTGAAATGTGCATTTCCCATTAACATTAATAGGAGATGGGTGACTAAAACTGCATGGGTCCAATGGAGAATAAAACTCTTATGTTGACCTTATTTTGATTGCTTACTTCACTTACTCTTTCACTCTACCTGCAAATATGTCTTCTGTGGCCATCAACAGGAGTTTAGCACAAAAGTCATTATAATTGGAAATTATAATTAGAAGTGGGAGGCTGTTCCAGGTATGTAGGGGCAGCAGGAAAAAGTGCAAATGGGAGACAGAGAGGAAGGCACAGTTTAGGAGAGAGATGCCACCTTTGCTCAAAGGCTACTCCACTTTCACTCAAAAGTAATTACATTTAATACTTTTTTTTTTTTTTTTTTTTTTTTTTTTGCAAATAGGAGCATTTTCATATTCATAGAAAAATCAGCAAATATTTGATCTTGGTAGTTTTCTCCTTTAGATTATCATTATTATTTATATTGCAGAAGCACCTAGCAGCCCCAGTCCTGGACCAGGGCCCATTGCATCAGGTACTGTACAGACATCATAAAAAACATTGGATCTCTGTTCCAAAGAGTTTGCCGTCAAAGCAGTAAATATTTTGCACTGTCTGACTTCATAGCTAATGGGTATCTAAAATCAACCACAACCAATTTTCTGAATTCATACATTTCCTGGTCTACTTTCCCAAAGCAACCTGGTGACAGCTAGCTACTATACATACTAAACTCTACCCTAAATACCTTTAAGTTCTATTTTAAACAACATTTTTTCCCTGTCAAATACAATAGGCAGATCATTTCTTTAAGCAAGCACATTATCGTTAAGCCATCTCTGCCACTCCCCATCCTTATTTATTGTGTATATTCTTTTACTGAACTCTGCAACCCTGTATTTTAAATTCACAGTTGCTGTCATAGTTTAATTAGGTTCCTTATTCTAATTATATACACAACCTATGAAAATGTTTTCAATATGAATAGTCTTGATACATGATTAAGACAGAGGTGTGGCCTTCTGCCACCCAAACTGCCCCTTTAACACAAGAAAAGGGAAGGCAAGGAAATATAGATGCATAAAATAATGCTGAGAAAATGAAGGTCAGAACCCTGCTGTCACAGGAAATAATTAAAAAAAGTAACTGTAACAGCTCCAACTGCCTTGGGAAGGTAGGGAGGAGAATTAGACCACTGGCCTGTGGGGACTTTAGTCATTCTCTAGAAGGCACTCAGATACTCCAGTGACAGGCATCACTATAAGAATCTAAATTCCCTCCCAGTAAGTGCTATCTGAGCCATATGCACCAAAGAATATGCAAGGGGCTCACTTATGCACAAAACACTCATACAAGGAGAAGCCAAAAAAGATGCTTCACACGTGGTACAACGCAGCAATCAATATAGGAAACTATGGATCCCAGTTATCACATCAAACAGTCAGCAGCATACCAGCGCTGGAAAGGCAAATGTTATTATTAACAAACGTGCAGCAGAACAGTAGTAGGCGTGTAACTACACTGAGCACAATCAGCAGAAGCCAAACCGTGGGCCCTAACAGCGGAGTTGTGAATAAGTATGGCTCACATAGTTATCACCTGAACAATCTCTACAGAAGACATAGGTACATAGGAACGTGCACTAGTGTAGTGGGGGAAGAGCAGGCTGGCAAGCGGGAGGCAGTCTCCCTGGGGAGTAAAGCAAGATGCCAGTTCAGAGGGAGGAGGGATAGCTCAGTAGTTTGAGCATTGGTCTGCTAAACCCAGGGTTGTGAGTTCAATTCTTGATGGGGCCACTTAGGGATCTGGGGCAAAAATCAGTACTTGATCTTGCTAGTGAAGGCAGAGGGCTTGACTTGACTCACTGACCTTTCAGCGTTCCTTCCAGTTCTATGAGCTAGATATATCTCCATATATTTTATTATTAGAAACTAAAAGCCATGGTAAAGTCAGTGGTGTAGTGACATTCAGGTGCCAACCAGGCAGTAAATCATAATGTAAACAAAGATATCTAACCAATCGATGCAGATGTATGGTAGACATCACAATGGTTATTTGAATAGCATACTGATAG
The DNA here is from genome assembly GCF_027887155.1 of Malaclemys terrapin pileata. Classification (NCBI taxonomy): domain Eukaryota; kingdom Metazoa; phylum Chordata; order Testudines; family Emydidae; genus Malaclemys; species Malaclemys terrapin. Next base: position 29,789,273 of record NC_071509.1, read on the forward strand.
CAGCCCATTATTTGTGTAATTACCAAGAGCAGGCCATGGTAATGCTCGGGGATATCCATCAATACAAACAACTATTAGTGCATTCAGTTTTGCAAGATAAAACAGCCCCAACATGCTTTAACTTCCCTTCTTTGTATGTCTTTTCCCCAATCTCACATCTGTTTTCTATTTCCCACTACACATCTCCTGGAGGTGATGGTGGGATATGCAGCAGACATTACTAGTACCTACAGCGTACTACTCCTGTGTACATTATAGTGCCTATTTTCATGTACCTTGCTCATGTTTCCTGGGCAAACTTTGCAAATTACACTTGTTAACCTACCACTTAGCACATGGGTCGATCAGGCCCACTGTATAAAAATACAGACTCAAGATCCAAACCAGGACCCTCATGTTCTTCAGAGATCGTTTCTTAACAAGTTAAATGGTGCCACCTGCAAACCAAGACTGTAAAAACTGGCTAAAATTCTCCCAGCTGGAAATCGCATTCACATATACAGGGACTATGCATTAAATGTGCCATTAATAATATGACACCATTAAAGCATCTTACAGAAGATATAATAAAACAATACACAGAAAAAAATAGCACCTCTTACCAAAGGCAACACTTTAAGTTATGATGACGTGCATAGATTCACAACTATTTCTCCTTCAGGCATTGGTCACGTTTTCCTCTTTCTTGTTCTTTGTTATCTGTAGATGGCTAATTTAGAACCTGATCCCGAGAGGTGCTGAGCACCTATAAATCTTATGGAAATTAATAGGAGATGCAGGTTATTTTCTTCTTTATGAAGAATGAGGAGAGGATAAGGGTTTGGTTTTTCTTAATTCTAGTTTTCTATTTCCCTGACTGCTGGAGCACTCATTCACAAGAGCCAGAGAAGAGAATTGGGAGCTTCCTTAGCTCCCAAATGAAGGATGTGATGAGGATTGAATTTGAAACAAAAAGATTTTCTTGCAAATGTTTGAAAGACATTAGAACGAAATCAATGACAACACAAAGAATCCAAAATATTCTAGATAAAAAAATCACTTATTTCAATTAATCAGCTTTAATCCTGGGTATCTGATATCATAAACCTATTATTTCTCCTATCGTCCTCCAGGGAAAACAGAGTGGACAAGAATTTCTAACATAAAAGATAGCAGAACTTTATTTTGTTTGGAAATAAAAAGCCTTTTGGACATTCTTCATACATCATAATGAAGAAAAGGAAGACAAACTCCAATTTATTACCTCCGCAGGTCACCTTTAAAATGGTAACAAATAATTATATATACTCCATCATACTGACTTCTGCATAGCATATTGCTGGTCCCTGGTTTATCTATCATTTACTTTGAGCAGTCTAACATCCATCAGACATGTGTCATCTATGATCCTGGGGATGACAGAAATCATTGTCAAGGGAACTCATTGACACTAGTTAATTAAATACCTTGAAATATTGCATATTATTTTGCTGTAACACTACTGAAAACAATGGTAATTACATGATGACTTGTGAAATGTTAACACAATTATCAGTTCATATATCAACCAGGACTGACACTGAATATCACAAATAGAACTAGATGAACTATTCATAATTAAACATTTAACAAGTTTAGCCCCTTTTTCTATTTGCAAAGGATCTGTGAAGACTTTAAAGAGACAAGGCAGGTGACATATCATCTTTCATTGGACCAACATCTGCTGGTTAAAGACACAGGCTTTCGAGAAGAGCTCTGTGTAAGCTCAAAAGCCTGTCTCTTTCACAAGCAGAAGTTGGTCCAATAGAAGATATTACCTCACCTACTTTGTCTCTTTAAAATCCTGGGACCAACATGACAACATAGCAAACAGTGAAGACTTTGATTTTTCTGAATTTGTTCACTATTCAAAACTTTTCAAACTGTTTATTTTGAATATATTTTTCAGCCAATATTTTTCAGCCAATGAGTGCTTGGAAACTTCCTTGCTATGGCTATTTTGACTGGTCACTACAGTTTCTGTTTCCTGAAGCTGACTCCCAAGCCCACAAAAAGCTTTCAAGATGGCCTACTAAACAATGCTGTTTAGTGGGCCACTCTCTTTTCAACAACACAAATTTTCTCCTACAAATGTTCACAGGAAGAATATGTATTCCTTGTTCTTCAATACTTTCTCAGTGAGAATTTTCTTTATCACATTTGACATAAGGATGACACGAGGCATTGTTCTGTCAGATATATATCTAAAAGTCAGCAGACATTCCCAAGAATATCATTTGATTTGTTCATTTCATTTGTAATGCCTGTTTATTTCTGGGTATAATGAATTAATTTTTAATTTCCTCCTGATAATGTGTGTGAGGGGTTGGATCACAGAAACCCCCTTGGGGCTGCCAACCTATGTGCCAAGACTACTTTTGCCCCTGCTTTCCCTGCCATCTTGGGACTCCAGATCCCTGCCTGGTCATGCCAGACACGCTTGCCGGCCACAAACACAGACCCAGGTCTGAACCACGTCCCACAAACTGCAGGCTTAACTGAAAGCAACTTAATAAATTTTCCTGTCTTTAACACCCAGATGCCCAACCCCCAATATGGTCCAAACCTCACAGAAATCCGTTTTACCCTGTATAAAGCATATACAGAGTAAACTCATAAATTGTTCACCCTCTATAACACTGATCAAGAGATATGCATAGCTGTTTGCCCCTCCCCCCCAGGTATTAATACATACTCTGGATTAATTAATAAGTAAAAAGTGATTTTATTGAATACAGAAAGTAGGATTTAAGTAGCGACAGACAGAACAAAGTGAATTACCAAGCAAAATAAAATAGAACACGCAAGTCTATGCCTAATACAGTAAGAAAACTGAATACAGATAAAACCTGACCCTCAGAGGAGTTCCAGTAAGCTTCCTTTTACAGACTAGTCTCCTTCTAGTCTGGGTCCAGCAATCACTCACACCCCTTGTAGTTACTGTCCTTTGTTCCAGTTTCTTTCAGGTATCCTTGGGGGCGGAGAGGCTATCACTTGAGCCAACTGAAGGAAAGTCTCATGCCATGACAATGCCAAATTCACATCAAAATCTGCCTGTGCCAGCATTTTAACCAACTATCAAGGAATCCCAGCTATCACAATCCACGAGGCCCTGAGCATGGTTTTGTCTGAGCATTGTCCACACTTGAAGTCTTTATATCAAGACTTGATCTCTTTCTGAAAAAACATGTTCTCATTCAGCCATAATTTGTTGGGCCAGATTTGGGAATCACTGGGTGAAATTGTATAGCCTGTGTTATACAGGTTACCCACACTACATGATCATAATGGTCCCTTCTGGCCTTAATCTATTAAGTGTACAGTCTTACTTTACAAACTATACCACATTGTAGCTTTACAAGATACATGCAGAGAACACTATATAGATTCCACATGCAGAAGTGAAATCATAATTTTCCCTACCATTCTACACATTCAGGTTGTATAAATTGCAAAGAAATGTTATTTATTAAATCTAATAGCAGAAAGGAACAAATTATAATGACAAGCTTACTACAAAGTGTGCAGAAAACATCCCGACTTTATCAGCAAATAGTGGGAAAGCAGTTGATAATTTATGTCATAGCATCTGAAATCTCTGAAGTCATACATTATTCATGGCAAAAGAAAAGTCAGTTGCTTTGTGTCTTTAAAGAAGAGACATTAAAAAGTACAATGTTAAAAATAGATCTTCTATTGGAGATCATGATTATTTTAAAAGTTGGCAACTGGGCTTTTTAGTTCCTAAAATGACCTTTCAAGATGAAATGAGTAAAAGAAAAACTAAATTATGGGGAAGCGGCTATGAAAGATCCTTATGCATCAAGAAGGAATTTAGCTTTAGTCTGTTTCAATAAACTCTCCAGTGACTACAAGAAAAAAGTAAAATAACCTTATAAATTCTTGTGCATTGTAGTTTTGTTGAATGACATAGCAATTTAGAACCTTATTCTGACTGAAACATGTACAGTAAACATGTATTTTGGAAAACCAAATCCTGTGCCAACCCAATAAACCAGAAATACACTGTACACTGAAGAGCAGAATTACTGCAACAATGGAATATAATTTACATTTTTTTAGGTTTCTACATATATGATCAGTAAAAAGACTTTGGTTCATCTCCCTTAATCAATGTTCATTCTTCTGCTTAGTTTCCTACTGTGGAAAGTCTGTGCAAAAGTATTAATTGTGTTATAGTTAAAATCAGCAGTAACAGTGTAATCAGCACTAGATGAATATTGGGCAAAAATATTCACAAAAGCTTTTACTAATTCTGAATTACCTTTCAATTCAGCCTGTTCACGCCCCTTTTGCTTCACTCGCCTGCAAATGTTTATGCAAGTATTATTTGCACTATGGGAGCTCGCTAGAGGTGCCAATCAGGATCAAGGTTGTATTGTGCTAGATGCAAACACACTCATGGAATGGCTACACAGCAAATAAAGGTGTGATTGTGGTACAGATATGCATACCCATACTAGCTTTATCTAGCTAGCATGAGTAACAATAGCAGTGTGGATGTGATGCCATGGACTGCCATGTGCATTAGCAACCTGAGTATACACCCAGGGTCCGCAGTGGGCTTGTACTGGGGCACCTATCTAGCAAAGAAGCCTGTACTGCCATGTCTTCACTATCATTGTTATCCATGCTAGCTAGATTACAACTAGGGCAGGTATGCCTACCCATGCTACAGTAGAACCTTCATTTGCTGTATAGACATACCCTTTGGTCTGGTCTACACTGGGGGGGATCGATCTAAGATACGCAACTTCAGCTACGAGAATAGCGTAGCTGAAGTCGACGTATCTTAGATCGACTTACCTTGCGTCCTCACAGCGCGGGATCGATGGCCACAGCTCCCCCATCGACTCCGCTTCTTCCTCTCATCTGGTGGAGTTCCGGAGTCGACAGGGAGCATGTTCAGGGATTGATTTATCACGTCTAGACGAGACGTGATAAATCGATCCCCGATAGATCGATTACTACCCGCCGATCCAGCGGGTAGTGAAGATGTACCCTTTGTGACAGTGCCGGACCAAAGAGCTTACAATCTAAATAAACGCAACCCAACAAGTGACCATGAAAAAGAAAAGAAGGGAGAGGAGGAAAGAAGGAACAATGGTAATAGAACCATCTCACATGGATGGGGTTTGGTTGGCTTTTGCTGTAGTGGTTGTTTTGTTTTTTTCACTTTAAATATATCAGCACAGCTAAACCACCAGAGGCTGGCTGACTTCTGGTAAGTGTCACAGCAGAGTAGGTTTTGAGGAGCCTTTGGAGGGAAGGTTAGTGTCCTTACACATTAGGAAAGCATCCCTATCCAGGAAGGGCATTTAAGCACATGCCTAAATCCTATTGAAGTCAATGCGACTTAAGCAAATGGACCCGTTTAAGTGGTTTCTTGTATACTGATGCACTTAAGTACATGTTTAAGTGCTTTCCTGAAATAAGATCTAATTCATGGAGGTCCTTGCCTTGATAAGGGGCAGCGTGGAAGAAGGCACAGAGATGGAAAATGGCTGTTCTTTGCTCAAATACCTATATTCACTTACAAACAGAGCTGTCTGCATGTGAATACAGATACTTGTTTTATATTTGATACAGTAATATGAAATTTAATTATGTTAAATTGCCCAGAATATGTAACAGGCACTTTCTTATTTTTACAAATCTAAATAATACCTTAAATAAATCTTTTCCTCTGAAGTGGTCATTCTATGTTTATAACGGTCAGCTGTCCAGTTAGCCAGTTAGGCAGTAAGAACAATACCATCAGTAGGTGACTAGCCTCAGAAAGATAGGTTCAATGAACATCCGCAGGTGGAAATATGTCTATACAAAGCATTTGCCTAAACACAGATAAATTTGGGCAATCATTATCAGGTAACTCAAAGAGTAAAAAAGGGCTAAATTGTCAGATCTATTACTCACTATGCCTAGCTCACCAGACTGAGTGTAATGGTCCCAGTGCTATGCTGGACAGCATCAAAACAATATTTTATTCTGGTTTTCAAAGACCAACAAGAATTATATATTTGGTTACTGGCGGTAAACAATACATAGAAAGTGACAAACATCACTTTAACAAAACAGTATTGCACCATCAGCTCTTGGTAACAGGCTTAATTTTTACTGAGGAAAGCAACAATAACAAATCAAGCTTCTTGTACCCCTTTGAATTCTTATGGTTACAAATGAGACTTCCAGCAGTTTAAACTCCCGTGTATGCAGGCTGCATGTTGAATCACTAATTACCTAAATAGGTACCACATTCTAGTCTCCTTCTGTTAGAAAATCATAAAACAGACTGAAACCCTGAGCTGTGATTTGTATCCTTATTTAAAATACCCTTGTCAGTTTCCTTTCAAGACGATTCAGAAGTTTCTGAAGAAAACTAAAAAAGCTGGTGCATTATCAGATGGTGGGCTTACCTTACCCTATGTGTCATATTTAGCAATGCACAGCAGTTCTTGTGCTCAAGTTCATCTTGAGTAGAGACTGGCTTAAGCTGCAAAGCTTGAATTTGAATGAGAGCTTTTCCAAAGCTTGCAGGCATTTGGATCCAAGATACACAAGCTCCATAGCACATCAGCGATCAGGGCCCCATTGTTTTAGGTCCTGTTCAAACACACAACAGAATCACAGTCTCTACCCCAAAGAGTTCACAATCAATGGCCTTCAGCTCCTCTATTCTTACACAGGCATCATAAAGCTCCATCTACTCATTCAGTGCTAAAGAAGCAGTGTCAAACTACATGAAGCAAACGGCTTGCTGTGCTTACCATCCTTTTCAAATCAAATTCTGTAATTCAGAAGGTTAAAGTATAATTTATGCATTTTATCAGACTGTGTATTATTTTAACAACAACATCTGCAAAGATTGAATTGCAATATGTTCTGGGAGATATAGTAATGCCCCAAGTTAATAAATGTTACGTTTTTCAGTTAGCTTTTCTGCTGCAGTTTCTTTATCATAAGCCTGCAGTTGCCAGCAATTTTCTTTCCATCTCACTGGATCTGATTTCTAGTGGTAAGAGTTACAAAGACCCTCCATCCCTGTTGCAAATGATCTGGTTATAGTTTTGTCAAGACTTTCTTCATTCGGCCATGAATAAAGGTTTAAACTAGGGCAGAACCAATTGCTGTACAAAATAATAATATGGGCTTTCTAATGGTTTGTGTCTCCACCTCACTCTTAATAGTACATAAATAAGGGATATTGCCAAACTAACTCTATTCTTGAGTTTTGCCTTTATTCTTTAAGTATCAAAGTCCTAAAGGAGGACTGCAGCTTTTGTTCCCAAGCACCCTTGTGAATGGATGGAATGGGATTACTCCCTGCACCACTTACTTCTCTCGAGTGTGCTCTTGCCTCAAAGGGTATGTCTTCATTACAGAGTTAACTCAGGTGATTGGCACCCGTGTTAGTCTAGCCTGGGTGTGAGCAGCCACACTGCAAAGGCGTACCCGGGTAACCATGTCCTCACTTGTGCGCACTCTCCTGTGTGCGTCGCTAGGACCTCTGAGTTTTTTGTGGTTCTTTGTGTTCCAGTAAATTGAACCACTCAATAATTCTTTTCCACTGAATTGTAAGACAACTCCTTTGTCGTCCTGGGCACACAGGGGGAATTGTGGGAAGACACTGGAAGACCATCAGCACTTGAATGGCTCAGCTTGTGTCAACCCTGCAAAAGAGGGAAGTTACCAGCCTGAATGAAAGTGGCTAGTCTACACCCCCAGATGGGCCAGCCAGCCTGGGTTTAAAGCATCACCAAACTCGGGTAAGAGGGTTGTGTGTGGACGTGAGGCAACACCCAAATAAGAACCACAGTTCTGCAGTGAAGACCTATATTGAGTGAGGCTCTCCACCTCTTAATTCCTGGGTGTAAGGCTTGAGGCCCCCCCTGGTATGGCTACCAGAGCGGTCAACAGAATAGCTCAGCACCTCTATATAGGGTCCTCCAGCTGACACCAGTTACAGAGCCATAGAGTGGGGGATTTGGGATATATTTCCTGATTGTTCAAAGGGTTTGGACTCAACAGATGAAGAGTTAACAGAGCCAGGTCAGCTAGGATACTATGCCGTCAGGATACTATGCCGTCAGGGACTTCATACCCTTTTCTCTGGCCTGGGCTGAACCTTCTGTTAGACTAGGAGATAGAGAAAAACCCACAACAACAAAAAACTGCATTTATGCTCTTAAACATACTATGAATTACATAGCCTCAAAAGTTTACAAGCCATTTCCTTTTCCCCACCTCCAATCTATGATTAAAATAACCAGGAACCTGACTCAAGGCATTATATGGGAAAACTTCCATAATACTGTATACACACTGAGTCTGTATACTATAATTAGGATAGGATTAGATTCGTAGCTTGCACTGACTACTGAGTGAATACTATGAATAATGTGTTTAATATATGGATAGTTATGGTGACTGCAATTTGATGTAAATCAATAATAAGCAAAATCACAAAAACAAATACAGGAGTCTTCATTGTGTAGCAGGATACTATTTGTATAGTTAATGTAATCTTTAAATAACTTTTAAACATTTTAAAACCCTTAGAAAATTTTCTTGCCTCTAAAAATGTACTTCATAGTATCATAATTTCTTTAATCTCCATGCATCATAAAATATACAAATATTTACATAAAGTGGCAATCCCATCTCAGGTTTCTGAGCAAACTTTGCTCTAGTTGTCCCCAGAACCATATCAAATTACAACTCTATGTAATCTCTATATACGAATCACCACACCTGTGTGGTTAACCCCATGTAACAAGACTGAGGGAAAGGAACATTACTTGTGATACTCCTGCAGGGTAAACAAAGGGTGGAAATGAGCTTATGCTATGCACTATGCTACAGTTACCCTTCTTGGCTTTATTGATGGAAACCTGAGGTAAATCTGAAAATTTGCTGTGTGCTTACTGTTAGGGGAGATGAGGTGAAGGATGCACATCCAGTCTGGCTACCCCCAAATATTGACTAAGCCAAACTAGAGATGGGTGGGGAAAAGTATTCCATTTCAGGGAGGATTTAGATATTTGGCTTCATGCTGATTCAAAACTAAAAATCAAAAATTTTGAAATTCTCCACTATGAAAGAGAATGAAGCTCCAGGAGGCAGCCTGAGAACTACCTAAGAGACATGGATATTCAAAGCCCTGGAGTCCCCAACTTGAAAATAATCTGCCCGGTAGGTTGCTCCAGAGCTGTGAACCCTGCTAACCCAGGAGTCAGGGCCGGCTCCAGGCACCAGCTTCTCAAGCAGGTGCTTGGGGCGGCCGCTCAGGAGAGGGGCGGCACGTCCAGGTATTCAGAGGCAATTCGGTGGACGGTCCCTCACTCCGCCTCGGAGCGAAGGACCTCCTGCCGAATTGCCGCTGCAGATCGCGATCGTGATCACGGCTTTTTTTTGTTTTTGTTTTGGCTGCTTGGGGCAGTCAAAACCCTGGAGCCGGCCCTGCCAGGAGTCCCAGCAGTCTGCCAGATGGGCTGCTGAGGAGGTGGGTGGCAAGCTAGCGAGGAAACCAGGCAGTCAGGTTTCTAAACCACCAGTTGCATCTGAGTGATTGGGTAAAGGACAAATTACTGTAAGATTTCTTTAAAACACCCATATGGCCTTCATTGCTCTTAATTGAGACTAAATGTCTCAGTACATTCTCTACTTGAACTGTCTGCAGTAGAAATGAACTTTGTCTGCTCAATGGAGACTGGTGACATCTGAAGTTAGGTAGGCAAAATGAACAAATGTGGTCTGAGAGTCGTTTCAGGTAAGTCCCTTAGGCCAAAATTTTCAGAAGTAGTCTTTAATTTTGCATTCTTCAATATTTGGGCGTCAAGCTTGAGATACCCAAAAGCAGAGGAACATAAAATTAGCAGACACATTTGAAACTGTTGATTTCTATGCCTCAGTTTCACCATCTGTAAAATGGGGATAATAATTACAGTTTCTCAATTATGAAGCTTAATCCATTAATATTTATTAGAGCACTGAACTCCTCTGAAAGAAAGCCCTATACAAGTGCCAATTATCATCATACTGTATCCGATCAAAGAGTCATATCCTGCCAACCCTGAATGGCCTCCCTTGTTTCTGCTCCTACTTCTTCATCTCAGCATAAAAATTACATGAGATCCAACTAGTACCACAACATTTCCACAAATGTAATAGAGCAGATAGATTAGACACAAAGGGCCAAACATAGATCTCATACACCCACTGAACCCCCATCTGAAAGCAGAACTTGGCTCAGATTCAGTAGACAAAGTTTTTTCCACTTTCAGAAGAAACCCAAGCATGTAAAGTTTATAGGCACTAGTATGAGAATAAATCAATTTAAGTCCGTGTCACACCATTCTTTACAGTTTTGTAACAAGGTGTACTTTGTTAGATTTTAATCTGCATACATTTGAGACAGCAAAGCTCTTCAAAATCATCTTTTAATGGCATCGCAATTTATAGACAGTAACTAATTTCAAACTTCATAGCACTTGGCTTTTATGATTATTTCAAATCATTTAAATGCAAATGAATTTCCAGAGAGAGAAAACATCAAATGCCCTTGAGTGGCAACATGTAATAGAACTGCGAGCAGAAATCACAGTAGGAATTTGAAGCAGCCTGATAGGGTTTGACGGGAGGTCTGTATAAAAGTGTTTGCCTAAATCCAATTTACATTTCATTTCACATTATATTCTATTTACCCATTTTGTCATTTTAATATGATTTATTTACTTAATCCTACTCAGAAATCCAATCTTCTATCAGGAGCAAATGTGGAATTCTGGTAAAGATAGAACTTACAGCTAGTTAGCATTTTAGGACAATAGTAATATAGTCTCTAAAATAGCACTACCTCCTTTTTTTCTCCCTGCAGTTAATAATGTTACAGCATCATGCAGCCAAAAACATTCGTGCATGCCTTAAATAATTACATTTCTTTCAAGCTAAGCAATTGTTTGTCTACTGACAGAGTAATATTTCCTGGGAGGCATTGCTAAGCTACAGTACATACAAAATGTTTGGACAGAGGGGACTGAAAAAGATCTGAACTATGCTTAATGTGATTGCACTCAGAAGGATTGGAGCTATCATGGAAATCTCCATTCAGCTGCAGTTACAATGAAATACTGTTCAACAGCGTTTTCATATTTCCAGCAAGCTGAACTAACATGAGACAACAAAAGCTGGCCAAACTACTCCCTGATGTTTTGGGTGCCTATGAAAGGAGTGGGGGGGAAGGACTTATGTACACTTCATTACTGAAGATTCTGTCTGTCCTTTAAAGAAAAAGAGTCCGTTTTCGAAATTTAGGACTACAGTGTGACCTAGTCTAGCCTGATCTGCCTCAATCCAGTGCAAATTAAGACCTACATTGTGAAGCAAAGTTAAATCACATCATGTTTATGGAATGTAAGCAAGCAGAGGCCATTCTGCTATCTGCACACCTTTCAAAATGACTTGGTCTTAGGGTGATCACCTTTTCAAAAGGCAAAAGTGGGACACATATAGGAGTGCCCCGCCCCTCTCCATGACGCCACCCCCTGGCCCTCCTCTTCCCTGAGGCCCCATCCCCTGGCCAGGCCAGAAGCCAGAGCTAGGCCATGGTAATTGCCACCCAGGGAGCCTGGGTCACTGTGGGGAGCCCTGGACACTCCACCTTCCTTGGGTGGGGAGTTGGGGTGCCCAAGAGCAGCCGCCAGCCCTTGTCCCCACACCCCCAGGGCACGCTTCCCAGCACGGGTGGAGGGTCTGGGGCTGCCCACAATGGCCCAGGCTCCATGGGCAGCTCTTACTACTGCCTGGCTCTGGCTTCTGGCCTAGCCAGGGGGCGGGGCCTCAGATGGGAGAGGAGGAGCAGGGAGCCTTTTGGTGAGGGGGACTAAGGCCCACCTCAGTCCCCCTCCCCCACTAGGAAGAGGCTGGCACTGCCCCTGAGCCTCAGGCAGATGCGGAGCAGCACCACAGGGAATCCAAGACAAATGTTATGCCGGAGTCATTCAGCCTGGGACCGGGACTTGAACTCTTCTAACCCTACTTGGAGTTGCTTGACATCCAGGGTCAGACTTTTAAGTGTGTAAGCAGAGTGACATCTTGCACAAGAGTTTGAAGGGCAATAGAGTGAAATACTGTCATAAGGATATAGAGCAGTGGTGGGCAACCTGCGGCCCGTGGGCTGCACGTGGCCAGTCAGGGTAATCCGCTGGTGGGCTATGAGACAGTTTGTTTACATTGACCATCCGCAGGCACGGCCGCCCACAGCTCCTAGTGGCCGCGGTTCGCCAATCCCGGCCAATGGGAGCTGCAGACGGTCAATGTAAACACACTGTCTCGTGGTCCGCTAGCAGATTACCCTGATGGGCTGCAGGTTGTCCACCACTGATATAGAGGTTACTAAAACTGTGCTGTTCCACTCTCAGTCAATTTCTTTTCTGTTATAAAAGCAATTTGATATACCTTCTGTGCATAAATGTCACTATTTTGTTTATTGCCCATTTCTATATTTATTTCATGACTGTTCCCTGCAGAAAGGGAATGTTTGCCCAGTATGTTTTCTGAAAGCTTGATCTAACATTGCAAGTGCAATGATGTATTGCATTTTTGAAAATTACCAGTATTGCCCAAATCGTTAGACAGCTCATTAGATTTGAGAAAGCTAACTCAAAGGTTAACCTAAAGCCATAATTTCTTAGTTCTGCACTCTTCTTGCATTTGGGTAAAAGGATAATCGTTCCAATAATCATTCAAACCACATCCTTCTAACTGAGTTGAACATAAATCCTTGACTCTTATTATCAGCAACACATCAGTACCTAGAGGTCTCAACTGAGATCAGACCCCACTGTGCTAAGTACAGTACACATAGCAAAAGACAATCCCTATTCTTTAGAGGTTACTGTCTAAATAGACAAGACAGGAAAATGGAGGGAAAAGCACCTCCTCCAACACTCCCACAGCCTGATTCTGATCTCACCTACATTACTTTAAATAAGAAGCAATTCCACTGAACTCAAACAAGCTACACCAGTTTTACACTAGTATAGCTCCGCCGATTCCAATGGAGTTACTCCAGATATAGACCTGTGGAAGTGAGAGCAGAATCAGGCCTCATATTTTCTTTCTAAGTGGGCAGGTGAAATCTGGTCCATTATAAGAAGCTTTTACTGGGGGCTCCTATATATTAAAATCAATAGCAAAACCAGCAATGAGATACAGAATTTACCTTTGCCTATTAAAAGACAATACTGAATTCTCTCTATTTACTTCCTTCTATTAGTCTTTCCATGCAGGAAAGGATAAGACAGGTGCCTGCCTCTCCAGATCATACTGTTTAGGGGGAGCTGCTATATCCTGCAGCCAACTCTTTGTTTGCCTGAATGTGTCACTGAATGATGAATGTCGTCTCATTGAGGCATGCAGGATCCCACATCCCAAAGAAGACTCCAAAGTCTGGCTGTATGACACTACATCTCTACTGAGCACCAGGATGCTTCCGATAACACCATCAGGACCAAACTTTGCGGGGGGTTTGTTCTTTGTTTTGTTTGGGGATTTTTTTCTTTGATGGAAGAAGATCTTTCTCCCTGGAAGAGACTACCATTTTTTAAATTTAAACTTGTATACAATAGTCTTCAATGAATGTTTCTATTTTTGCTTTTATCAAAAATGGGTTATGAAGGCTCTAGGGCTCTTCTATAGAATTAAAAGCCAAGAAACAGTAACATTAAACCAATGAACAGTTGCCTTGCCAACATTTGGTATAATTCTTTAAAACCTGCTGAGGCCATTACTTGTTTTTTGCTTTTTTTCAGGATTTTTTAAAATACCCATTGCCCTAGATTGCTCAGTACGCAATAGATCATTTTATTTGAGACATTACCACTTTGTACAAGTTCTGTATTTTAAAGCAAGTACTTTAACAGCTTTTATATTGCAGCAAAGAAGAGAAAAATACAGTAATGTAATTGCACTATAATCTTCACAAAGTAGTATGGCTGAGGAACAAATCCAGTAGTTATGTTTTCATGACTGGACACAATACAATGGGGTAAATATCTATCAAGTTTCTATCCTATAGATTTAATATTTTGTGACGACAACCAGAGTGAATTGATCCATATTAACCCAAGGCAAGGAAATAAGCAACTGTGCTATCTCAGCATAGTTTTGAGATCTAAAATAATGGACCTCCATAATATACACATACAGGCATTGTACACATTCTATGTCACTGAGGCTATATGCATTAACAACTGCAAAATTGTCAAAAATTTACTAGCTTGGGGAAAATATCAATTCACCCATCCTTTACCATGTGGACTGATTGTAATGTAACTACAAGTGATATTTTACTATCCCAGCAAAGACAGTTCCCCTCACAAAAGTAAACAATTAGATTTTCTTTAAGAGATCTCTGTATACAAATCTAGTTGTGCGCATGTATACATGCGCGCGCACACAGAGATTTTGTGTATGAATTAACATTCTGTGGGTGCCAAAAATATTCAGCATTTTACTGCAATACAATAATCTATTTATACACATTAGGACTTTTCTGCAGGTAAATCACATTTTTCAGACAAGCTTGTAATTTAAATCAGCTCCATTCTGCATCTCATATGGATGTTCCACTAGAAAATAATTAAAATTAACTACACTGCTTGCAACTCTTCCCATCAGAAATAGCCCACTATTGCGCATACACACTGCTAATCTCAGGTAATGAGACCTTGCAGAAAAGACTAGGAAGTGACACAGTAATTACCCACAGCAGGTGATTTCAACAGATGTAATGTAGGGCTGTTCCATCCTCATTCACTCTGCCTTGATCTCACCTGAACCCCTCCTCCACTCTGATTCACTTCCATTTCCTACACCTCCCTTTAGGATAATAAAAGAAGTGGATCATAACATGTTTTCTGAAGAGAACTATACAGTGGAGTCGCATCATATGCGCATTTAACTTACACAAATTCAACTATATGCCCTCAGCAAAAAAAAAAAAGAAAAACAACAATTTAAATACAGTAGTGTGGGCAATTTTGCCCACCATTCCACTCAATGGGCGTATGCCTCAGAGTGAGCATGAGATGGGAGACATGAATCTGCTGTTCCCTCAGTCGGTCTCAGTTCCCGTGTGCCTCTCATAGTGTGAACATCCCACCATGCTGAGTGTGATACTAGTGCTTAAGATACGTATTTTTCATACAACATGGCCCCTAAGTGCAAGCCAACTACTTCATCTGGTGCTCAACTGAAGAAACAGCGATCTGTTCCAACGCTGGAGGAAAAACTGGCTGTGTTGGACTTATTGAGAGATGGTATGTCGGTCTCCAACGTGGCGCGTAAATATGGCCACAACGAATCTAGCATCCGTACCATCAAGATTCGAGAGAGAGAAATTCATCAAGCTGTGGCATCAAGTGCTCCAATAACTGCTAAGGTGACGAGCCAGGTGCATGATAAGACTTTAGTGAAGACTGAAAAGGCATTAAACTTATGGCTGGAATACATGAACCGTAAACGTGTGTCTATCGATGGCAACACGTTGCGAGAAAAGGCTCTTAGCCTCTACGCGCTGTTCAAACCTCCCTCTGAAGAGGGACAGCCTTCTGATGAGAAGGAATTCAAAGCCAGCCAAGGTTGGCTTAACAGTTTTAGGAACCGCTTCAACCTCAAAAATGTGCAGACTACTGGTGAAGCTGCATCTGCCAATGAAGAGGCAGCAGAAGCCTACCCCGAACAGTTAAAGAAAATCGTAGAAGAAAAGGGCTATCTTCCAGAGAAAGTTTTTAATGCTGACTAGACTGGGCTCTTTTGGAAAAAAAAATGCCCAACCACACTTCAGAAATCAGAAAAACAAGCCACTGGCTTCAAAGCAGCTAAAGACCATGTGACTGTGTTGCTTTGTGGCAATGTGGCTGGGCATTTAATAAAGCCGGGCTTGCTCTACAGGGCTGCAAATCCCGGTGCCCTTAAAGGCAAGAACAAAAATCTCCTGCCTGTGTTGTGGCAATCAAATAAAAAGGCTTGGGTGACGGCAGCATTATTTCTGGACTGGTTCCACAAGTGTTGCATTCTGCAGATCAGGCAGTACCTCAAAGAGAAAGGACTTTAAAGTGTTGCTGATCATAGACAATGCTCCTGACCACCCTGAGGCACTCCGGTTTGTGCATAACGACGTTGAAGTCATCTTTCTCCCCCACAATACCACTCCATCCTCCAACCTCTCGACCAAGGCATGATTCGCTGTTTCAAGGCCACTTACACGAGGCTTACATTCTCACAGATACGTAGCGCTATGGATGCTGATCCCAATCTTAATGTGATGGAGTGTTGGAAGTCCTTCAACATTGCTAATTGCATCACTTACATTAGACAGGCAATGGATGCAATCAAGCCTTAAATAGTCAATGCATGTTGGTGAAACCTATGGAAAGACTGTGTGAATGATTTTAAGGATTTCCTGACCATTGACAAAGAAGTGAAACGCATTGTTCAGGTGGCCAGGCAAGTGGGTGGCGATGGCTTCATCGACATCCTTGAGGAAGAAATTGAAGAATTAATTGAGGGCCATAGAGAAACACTGACTAACAAAGAGTTAGAGGAACTGATAAAATCATCTACAGAAGACAAAGATGATAACGACGAACAGGAAGAGCCAGCAAGTTGGAATCTTCATAAATTTGCTGACGTGTTCCAAGCAGTGAAACACTTGAATGATTTAATTTCTGAATACGATCCCTCAATGGAACGAAGTCTCAAAATCACATGTAGTATTACGGATGATTTGAGACCGAATCAAGAAATGTTTGAGCAGCTCAAGAGACAACAGCGACAGTTGCCGATCACCATGTTTTTCAAGAAAAAACAACCAGAAGCAGATGAGCCTACACAATCAACTTCTTAAGCTGAACCAGAGCCAACCACTTCGTCTACGACTCGCTCGTCCGTCACCCAAGCTCTCCATCACCTCCGTGTTCTGGATCGACATCAAGCCCAGACAACCCCCCAATAGTGTTGTCAGGGGAAGAGGAAGACTAATCATCAGACTGTGTACAGCACCCATCTTCATCGTCTCATCATTCATCATACGGGCACTGTACTAATCATCATAGTCATCATTCATCATAGTCGCATCATCATTGTCATAGTCGTCGTATCACCATTATCATTGTCGTCGTAGACTAGCAAGAATATCCAGGATGAGTGGTTAGATTTACTGTTTTCCTTTTTTATTCTTTCATTCTTCCATATCTCTCTCTTTTTTATGTAATTAAAAATACTGTAAAATTATATTTTGCGAATATACTATTATATGCTGTACATTACTGTATACATTATACGTCTATACACATTACTGTATAGGGTTGTATACACAAAACCATGTACAGTATACTGTACTTTATGGACGATTTAAGGGATTTTCTACTATACGTGATTTTCACCTTACGCGCTGACTTTAGAACCTAACCCACGCGTAAGATGCGATTCTCCTGTAGATGGTATCTGTACGTTTTCAACAACATGATGTTTTGGTTTGTCCATCAAAAAGTCTCAGCTCATTTAATCTCCTTTATCAGTTCCTCTACTTCCCTCTCAGGCTCACAGTCAAAGAATCTCATTCCTTAAATTATCATCCTCCTCTAAGCTAATAGAGCACATATTTTTTGCCTTTCATGGGATGCTTTAGTGCAGAGAGAGAGAGAGAGAGAGAGAGTGCACACATGACAGAGGGAGCGAAACAATCTTGGCACTTGTTCAGGTCAGTGTGAAAAAAGCTCACTGCCAATGGGGATTTCCTCAGAAATAAGCCAGATGGCATCATTGGATGCTTGGGGAGATGGATTCTGTCTAATTCTCTTTAATGGCAGAAACTGCCTAGGCAGGTCCTGATTTTGTCGGAAAACCAATGACTAGCTATTTTGCATTCTTTTTATTTCTCATGACATGCTGTCCACACCTGTCGCTAATGCCTTTCAGATGCTGAGAGAACCTAACACCAATTCATCATTCCCCTTCCTCCTCCTGTCCACTACTAGATTCCAACTAGTTCTGTTTCTTCTCGTGTGTATTGTCCCTGTGGCCGAAATGTTTACTTACCCCCCTTAGGATCCAATTCAATATCTATTTTATTTTCAAATATGAAACATTTCCATGTGAAAGTGGGAAAAACACCTGTACATTTGTGGTGGTGGCCATCTTCGCCAACACGCTGGGGACAGAATAAGGGAGCTCCAGAGCTAAAAGCATGAGCTGCTATAGTTCAAGTTATAGCCCTTTAGCAAGGGCTATAACAGACTCCTATCCTCTGCAGGTTAGGCATAAAGAAGCTGTAGAGGGGAGGTCACCCCGCTCCTGCCCTGAGGGGGTTAAAGCAGCCCTGGAGAGGGCTGTGGTGGAGAAATGCTAGACTGACTGGAGGAAGCAGCCACAGGTGAGGCCAGAGACTGAGACACACTCTCTCTAGCTCCCTAGAAAGAGAAGGGCTTTAGTGCCTGGGAAGCTGAGGAGCTGAGGAGTGTACCTAGGGTGGAGCAGCGCTAGGGAAGGGCTGAGGGAGCTGGGGAGCTCCAGCCTAGCAAAGCCCCAGGCTGCAGGCTGATTTAAGGGCCCACAAAAGGGTACTAGGGCTGCAGAGGGGCAGCCCAGGAATAGGCAGAGGCAGCTGGTCCAACCCCCCCTTGCCAATGATGAGTGGTTTACAGACTGCCGTAAACCACTTAGCGGGGGCTAAATGGAGACTGGCAGTAGCCATTGAGGCAAGGTGGGGATAGGGGGTTGGGAGTTCCCCAGGGAGGGAAGACCCAGCGTGAGGGGGTACTGTGGTGGGCAGAATCCCTGGGCAAAGGGCACTGGGGTCTGGGAAGGACACAGGGCCAGTGCCAGGCGAGACACCGGCACACAGAGGGCACTCTGGGCTGGAAAGAGCTAATTCCCTGGATGGCCAGCAGGAGGCACCGCGCAGGTGAGTCATCGCCCCCCGCCACAGGGGCCCTATAAACACATAAGCACCAGTGGGTTACACATTCTTTTCACTTGTGCTCACAATTGCACAGTATGACTACAAAGTTCTCAAGTAGTATTGCAGGGAAGAGGCTTCTTTGCTTCTGAGACAGCAATGAAATAGCAATAGTAGAGCCGTTTTTTCTACAGTGACACTGGATGCAGTAACAGTGGATTAGGAATAAATACTCAAAATGCTGTGCTCCTGTCATACCTCTAAATGGGAGGCTCAGTCTATAGACCATTTGCTTACTTGATGAGCAGGAAAAACTTAGTTTTCCTGAGATACAGGAAAACCTGGGGATAAATTGTACTGTATGTATTGTTTTTTTTTGGTCTTCTGAGTCGAGCATATAGATTCCTTTTCTCAGAAAGCTCACTCATTCTGTAGATGAACAAAGACCTAGATATGGACTATATTGTTTCTCCTCCACAGAAGCAACCCCATCCATATCTGACATAGAACAATGCAACTTTGTTGACTGATTCTTAGTTCTGAGTAAAGGGCTCCCTCCACCCGCCCAACACTGCTTCTAGGGCTTTCTATCTTTTTCCTTATCTTTTTTCTGGCTCCATTTGTGGCCAGTTGAGCCTCTGCTGATATGACACCAACACACCATGATGACTAAAAAAAACACTGCAGCATTTTGTTTGATGGAGTCAATAATCTAATAAAATGCCTATTGGGGTTACAAAACTCAGGATCTCATGGGAGCAAAGCTGACAACACAAAACCAACTATATTTGAACCTTGCAATGACAAAGGTGTAAATACCATCAGGCCATTGCTGGTCTCTGTAAGAATGCCTAAAAGATAAAATTAATATAAATTTACAATCTTGTAAGCAACATGTTCATTGAACGTAATATCAATTGGGATAATCTAAAGAGAACCATTCTTTATATTTGCTTCCTCTTTGATTCACAGCAGCAATAGTAAGCCTTGCAGGATTTCCATAAGACATAATATTCTATTAGTTCTCAGAGGTATAATGTAAACCCTTAGAGATAACTTTCTCAGCCTGAAAATGATAAGAGTGTCAAGATATAAAAATCATTTCTTTCCTTGTAAATGAAATCAAAATGTGATTGTAAATGCTCCGCTTTTGGCGAACAAACAACAGTCCCATATTAGAAACATGCAAAATAAATGGCTTTATTATTTTGATTTATGATGGGATATTTGAAGGCTCACAAATGGAAAGCATGGGCCAAGCCCTGCCTCTGGGTGTTTTGCACTGCCCCAGTGGCACAAAACAACCAGAAACCCAGAGGACATGGCCCCACATGAAGGAACCCACGCGAGCCATAGAACCACCACAGCAGCTACTATACTACCCCCATTCCTGGCTCCCAGCATAATGTGTCCAGGGTTCTTGTACATCCTGAGGATATGTCTACACTACGAAATTAGTTCGAATTTATAGAAGCCGGTTTTATTGAAACCGGTTGTATACAGCCGATTGTGTGTGTCCCCACATAAAATGCTCTAGGTGCTCTAGTCGGCGGACCGCGTCCACAGTACGAGGCTAGCGTCGACTTCCGGAGCATTGCAGTATGGGTAGCTATCCCACAGCTATCCCACAGTTCCCGCAGTCTCCGCCGCCCCTTGGAATTCTGGGTTGAGATCCCAATGCCTGGATGATGCAAAAACAGTGTCGCGGGCGGTTCTGGGTACATGTCGTCAGCCCCCCCCCCCCGTCACAGCAACGGCAGACAATAGATTCGCGCCTTTTTACCTGGGTTACCTGTACAGACAACATACCACGGCAAGCATGGAGCCCGCTCAGTTCAGCTGAGCTCACCGTCACCATATGTCCTCTGGGTGCCGGCAGACGTGGGACTGCATTGCTACACAGCAGCAGCTGCTAACTGCCTTTTGACGGTAGACGGTGCAGTAGACTGGTAGCCTTCATCGGCGATCTGGGTGCTGGCAGCCGTGGGGCTTGCCTTTTGGCAGTAGATGGTGTATTACGACTGTTAACCGTCCTATTACAAGTCGGGTCATCGCACATTAGCAGAGTCTTCCCCGAGCACCCGATCGTGCAATAGGCCTGAAGACCATCGTCATACACTAACTGCCAAGCGCCCAGTATTTGCTGCCAAGCACCCAGAAAGATGCTGAGGGCGATCAGTCACGCTGCACCGTCGTCTTAAGATGTAAAAAATAGATTTGCTCTGTATTCATTTGCTTCCCCCTCCCTCCGTCAAATCAACGGCCTGCTAAACCCAGGGTTTTCAGTTTAATCTTTGGGGGGACCATTCTGTGTGACAGTTGTTTGTGTTTCTCCCTGATGCACAGCCACCGTTCTTGATTTTAATTCCCTGTACCTGTACGCCATGTCGTCACTCGGCCCGCCCTCCCTCCTTCCCCTAGTCCGTCAGATACTACTTTCGTGCCTTTTCTTTGAATTCTGGGTTGAGATCCCAATGCCCGGATGATGCAAAACAGTGTCGCGGGCGGTTCTGGGTACATGTCGTCAGGCCCCTCCCCCCTCATCACAGCAACGGCAGACAATAGATTCGCGCCTTTTTACCTGGGTTACCTGTGCAGACAACATACCACGGCAAGCATGGAGCCCGCTCAGCTCAGCTGAGCTCACCGTCACCATATGTCCTCTGGGTGCCGGCAGACGTGGGACTGCATTGCTACACAGCAGCAGCTGCTAACTGCCTTTTGGTGGTAGACGTTGTAGCATGAGTGATAGCCGTGGGGCTGGCAGCCGTAGGGCTGCATTGCACCAGCCCCTTGCCCTTTGGTAGGCGATGGTATATTATGACTGGTACCCATCGTCGTCATACTGGAGTGGCTGTCAATCATGGCCACCTGGGCAGACATGCTAATGTTTCGATGATGATGGCTACCAGTCGTAGTATACTATTTTCTGCCAATTGCCCAGTATTGTCTGCTAAGCACCCAGAAGAGGCCGAGGGCGATGCTGGGTGCTGGCGGACGTGGGGCTGGCAGACGTGGGGCTGCATTGCTACACAGCAGCAGCCCCTTGCAGACGATGGTATATTATGATTGGTAACCGTCATCGTCATACTGGAGAGGCTATCACTCATGCTGCACCGTCGGCTGCCAGCTTAAGATGTAAAAAATAGATTTGTTCTGTATTCATTTGCTTCCCCTTCCTCCGTGAAATCAACGGCCTGCTAAGCCCAGGGTTTTCAGTTTAATCTTTGGGGGGACCATTCTGTGTGACAGTTGTTTGTGTTTCTCCCTGATGCACAGCCACCTTTCTTGATTTTAATTCCCTGTTCCTGTACCTGTACGCCATGTCGTCACTCGGCCCTCCCTCCTTCCCTCCCGCCCTCCCTCCTTCTCCTGGTCCATCAGATACTACTTTCGCGCCTTTTTTCTGACCAGGCGCCATAGCTAGCACTGGGATCATGGAGCCCGCTCAGATCACCGCGGCAATTATGAGCACTATGAACACCACGCGCATTGTCCTGGAGTATATGCAGAGCCAGGACATGCCAAGGTGAAACCCGGACCACCCGAGGAGGCGATTGCAGCGCGGCGAAGAGAGTGATGAGGAAATTGACATGGACATAGACCTCTCACAAGGTACAGGCCCCAGCAATGTGGAAATCATGGTGTCACTGGGGCAGGTTCATGCCGTGGAACGCCGATTCTGGGCCCGGGAAACAAGCACAGACTGGTGGGACCGCATCGTGCTGCAGGTATGGGACGATTCCCAGTGGCTGCGAAACTTTCGCATGCGTCAGGGCAGTTTCATGGAACTTTGTGACTTGCTTTCCCCTGCCCTGAAACGCCAGGATACCAAGATGAGAGCAGCCCTCACAGTTGAGAAGCGAGTGGCGATAGCCCTGTGGAAGCTTGCAACGCCAGACAGCTACCGGTCAGTCGGGAATCAATTTGGAGTGGGCAAATCTACAGTGGGGGCTGCTGTGATCCAATTTGCCAGGGCAATGAAAGACCTGGTGATATCAAGGGTAGTGACTCTGGGCAACGTGCAGTCAATAGTGGATGGTTTTGCTGAAATGGGATTCCCAAACTGTGGCGGGGCCATAGACGGAACCCATATCCCTATCTTGTCACCGGAGCACCAAGCCACCGACTACGTAAACCGCAAGGGGTACTTTTCAATGCTGCTGCAAGCCCTGGTGGATCACAAGGGACGTTTCACCAACATCAACGTGGGATGGCCGAGAAAGGTACATGATGCTCGCGTCTTCAGGAACTCTGCTCTGTTTCGAAAGCTGGAGGAAGGTACTTTCTTCCCGGACCAGAAAGTAACGGTTGGGGATGTTGAAATGCCTATCGTGATCCTTGGGGACCCAGCCTACCCCTTAATGCCATGGCTCATGAAGCTGTACACAGGCAGCCTGGACAGGAGTCAGGACCTGTTCAACTACAGGCTGAGCAAGTGCCGAATGGTGGTGGAATGTGCATTTGGACGTTTAAAAGCGCGCTGGCGCAGCTTACTGACTCGCTCAGACCTCAGCGAAAAGAATATCCCCATTGTTATTGCTGCTTGCTGTGCGCTCCACAATATCTGTGAGAGTAAGGGGGAGACCTTTATGGCGGGGTGGGAGGTTGAGGCAACTCGCCTGGCCGCTGATTACGCGCAGCCAGACACCAGGGCGGTTAGAGGAGCACAGCAGGGTGCGGTGCGCATCAGAGAAGCTTTGAAAACGAGTTTTGTGACTGGCCAGGCTACTGTGTGAAACTTCTGTTTGTTTCTCCTTGATGAACCCGCCAACCCCCCCCCCAACCTGGTTCACTCTACTTCCCTGTAAACCAACCACCCCACCTCACCCTCCCCTCCCGCTTGCAGAGGCAATAAAGTCATTGTTTTTTCACATTCATGCATTCTTTATTAGTTCCTCACAGAAGTAGGGGAATAATTGCCAAGGTAGCCTGGGATGGGTGGGGGAGGAGGGATGGAAAAGGACACACTGCATTTTAAAACTTTAACTCTTATTGAAGGCCAGCCTTCTGATGCTTGGGCGATCATCTGGGGTGGAGTGACTGGGTGGACGGAGGCCCCCCCACCATGTTCTTGGGCGTCTGGGTGAGGAGGCTATGGAACTTGGGGAGGAGGGCTGTTGGTTACACAGGGGCTGTAGCGGCGGTCTCTGCTCCTGCTGCCTTTCCTGCAGCTCATCCATACGCTTGAGCATATCAGTTTGATGCTCCAGCAGATGGAGCATTGCCTCTTGCCGTCTGTCTGCAAGCTGACGCCACCTATCGTCTTCAGCCCGCCACTTGCTCTTTTCATCCCGCCATTCAGCCCGCCACCTCTCCTCTCGTTCATATTGTGCTTTTCTCATCTCCGACATTGACTGCCTCCACGCATTCTGCTGTGCTCTATCAGCGTGGGAGGACATCTGCAGCTCCGTGAACATATCGTCCCTCGTCCTACGTTTTCTCTTTCTAATGTTCACTAGCCTCTGCGAAGGAGAAACATTTGCAGCTGGTGGAGGAGAAGGGAGAGGTGGTTAAAAAAGACACATTTTAGAGAACAATGGGTACACTCTTTCATTACAAGATCGCATATTTCGGCTTGCAGGCAGCCATGGTAGGCCACAGTGTTTTGGCTTTTTTAACCTTCTTAACATGCGGGAAAGGTTGCAAACAGCAGCGCATTTCCCATATCAAGGATGAATTGGGTTGTCCATTTAAAATGGGTTTTCAATGTAAAAGGAGGGGCTGCGGTTTCCCGGTTAACATGCGGCACACAAACACAAGTAAACCACCCCCACACACACACACGATTCTCTGGGATGATCACTTCACCCCTCCCCTCCACCACGTGGTTAACAGCGGGGAACATTTCTGTTCAGAAGAGCAGGAACGGGCGCCTCTCAATGTCCCCTTAATAAAATCACCCCATTTCAACCAGGTGACCGTGAATGATATCACTCTCCTGAGGATAACAAAGAGAGATAAGGAATGGATATTGTCTGCATGCCAGCAGACACCGGGACTATACGCTGCCATGCTTTGTTATGCAATGATTCCAGACTACGTGCTACTGGCCTGGCGTGGTAAAGTGTCCTACCATGGCGGACGGGATAAGGCAGCCCTCCCCAGAAACCTTTTGCAAACGCTTTGGGAGTACATAAAGGATTTCCGCTCCATCCCCATACACGTTAACAGACTTTTCCAGTAGATGTACTGGCCGCGATTGCCAGGGCAAATTAATCATTAAACACGCTTGCTTTTTTTTGTGTAATGTTTACAAATATTTACAAAGGTACACTCACCATAGGTCTCCTGTGTGCCCTGAGGGTCTTGGGTGAGTTCGGGGGTTACTGGTTCCAGGTCCAGGGTCACAAACATATCCTGGCTGTTGGGGAAACCGGTTTCTCCGCTTCCTTGCTGCTGTGAGCTACCTACAGTACCTCCATCCTCATCTTCCTCGTTCCCAAAACCGTCTTCCCTGTGTGTTTCTCCAGTGAGAGAGTCATAGCACACGGTTGGGGTAGTGGTGGCTGCACCCCCTAGGATCGCATGCAGCTCCGCGTAGTAGCGGCAAGTTTGCGGCTCTGCCCCGGACCTTCCGTTTGCTTCTCTGTCTTTGTGGTAAGCTTGCCGTAGCTCCTTAATTTTCACGCGGCACTGCTGTGTGTCCCTGTTATGGCCTCGGTCCTTCATGGCCTTGGAGATCTTTTCTAATACTTTTCCATTTCTTTTACTGCTACAGAGTTCAGCTATCACTGCTTCATCTCCCCATATGGCGAGCAGATCCCGTACCTCCCGTTCGGTCCATGATGGAGCTCTTTTGCGATCTTGGGACTCCATCACGGTTACCTGTGCTGATGAGCTCTGCGTGGTCACCTGTGCTCTCCACGCTGAGCAAACAGGAAATGAAATTCAAACATTCGCGGGTCTTTTCCTGTCTACCTGGTCAGTGCATCTGAGTTGAGAGTGCTGTCCAGAGTGGTCACAATGAAGCATTGTGGGATAGCTCCCGGAGGCCAATAACGTCGAATTCCGTCCACACTACCCCAATTCCGACCCGCAAAGGCCGGTTTTATCGCTAATCCCCTCGTCGGAGGTGGTGTAAAGAAACCGGTTTAAAGGACCCTTTAAGTCGAAAGAAAGGGCTTCGTCGTGTGGACGTGTCCAGGCTTAATTCGATTTAACGCTGCTAAAGTCGACCTAAACCCATAGTGTAGACCAGGCTTCCAGAACAGACTGTCTGGGCCACTGGTAATGGATACAAAGTAGAACAGCCCTAGTCTACTCCATTTTATGCTGGTGACCAGCCCAGCAGTTTGTTGGCCACAGAATTTGTGGGGCCTAAAGGTGATTTAACATAACCTTTGCCCAGTCCCATCTGCTTAGCCCACGTGTTTAAATATGACACATAGAGTCCCATTGTACCAATGGCATATTTTCTCACATCTGCATGTTGAATTTTGTTTTTTATTTACAACCAAACTATATTTTGCACAGCTCCATGCATCCACCACTGTCAACTCAGTCTGAGCTAGGGCCCAAATGGGCAGGAAATGCTTATGCAAATTCAGGCAGGCAAATTGCCACAGTCAGTCCTCTGTACCTGCCACTTCTCCTATGCTCTGCTGACTTCAGTGGGCATCCTGGTAGCACCACTGGGAGAAAGGGTATCCTTTTGCCCCATGACTTTCAACCTCTGGGCTGGTACTTACCACCCTATTCTGTCTGTCAAAGTCAGAGGTTAATTTTCCTTCTGTTCAATATAGTCCCAAACAGTATAGTTCCAAAATTATCATAAACCCAGGTTTACTAAAGTTAGAAAATAGAGAATTAAAGGAGTGGAAGTGAAAGAAAATAGAACATGCTTGTTTACTCAAAGCCTTGGCTGGTTAGAGAGTGGCCCTTACCAGATGCTTCAGAGGACAGTGCAAGAAAACCCCATAAGGACAACTAGGGAATAACATAGGAAGAATTTCTTACCATTGATTTAAGCAAAACTACAAGTCTTACATCCTTAGGGTTTGTCTGTATGTACCTTTTACCTTTTAGAACCTCAGGGACTGAGTCACAGCTCCTTAAGGTCTGGTCTACACCGGGGGGGAAGGGGAAGGATCTAAGTTACGCAACTTCAGCTATGTGAATAACGTAGCTGACGTCGACGTACTTAGAGCTACTTACCATGGCGTCTTCACTGCGGTAAGTCGACTGCTGATGCTCCCCCGTCGACTCCTCCTGTGCCTCTCGCTCCGGTGGAGTACCAGAGTCGATGGGAGAGTGCTCGGTGGTCGATTTATTGCATCTTCACTAGACACGATAAATCGACCCCTGCTGGATCGATCGCTCCAGAGGTAAGTGTAGACATGCGCTAAGTCAGGGAAGGTCTCCCTGTGCTATTGTTTACATTCTGGACAGCCTTTGAAATAAAGGTGTGAATACCTTATTCACCATTCTACACACAAAGTCAGCTTTGTATTTGTAGACAGACAATATTTTTTCTCCTTTTCCTTCAACTCCTTTTAAAGCTAATTATTATGTGTCCTTTGCAGAGCAATTTACAATTATATACAATATTTAATGAAACTCAGCCTTCCTAAATAGATGAGGGTTGGGTTTATTTCTATTTACTGTCAACGTCACACTTCAAAGGAATACTTTGAACTTGGTTTTGAGTTTAGGGAGACCAACACCATCTTTTTTGCACACGTCACACTTCTTGAAAGACCGCTAAGACTAAAGTCTAGTTTCATGTTGATAGATGTTCCCTCACCTTATATTCCCTGACTGATTGCTATTTTGCCATGCTTAATTGTTCATCTAAATACCATATGCACTCATTCTAATGTCCCCCTACAGTTTCTCTTGGATTGCTGTCACTCTGTCACATGAACTGTTCTTCCCTTGGAAAATAATGCAGTTATTTGGGATTGATAGCTGCATATCCAATAAGCATAAGTAGTGGAAACTAAACGAATTGCTTGTGGACTTTTTTGAATACAAAATTAAAGCATCTCTACTAGCCTGTTTACTGTCAGGAAATTTGGGAATCACAGAAATGTAGGGCTGGAAGGGACCTTGAGAGGTCATTTAGTCCATCCCTCAGCACTGAGGCAAGACTAAGTATGCCTAGACCATGCCAGACAGGTGTTTGTCTAACTTGCCACAAATTCCCTTGGAAGCCCATTCAAGAGCTTAACTACACAACTGATCACCGTCCCATTTTAATAGTCATTAATATATTTGAAGACTGTTACTATAGTCTTCTTTTCTCAAGACTAAACATACCCAGTTTTTTTAACCTTGCTTCATAGGTCAGATTTTCTAAACCTTTTATCATTTTGGTTGCTCTCCTCTGGACTGTCTCCAATTTGTCCACATCGATCCTAAAGAGTGGCACCCAAAACTGGACACACTAACTCCAGCTGAGTTCTCACTAGTGCCAAGAAGAGCAGCACGATTACCTGCCATGTCTTCCATATGACACTCCTCTTAATATACAGCAGAACAATATTAGCCTTTTTCACAGCTCCAGCTCATTGTTGACTCGTATTCAATTTGTGATCCACTATAATTTCCAGATCCTTTTCAGCAGTACTACCACCTAGCCACTTATTTCCCATTTTGTAGCTGTGCATTTAAGTTTTCCTTCCTACATGTAGAACTTTGCACTTGTCTTTATTGAATTTCATCTTGTTGATTACAGACCAATTGTCCAATTTATCAAGATACTTTTTGAATTCCAATTTTGTACTCCAGAGTGCTTGCAACCCTTCCCAGCTTGGTATCATCCACAAATGTTATAACCATACTGTCCACCCCATGGAGGAAGGATAGTCCAGTGGTTGGGGTCCGGGTCTGGTATGTGGGAGACCCAGGTTCATACTCTTCTCCACCATGGAGATCTTGTGTGATCTTGGGCAAGTCACTTAGCCTCCCTGTGCCTCAGTTTCCCACCCATAAGTGGTCCCAGAAAGGAGATGGGCAAGCTTGGATACCACCACCCACTGGAATGTCATGAAACGATGCCCCTACAACCTAGCCAGTCATGGGATCCCTGGACTCTCCACCCCATTATTCAAGTCATTAATGAAAATACTGACTAGTGACAGACCCTTACCACCACCCCCAAAAAAACCTCCTCCCAGTTTGACAGTGAACCATTGATAACTACTCTGAATACAGTTTTTCAACCAGTTGTGTACCCACCACACAATAATTTAATCTAATCCACATTTCCCTAATTTGTTTATGGTGATGTCTCTGAGCCAGTGGGACTACTTGCAGAGTAAGGTAAGGTGATACTCACTTCAAATAAAACTTCCCTTTGTCTGTAAACTCCTCAGAGCTTGGACTGCATGTGTAAGTGCCCCTAGCTGACTGGGGCCTCTAGGCACCACATTAAGGCAAATAAGGAATAAAAATGTCTCCTCTGAGGCAGAATTGTGAAGAAGACAGCAATGAAGTTGCATTATTACAGCTTTCAAAATGCAATCCCGCCTAGTCATCCAGAGTGAGTAATTTTGACACATGAGTAAATTATCATGAAGTTTTTCATCATCATCGAGGCAGGGCAGGCAAGCAGATTCCATGCCCAGGCTGGTAAATTTTCATGATAGTTTTGCCAAGCCACATTATCACATGACTAAAAGAGTTCCAAACGGAACCAAAAACGAAAACAAACTGTTTTAAATTCTGTCCTTGGATGAGCCCCCAACAACCCTACTGAAATCAGTGGCATCCACAAGTATAAGTGAGAGCCAAATCTGTCCCTTTGTCTGCAAAGGTTGTTTTTCTGCCAGTTTCCAGACTTTGAGGTTTGCCTCATTTCCATTTCAGAGAGTGAAAGCAAGAAGAAAAACCACAGATTAATACCCAAATGACTGTCTTTATTCAACCCAGATTAGAGAGGATTTATTTTTTTCTGCACAAGTGTTCTAGACTAGTCTATTCTAGTCTTCATGACATGCTCAAACTAGCACGCAGTGGAATGCCATTCTAGAATTCCAGATTAATACTTAGTTGTCTTAAAAATACATTTGTGAAAATAGTGTCTCAAATTTTGTCTGCAGGAAATTGCACATGCTTTTTTCAAAACTATCCAGTGAAAGCTACTCCTTTCCCTCCCATCTCCATACTTTCTCCCCCTCCTCCATCATACTGTCTCCTCACCCATGTGGATGGCTAGTGGCCCAAAAACTTTGATACATTTTTATCTGAGTACTTAGAACCTTAGACTGGAAATATTTTACACTACAAGAGAACTGATTGAGATTATTTTATGCAGCAAAAGAATGACATAGACACGTACAATTTAATCCAGATGATAGAGTAAAAAACAGAACCAAAAAGGCTCTGTATCTGAAGTCCCTTTACAAAGAAAGCACCAGAAAGATTCAGAAATAATTTGAAATTTAAACAAGTTTTGCGGAAGCCTCTTAAGATAAGAGTCTAAAACTGCCATACTGAACTTTCCACATTTCCTCCAAAATCCCCATAGCTGTGAGATTTATTTTTTCAATTGTTTTCTTTAAAAACTTTTATCTTCAATAACTTCAACAGAAGGAATCAAAGTGAAAGATTTGAGCATCTAGCTTTTCTCCCTCTTCCTTTCTTTCTTTGCACAAAATGATGAAGACATTTCCTCAGTCATTAATCATATGCAAAGATAACATTTACATTTACTGTACTTGTATGCAGCCAAGGAAAACTGGCCTAGTAGTATGAACTAAAAGCAAGCTCAGGAGGGAGTAATTAAAATAATTAGGAGCAATTACTTCTAAAATTATGGTACTGAATGGGACAGTGTTTAATAATGAGAGGTCACAATTACTGGAATGCTCTTTTGTACACTCATTTGTCCTTTTAGTATTGTAGTCATTTCTGTTTTCCTCCTCCACAGTGGAACTCTCAAGTGAATTTATTTTTCTGTCAAAAGAACTTCAATATATACAAAGGTTCACCATGCTCAGAATGACAATCTGTGCATTCTGAATGCTTGAAGTAATATGGATCTTCAGTCCATTTCTCTATAAAAACAATTTCACTATATCTGACTTTCATTATCTTTGAATTTAGTTTATGCTACAAGTGTACAAGTTTTTAGGGAATGGACAAATTGATTTGGATAAAATAAGATTCAAACTTTCACCCAAACTCACACAGAATCGGAACCAAGCTTTCTATTCATTTTCATATATTTAGACCTTGTTTACACTAGGAGGGTTTCACCAGTATAGTTATATTGGTATAACTATACCAGCAAAGCCCTGCATCCACACTACAAGGCTATCAGTCTAAAAGTGCATATAGAATCACAGTACTGGAAGGGACCTCAAGCGGTCATATAGTCCAGTTTCCTGCACTCATGGAAGGACTAAGTATTATCTAGACCAGGGGTCGGCAACCTTTGGCACGAAGCCCATCAGGGTAATCCGCTGACAGGCCGCGAGACATTTTGTTTACGTTGACCGTCCGCAGGCACGGCCCCCCACAGCTCCCAGTGACCGCGGTTTTCTGTTCCCGGCCAATGGGAGCTGCAGGAAGCGGCAACCAGCACGTCCCTGCGGCCCACGTCGATTCCTGCAGCTCCGATTGGCCAGGAACCATGAACCACGGCCACTGGGAGCTGCTGGGGGGCTTTGCCTGCGGACGGTCAATGTAATCAAAATGTCTCACGGCCCACCAGCGGATTACCCTGATGGGCCGCGTTCCGAAGGTTGCCAACCCCTGATCTAGACCATCCCTGATAGGTGGTTGTCTCTGGAGATTCCACAACCTCCCTGGACAATTTATTCCAGAGCTTAACTACCCTGCCAGGAAGTTTTTCCTAATGTCCAACCTAAACCTCCCTTGCTGCAATTTAAGCCCATTGCTCCTTGTCCTATCCTCAGAGGTTAAGAAGAACATTTTTTCTCACTCTTCTTGAAACAACATTTTATGTACTTGAAAACCGTTATGTCCCCTCTTAGTCTTCTTTTTTCCAGACTAAACAAACCCAATTTTTTTCAATCTTCCCTCATAGGTCATGTTTTCTAGACCTTTAATCATTTTTGTTGCTCTTCTCTGGACTTTCTCCAATTTGTCCACATCTTTCCTGAAATGTGGGGCCCAGAACTGGACACAATACTCCCGTTGAGGCCTAATCAGCGCGGAGTACAGTGGAAGAATTACTTCTCATGTCTTGCTTACAACACTCCTGCTAATACATCCCAGAATGATGTTTGCTTTTTTTGCAACAGTGTCACACTGTTGACTCATATTTAGCTTGTGATCCACTATGACCCCCAGATCCCTTTCCGCAGTACTCCTTCTTAGGCAGTCATTTCCCATTCTGTATGTGTGCAACTGTGTTCCTTCCTAAGTGGAGTACTTTATATTTGTCCCTATTAAATTTTATCCTATTCACTTCAGACCATTTCTCTAGTTTGTCCAGTTCCTTTTAAATTATAATCCTATTCTCCAAAGCACTTGCAACATCTCCCAGCTTGGAATCATCTGCAACTTTATACGTGTGCTCTCTATTCCATTATCTAAATTACTGATGAAGATATTGAACAGAATTGGACCCAGAACTGATCCCTGTGGGACCCCACTCATTATGCCCTTCCAGTATGACTGTGAACCACTGATAACTACTCTCTAGGAATGGTTTTACAACCAGTTATGCACCCACCTTAAAGTAGCTCCATTTAAGTTGCATTTCCTTAGTTTGTTTATGAGAAGCTCATGCGAGACAGTATCAAAAGCTTTATTAAAGTCAAGATATACCACGTCTACTGCTTCCCCCCTACCCACAAGACCTGTTACACTGTCAAAGAAAGCTATCAGGTTGGTCTGACATGATTTGTTCTTGACAAATTCAAGCTAACTGTTACTTATCACCTTATTATCTTCTAGATGTTTGCAAACTGATTGCTTATTTGCTCCATTATCTTTCCAGGTACAGAAGTTAAGCTGACTGGTCTGTAATTCCCCAGGTTGTCCTTATTTCCCTTTTTATAGATTTCACTATATTTGTCCTTTTCCAGTCTTCTGGAATCTCTCCCGTCTTCCATGACTTTTCAAAGATAATCGCTAATGGCTCAGATATCTCCTTAAGTATTCTAGGATGCATTTCATGAAGCCCTGCTGACTTGATGACATCTAACTTGTCTAAGTAATTTTTAGCTTGTTCTTTCCCTAGTTTAGCCTCTGATCCTACCTCATTTTCACTGGCATTCACTATGTTAGATGTCCAATCACCACCAACCTTCTTGGTGTAAACCGAAACAAATAAGTCATTAAGGAGCTCTGCCATTTCCATATTTTCTGTTACTGTTTTTCCCCCCTTATTGAATAAGGGGCCTACCCGGTTCTTGGTCTTCCTCTTGCTTCTAATGTTTTGTAGAATGTTTTCTTGTTACCCTTTATGTCTCTAGCTAGTTTGATCTCTTTTTGTGTCTTGGTCTTTCTAATTGTTGTCCCTACATACTAGTGTTAATTTGTTTACATCTATCCTTTCTTATTTGACCTAGTTTCCACTTTTTGTAGTGCTCTTATTTTATTTTTATTCTTCTGTTCCTGAACTCCTGGGAGATCTCCTATGTGCACTTACACAAGAAGGGGAGCTCCCTTCTCAGCAGCTGATTCAGCCACAGATATACTGGGTACACTCAGAGACATAGGTGCTGGAACTAGGGGTGGTGCTGCACCCCCTGGCTTAAAGTAGGGTTTACAGTTTGGTTCAATGTCTCTCAGCAGCCCCACTATACACATCCAGCGCCCCTGATCAGAGAGGGCTGAAATTTGTAGCAAACAGATCTTTGCATGTTGAGTGGACATCGGCATATTTGATACAACCCCAATCATAAAATGTAATCAATTGTTGAACATGACTGTACACTACACACTGGTCTAGACTATGGATTTGTGGGAGGGCTAGTGATATGATTATTTGAAATACACTCAAACTTTAACTGACTAATTTTACATAAAGTGTGTGAGTATGTTGTAGAGAATGTTGTCTTTAGGTCTTGCCAACCCCTATTACAGAGCCTCACTGAATATTCCCCAAAACTGGTGAAACTCTCCTCTATCCCATGGCTGGGTGAATAGCTACAGCTAAATATGAATATCCATTGGATTCTGTATATCAGGACTTTCCAATCTCCATGCTCAAAGACAACCCTACAACAGCCAGCACAAAGCTCTGAGGATTATGGAGGGTGCTTCCAAATAAAAAAAATGGACAGGAAAGCTAAGCCTACTAGATATTGGAAAATATTACTAGACCATATAGTAACTATCTGGGATAAACACTGAGCCAAAATGCATGAAGGGATTTGCTGCAGGTAAATCACAGGGAAAACAGTAAGAATACAAGAAAAAGCAGATGAAAAAACAGCTACAAAAGCCTGATAACAAAATGTAGAAAAGAAATTTAGAATATAATAAAACAAGAAACTGGAACTTATATCCTTTCCCTCACCCATGATATCATAAAGGAACTACAAATATATCCCTCGAGGTTGTAAAACCAGAGTGAAGGGCTCACTGGTTGGGGCATTATCCTCATGTAGACATTGGAGAAACTTCCTTGAAACTGCTAACATAGTCTTTCAGTACCTGCAAACAACACTTTGCCCCTGGAGCTGGGAGCGGCATAAGCAGAATGAGGATAAATTCAAGAAATTAATCCTAACACAAACTTCAATTGAGAGGTTAATCTTCCAATTATATAACCCCTGCTCATGTACTGAATAAGGTGTAGTCTATATGAAATCAATAGGAGACTGCAACGTAAGGGGAGCAGAATCTGTCTCTTAATTTCTTTTACATAAATTAAAAGGAGTATTTCAAAGAGGGTCTTCCTTTTCTACAGTATTTCTATGTTCTATATGGCCTTTAATATCACGTAATTTGCTTCAGACTTGTTCCTGGCTTCCTCAGTTTCTTTCTCTACAGGTTGGAGGGATATCCTCAGGTTGGAAGCTCTTGAACTGCTGCCATGAAGCATAGCAGTCACCTCAATTCAGTGTGGAAATCAACAGCAATTCAGGTGGAAAGCAAGATATGACATGAGTACATTATGCAGCTTCTAGCTCCGCACCCACCACCGTAGCAACTGAAAGCTTCCTGCATCCTCACTTCCCCACCACATCATCAGTTACATGGATTTTTTTTTCTTCCAGGAATGCAGGCAAGTCATGTGGTGCTCTGAGAGACCAAGATCAAAGAGGGGAGATTTGCATCTGGTTCTGAATGTGATGAAGTTTGTGTTCATTCTTAGTTGCCCTGGGAGTAAATTTCACAATCTCCAGCAAGCTGCTGAGGAGGTGCCAACTGCTAAGCACAGACTTTCTCCTTGAGGTGGATGGTTCTATTGCTCCTAAGAAATAAGCTGCTGAAGGTAACTGAGGTCCTGGATAGAGATGGTCAAAAAATAGGACAAATATTGTAACAGCTTTTTCAATTTTTCCCCCTTGGGTGTTTTTTGGGTTTTTTTTAATTAATTACTATTATTATTCTGAAATTTGAAAAATTTCAACCAGCTGTAGATATAAGCAGGTGGTTATTTAACTTAGCTGGAGAACATCCATTGAGAGTTTTGAAAATATGGACCAAGACTTTAAGCTTGACCTGAAGTTCATTAGGGAGCCAGTAAAGTGAGCGGTATAGGGGGTGATTTGTTCTTTGTGAGTAGAGTTGCTGAGGAAGCCATCTGCTGTATTGTGTGTCAACTGCAGCTCACTCAAGCTTTGCCTTCAAGCCAAGATAAATTATGCTATAACAATCCAGTATGCAGGTAACAAAGACATACATGACTAGTGCCAGGTCATCACTGCAAATGATGGGATGTAGGCATCTGTCGAGGTAGAGTACACTTTAACAGCAAATGCTATCTGAGCAGCCAACATCAGGAAGGATTATAAAAGACACCTAACCTACAGACTACCGTGAAGATCTGCGGACAGATGTCTTTGACTGGAGAAGACATCACTGTGGTGGCCAAATTTGTTTCCCTGATTTGCTGTGATTTAATTCCAGCCAAGTCATCCATATGCTGGTAGTAGACATTCACTGGTGTAGTTGGGTGTTGCTGGTTTACACATGATATGAAGGATAATCAAGTATTTCATTTAATGTGTTACGTAGTTAATACTGCAAGTAAACTTAAATTCTGGTCATAGAGTAAGAGGAATGTGTTCATTTAGCCAAGAGAATAATACTCCTCAGAGCAGGCAGCAATCTGTTAACATTACTGTAAAACAAACATGGAGAAAGCACAGTACTTTAGCAATTAAAGGTGCAAATTTACAGAATTAATTAGTGTTTCCCACAGCACAGCACTCTACTTATGAACAGCTCTATTGTAAATATACAATGTTCTAATATGAAAAGAGAGTATTCTTATGTTAATTATCTAATTAACTAATCTGGGCACAATTAGCAACTGAAACTGCACAGCATTACACTCTCTTCCCTTTTCCCTTCCAGATTCAATATTGCCTTTTAATATGTACTATTTAGTGGCAAGGACCCCCAGTGGTATGTTTGTGGGCTGACTCCATCCTGACCAAGGTCATGCGCCAGTGGGGATACCACTGACCTGAAGCACTGATACAGGAAAAGCTTAGACATTTTATGCAAGGCCTGTGGGGGTGGATGTATATCTACCTAGTTTATATGAACCCCCACATTTGTCCTCCTTTCCAATGACACGGTCATTGACACTTCAAAGAGAGCCCGCACACAAAGCACAAGAATACAGCAGTCTGTTTCTCTGCCACCTTGGAAACTTTAAGCATCACTTAACAAGTTCTCCCGGACACGTCCGTTTTTAAAAGGGTGGCTCAATGGCCTATTTTAGAGGTCTGAAAATATTGGGACTGATTCTCATCCAGGGTTGCAGCAGGATGGCTATTGACTTCACTGAAGTTACTCCTGATTTACAATGGAGTTATCAAGGGGAGAACCAGGACAATTGTGTCTAATAGATCCAGGCCCGTGTTGGAGGCAGTGCAAAGATTCCCTGGCTCAAAGGGGGCTATGGGATCCATAGCACAGCTGCTGGATTACCCTTAGGGTGCAACACCTACACAGCCAGCCAGCCAGCCTCGAGCTCAGACACTGCAATTGTGACTGGTCTGTGTGCAGCACACAAAGCAGGAGGAAGGATCTTTTTATCCTCGCATCCCCTTTCCAGGGTGGCTATTCACCAATTCCCAGAATACTAGAGATTCTGTTATTTCTGGGACTGGGTGGGTGACCCCGCCGGTGTGACCCCAACCATGCTGGCATGACCTCACATGCATGGTGCATATGAGGTCACGCTCAGAGGCAGATTACCATTTTGTGGGGCCCTGGGCCAGAGCAAGTGGGGGCCCCGCCCCACTACTTCTGCCTGCAGCCCTCTCTCCCCATCCCTCCACCCCCCGTGCTCCTGCTGGGGAGTGGGATCGGGGTGCAGGGGCTTGTCTGGCTCCACCGACCTGGCGATCCTACCAGGGAGCAGGGTTGGGGCTTGTCCCACTCTGTCCGCCCAGTGCTCCTGCTGGGGAGCAGGGTCAGGGGGTGGGGGCTTCTCCCTCTCCCGCACAGGAGCACTGGGTGGGTAGAGTGGGATAAGCCCCCGCGCCCTGACCCTGCTCTCCCCAGTAGGAGCACCGGGAGGGCAGGGTCATGTGCAGGGACGCCCATTTTTCTGGTGGCCCCCTGGGCTAATCTGCTACTCGTCATGCTGCATGGGAGGGCGCCATTTTGAAAAGCATGCCGCTCCACCCTTGCTGGTGGGGGCGGAGGGGAACACTCTTCAAAATGGCATCCCCCATCAGATACTGGACAAAACCATGTCAGTAATAGGCAGGGGACAAAGCACCAAAAAAAGAGGACCATCCAGTTTAAAATCAGAGAAATGGCCTGGCTAGCTCTTTCACACCCACAAGGGTCTACCATAATCTGGCATATATTGTATAAAGTCAGATCTTATTTCGAATTCTCCATTGCTCCATACATAACTCCTTCACAGAACTAAACTCTTTGCACAATATTCATGGCATTGCAACTAACATAGGAAACAACACACCACAGTAACTTTGCTTATAGAAGAAGGTTTAATTCCTACTAGACTTTAAATATACTGCTGGCCAGCTAAAGTAAGATCTATGATTGTTTTATTTTTTTACTAACAGAGACTCTACTACTCCCAAAATGGACAGCCGTCTGAGCCTCTTTCTATCAGAAACCAGACATATAGATCATCATGCCTGGAGATAACCTTCTGCAAGCCAATAAAAATAAGATACCTGAATAATACTAAAATCTTATTTTCCTAGGGCTAACCACAACCAACTACTATTATCGTAAACATAACTGTCCTTGTCTACATGGTGTGCTGTCAGTTAACATGTTATAACATCATTTTCACAGTTTAGACAAGCCCTGAACATCTTACCCAAACCTACAGCATCCCCTCAAGCCTCTTCTGCTCCACCAGTAACTACATCTCTTGTTCCATAGATTTGTATCTTCCAGATATCCCTGAAACAGGGAACTGTGGTCTCAGAGGCTTCTTTCAAGAGCCTTGATGGGCTCAGTGCACCGACCAATTCACCAGTAGCCTGTAAACAACAAGACCTGCCCTTCTGATGTAAAAGTACAAAAAGATTTTTTCGGACCTTTCTGAGTCATGAAAAGGGACACAAACTCAATAGACCTAACGTGGCACTTTTCTGGCAGCAGTGGGGAGGAGGGAAGGATGGTGAATTTCTTGCTAAAACTTGTCATGAAAATATTGAAATTAATCCTCTTCTGGGACATCTAAATGTGAGTGTTTCCAAATTCCTTTTATTAACACATCAACAAAATTTGGTATGAACATTACTGGCCTGTGCCAGAAAGTTCATAACAAGATGCTGGCTGGTTACCAAAGCACTAGCCCTCTAGGATTGGCTAAGAAACACATCAATATGTTATTTAATGGAAGACAATACATGGCTTATGAAAAAACTGGAAGAATTATTTAACAACATGGTGTGCTTATTCAATGATCTAGCTTGGCAGTCACATGCTTGCAAAGGGACTCCACCCAAGCAAACTATGTCAAAAAATATATGAGCCACTGACTCCCCTATGTGGCTCAAATTGCCATACACTATATTCAGACTCTGATTTTTAAAACTATATCAATAGACGTTTACATTACTATGTAGTATTTGACATTACTATGAAGTACTACTGCTGTGCTTCCATAAAGCAAATGATTGTGAATGGCTTCAGCTGGGTTTTATTTGAAACCTTACACTTTCTGCTGAGACTTCGCTGTACCTTCATCTTCCATTTTCTAATAACTATTGTAATATCATGCTTTCCACTTGCATAATGACTTTCATACCAAAATGATTCCCAAACTTAAACTGATATGTTAAGAGTACTTTCAGGAATCTATTTGCCCATCACAGAAATGCAGAAGCCATTGTATAGCCACTTTTAACAATGCTGCTCTTCAGCTGAACACAGGAAATGAAGAATACTATATGTGACTAAAACAACAAAGGTAATTTAAGTAGCCAGGACAACAGGGCTAACACCCTCTCTCTTATAAAGAATGCAAGGGGGTCATTAATAACCACAAAGGATCAGGACCAAAAAGTTAGTACCTTCTGCACCAAAGAGCTTCTTCATATCATAAAAGGGCAAAGGTACATTTTGTATTCAAAGGAAAGAGTGCTATCTTTTTTTGTGGTATCTTACTGTCCCTTGACACAGCGTAAGAAAGGTCTGATGCTTCAAGTAAGTTAACAATAACATTTCATTTTCAATCTCTATGTTAAATGATATATAAGTTTTTTTCAACACGTGCTTTACTTTGTCTTAGTTCTTAACACTAACACTAACTTGGTCTGAACATTATCTCATGGCATAAAGAAATACCAGAACTTCGGATATGATAAGAATTTATAATACCATTCATTACTGACGAGTTGTCTGTAATCACCATCTGAAAGAGCACATACATTTATTTCCTCTCCCATTCTCTCTCTCACTCTCTTTTTAAAAAAAACAAATGGAGTGCCAAGAACAAGCTGGAGCTTGTTTTTAATGACTCAACTCAAAGGTGTCCTTGGCTTCTCAAAGGTGTCACAGTGCTCTAAAAAGCCGATCTAGTAATTTTTCTTTAATTGATGTCTCCCACGCTCCTTATGCCAAGGACTTTCCTGATTCTCTGGAAAAAGCTGCCAGGCTCTGAGAGATTTTCTAGATATCTCTTTCAGCTTTTTAAATATACATCAGGGACACCAGGTTTTGAAATAAGGAGTATAACTAGCACGGTGTCAAGGTATCTGACATATGGAACATGGTAACCTTCAACAGCCAGGGAAGACAATGCCATCCTCCTACCCTAGTAAACAGACATGCAGAATAGCGGTATGCCTGGCTTCCCTCCCTTCTCTAAAATGAATTCATGGCCAACCATGTCGTTTCACTGGTTTTTTAGACAGCACTGTGATAAATGCCACTTTAAAATCCATATACAAGCTTGCTAGATACACTACTAGATCTGCCTTTTTATTACTACTTCACATTGTTACACTAGTTGCAGCTATCTGTAGATTTGTGTTCTGATTTCCTTCTGTATAAGTTATAAATGGATAACCTGTTGGAACCAAATGCAATAATGATTCAGATGGCACACCTGCTTAGAAAACAGTGCTGCACACTATGCTGGGCCAGCCACTGTTTGGAAGTTTTAACTCAAGGAGATGCTCTTTAATCTGAT
The DNA here is from genome assembly GCF_027887155.1 of Malaclemys terrapin pileata. Classification (NCBI taxonomy): domain Eukaryota; kingdom Metazoa; phylum Chordata; order Testudines; family Emydidae; genus Malaclemys; species Malaclemys terrapin. Next base: position 29,830,006 of record NC_071509.1, read on the forward strand.
TGCATTATGATATGATCATTCATAAACTATTCAGATGACCCCCTCCCTCCCACCACCTCACATATGCGACACAAATAGCTTTCTATAATATTTAGGAAAAGAATGAAGATAAATATATGATGTCAGTGCATCATCCTTGCCATCTTCTTTGGTTATTTTTGTCATGAGGAAACAACACCATTAAGTAACATTGTCTTAACTTCTTTCAGTGCTGGAGTGTTGTACAGATCAATGGAAATGACCATTCAGTACAACACCAAAATATACAAGATTAGATCACATAGGGCCAGATTAAGGCATATGCACTATAGGCCCATACCTAAGGACCCAGTTCCTGGAGTCCTATCATTAAATCAAAATCTCAGCTTTCATTTTTTTAAAATTATGTTTCTAGCCCTCATGCATGCAAAGAAAAGCTTGAACACATGAAGCAAGTGTAACTGATGCCTACCTGAGTCTTCAGAGAGCCTGAGATATTGAGCAGTGTAATACATTGTTTGTAAAAAGCATAATGCGTCTTGGATGAATATACTATATAAGGGCAAAATAAGTAGGTGTATAAGATAAAATAAGTTACAGTAGGCACCAATTTTAAAAGTGTGACTTGCCAAAAAAAGTCAGACTCATAGCAAAAGCCACAATGTGGAAGCACCTAGAGAGTTAACATATTTGAGCTAGATCTAGTTTGGATAATTTTGATACTTCTGGAGTAACACTATTATGCTGTAGGTGGGTGGCTCTCAGCTGCGTATCTGATCTACGGACAGTCATAAATCTCATTGAAGATGTTGGGTAGGCTGGGTGCTTCCTACTCAGGCTAGATGAAGGAATTATGAAATGCCCTTTTATTTAATAATAGTTGAAATGATGGAAACCACCATTCAAAGACCAAACTGATGGTCTGCAAATGCAGGGGCTGGAGATTATTTTGAGTGAGTGAGAGAGAGAGAGAAAGAAGGGGGGGGCACTTGTAGCATGACCCTGAGAAAAAGCAGAGAGAGCTTTTTGGGCAGAGTGCTGCATGTTGTTTGAGTCCTACTGTGTTCAGGGAAACAGGACTTTGATTACATTGTTTGTAAACGAACAGGACTGTACCAAAGAAATACCTGACTCCATCAGATCATCAATTTCTCCTCCTAATGGAAACAACCCACCAGGCCCCAAATATTGGCTAACTGCTCGAGCTAAAAAGGGGCAACAGTAGTTTAGGATCCAGTTCTGCCACTTACACTCTAATGGAGTAATACCTCATTCCATAAGCAGTTTCAATTATTTCAACGCAGAGTAAATTACTACTCAGCATGAGTCAGACTATCTGAATCAGGTCCTTCATACAGTAAATTCTTCCTTTTTTTTAAATAAGCAGAAAATAGGAAAAAAGTTTGTTAAATGCCAAATAGAAAACGATGTACCTCTTTCTGCAATCACTGTGCCTGCAAGGTTCCCCTGTTATTAGTGGGAGTTCTTATACCAGAACTACGCAGCATGGTGGCCATAAGTTAAAGCAGCATGTCGCAATTAATGAAACACAGAGTGATAAACACCAACACAAGATGCCACTGGGCATCGTGAGTTTCTGTCACAAGTGAACACAAGCCTCTTCTTCATTTACACTTTAGTACTGTCATTGTGTTGATTCAATCACACACATTTCAGCCAATACTATTATCAGGAACTTGTACAACGTGAAATGAGTGGGATACTCTATTCAGACCAGAATTCATCATGATCACTGGCCTTGATTTGTAATTCTAACAGCAAACCATTCTGAGTTCTATGATGGCATTTTTTATCTGGGGAACATGTCAGCCTTTGGGGAAATTCTGGGAAGATATAGCCCAGTGTGATTAAAAATTCTTAACTGTGCAAAGTGTGTGTGTTTCATATAGATCTGTATTTCATTCTCTCACTCTCTCCGGATAAGCTTCTAGCTTTTTTTTGTTTCTGACTAATCTGTGGCACCTCATTTGTAAGATGCTACAAGCTTCCAAAGACAGATGCAACAAAAAAAGAGAGAGAAAATGCTGAGTTCATCAGCATAAATTATTGATGCTGCTTCTACTTAACTTACTCATCAGGATTCATTGTTAATGATGTGTGGATTTTAGCTTTAAATTTGCTATGTAGCATTGCAGACTTTCAGCTTGAATCAGTGCATTAAAGAGGATTTCTACCAAAGTGTACTTCCAAATCTTCCTGGTCTTAGCAAATATGACTGTCAATCACTGAGTGCATCCCCCTACAATACACCTATTGATAGAGGAGGGTAGTAGATAGATTTTCATGATGTAGCTGATAAAATACAGAAACGACTACTGTTACAGTGCTTTGCAGTTTGTTCATCCAAAGGGTTAATTATGTCATGGCATATACACATGGGCTAAACTGGAATCCTTGTGAGTTGCAGTGATCTACTGGATGGAAGTCCTGGGAACAGGGAAATGATGCCTTGTTGAATATCACTTTCCAGTCTGTACCTTCTAGTGTGCTAAATTAGGGTCTAATGCTGCTCTCATTGAATCTATTGACATCCATGGGAGCTGGATGAGGTCATTAGTCTGCAGCCAGAGCTGTGTTGAGAAGGTACAGACCGAGAAGCATACTGCCAACTCCCAAGATAATGGTACAGCCATTCGCTCTCTCACTCTTGTAATAAGTTGGGCAAACAATTAACAACAAATGTATTTGGCAACCCCAGACCCTTCCATTCCTGAATTACCTACACAACCTGTGACTTTCACAGATTTGTTTTTTTATTCTTGTAATAATGTTTTGTGGAAACAAATTGTAGCCTACAGATGATTTGGGAATGTGGATGGATCACTGCTCTCTAAAGGCCTCTCTTACTCTCCTCGAGGAGTAGCTTAGTCTATGAATGATGCGATTGAAGTTAATAGGAATGCTCCCAGAGAAAGTTACTAGTCAACTTGAAAAGGAGTGACAGAATCTGGTGCCAGGAGTATTCATAATTTGCTATTCACAATAGGCTAGATTTTATCTGTTGGGAACTCTCTTGCATTGGGAGCAGTGCAGAGACAGAGAACCAGAGGCATATATATTGTTGTACATGAATAGCATGGATGAAAAAAAGGGATTATAGCTGCTAGGATATGAGTGAGCACATTCTGCTGTATTTGTCCTTCACTAGTTATAGGGTGAAATTTTCAAAAGTGCTCAGCCATGGCCTAACTGTTCCCATTGAAATCAGTGAGAGTTTTAGCATTGACTACAACAGAAGGAGAGTTAGACCAGTGCTGAGAAGTTTTGAAAATCCCAACCATGCTCTCTACATTTAATCAAAATTGGTAAATTGGATCAATCCTCTATCAGTATCTGCTAGTCTGGACTTCAGCAGGACTCAACATGGACTGAGCAGTGTGCACTAGCGGGACCTGATGCAGGATCAGGGCCTTGGCTCTGGAATTCCAGATAATTTTTTGTGATTCCTCATAACACCAAAGAAAATATTTGGCAGGCAATGGAGAGGAAGGTTTGCCCAGTGGTCAGAGTGCTAGCCTAGAACACAGGATACCCACATTCAATCTCCTGCTCTGCCACAGACTTCCTATATGACCTTAGGCAAGTCACTTAATATATCTGTGCCTCCATTCCCCATCTGTAAAATGGGGATAATGGCACTTACCTACCTCACAGAGCTATAGTGAGGATAAATATGTCACAGCTTGGGAGGCACTCTGTTAGTGTGGTAATAGGGGCCAGATAAGTACCACTGATAAATAGACAGCCTTTCCCCGTTCTGCTCATCCTAGTTCTGGCAAATTAACAATTAAAGTAGCATTTGTCTGTTGCAAAGAAGAGAGGAGTAGGAGAAATCCACTTAAAGAGCTGCTCCTAAAAATAACAAATGTATTTTAATTATGAAGGAGAATTAATTTTAGACTGCCTGAGGAAAACCTCCTGGGAGCATCCAGCCAAGCCATCCATCTCCCATCACTAGTGAATTTCATTTTTTCCAAACAGACTCATAATTTTCCACTTTTCAGGTTCTCCTCTGAATATTGAGCTCATTGGCTTTTCCTCCCCCTACATTATCTGTTACTATTGTCAAAACCACCAGATAGTCCTATGGAAGTTAAATATGGAAGAAAAATCAACTGGGTCATCCAATCCCATATATCATTCCCTACATTACTAACCCCTGCCCTTCACCCACACTCATAACCTTGTCAATTGTGCATCGTCTCTTTCCCCTTTTTTCACTTCAGATTCTATCACTTTCTTCTCTAAGGCCTGATCGACACTAAAATATTTAACGTTTGAACAGAATTCCTAGTACCACTATTAGGTGAATGGGGACTGAATAGAGATTAGCTGAAAGTGTAGAAAATGGTATGATCACCGTTAGCAAACAGAGTGCTAAACACTACACTGTTTGTCTTGATCTATACGTACAGCTAAATCCTAGCCTGATTGCTAAATGATTATATTTCACACTGCAGACCAACCCTAAAATGCCTCAGATTCACCCTTTGCATGCTGTCCCAACAGCCAAGACACTAGCCCACATTCTGATTACTACCAGATTTGCTTAGTGCAGTGTGGCTTAAAGGACAGAGCACTGGACTGGGACTCAGAAGACCTGGGTCCTATTCGCCTGCTAGGTGATCCTCAGCAAGTCACTTCACCTCACTGTGCCTCAGTTCCTCCAACTATAAAATGGGGATAGTGATGCTGACCTCCTTTGTAAAATGCTTTGAGATCTACTGATAAAAGCAGATGCTAGGTATTATTATCATTAGTGCAATCATCTCCTCTCTAGCATAGGCTTCTATTGGTATCTTTCTCTACATCAAATTCCAGGCCAATGAAGCAGACGTATAACAATCTGCATACTGCCTATGGAGCCATCATGCAACTGGCTGGAAGCGCTAATAAGCCTTCCAACATCCCCATCACGAAACCAGATGGCTCTCCTTGCTCATCGATGGATGAGGTCCTGGACAGATGGAAAACACATTATCAGAGGGAGCTGAACCACAGACCTGCTGAGAACTGTCCAGAGCTATGTGACCTGGCAAACCGCAAAGCTGCAGACCCAGGGTCAAACACCAATCCTCCATCACTTGAGGAAGTATGAAAGGCCATCCAAATGTTACAGAATGGACATGCTGCTGGACCTGATGGTATTCCATCCAAGCTGCTCAAAGGTGCCTTGGGACCAATGCGCACCAGCCTGCATCAACTGTTCTTAAAAGTGGGAGCCCCAGGCAAAGTACCAGCAGAATGGCAAGATGTCAACAAAGTATCCCTGTTCCAGAGCAAAGGATTTCAGAATAAGTGTGGCAACTACAGGCCCATCTCATTGTTATCTCTCCCTGGAAAAGTCTTCACTCATATTCGGCTTGGTAGGATGCAGCCACTCCTTAAAAGACATAGTCATCCACAGCAGTCAGGTTTCACTGTTGGGTGGTCGACAATGTACCCTGTCCTTACCTTCCTACTTCTGATTGAGCTGCACTGAGAATTTAACCGCCCACTTCACATGGCATATATCAACATCCAAGCCGCTTTTGAGTTAATTGATAGGTTAGCACTTTGGCTTATACTGAAAGGATTTGGCATTCCAGATGCCCCACCTGCCCTCTATGGTCTCTAAGGGTACATCTATACTTACTTCCTGGTCCGGATGTAAGCGATCGATCTTCTGGGATTGATTTATCGCGTCTTGTCTAGATGCAATAAATCGATCCCGGAAGTGCTTGCCGTCGACGCCGGTACTCCTGCTCTGCGAGAGGAGTACAAGGCATCGACAGGGGAGCCTGCCTGCCGCGTCTGGACCCGCGGTAAGTTCGGACTAAGGTACTTCGAATTCAGCTACGTTATTAACGTAGCTGAATTTGCGTACCTTAGTCCGAAGTGGGGGGTTAGTGTGGACCAGGCCTAAGATGTCACCCGCACTATGGAGTTGAACATCTCGTGGCAGAAGACCAAACTCCAGAAGCTCAGAGGTGGGCCACCTGAACCTCTGATGCCAGTGGGATCGAGTGCTTTGGAAAGTGTTGATGAGTTCATCTACCTAGGTTGCAAGCAGAGTTCAAATGGCTGCAGCAAACTGGACATTCTTAGATTAATAGGTCTCATTGCCTCCTGCATGAAATCCACAACTTGCTTATAGACACAAAAACGTCTTTGTGCTGAGACAAAGTTCAGGATCTATCAAACCTGTGTACTACCTGTATTTCTATAAAGGTCACAAATCTGGACACTTTTATAGGCAGGCTTGGAGCAGCTAGAGGCAATCCAAATGTGCTGTCAAATCCTGAGTATAAAGTGGTTTGACTTTGTGCAAAATGTCATAATTTCACAGAGATCTGGCCTTCCTTCAATTACTCAATACAGTAAAAGCTGTGTTATTCGTTACTTTACCAACCAGAAAGCTCTATAAACCAGCATTTCTGATCTTCATTGAAAGTCCAGTTTATAGTCCGGTTGGCGTGGGGCCGGCAGGCTCCCTTCCTGCCTCCGCATGGCTCCCTGGAAGCGGCGACCTGTCCCTGCTGCTCCTAGCAGAGGCACAGCTAGGCGGCTTTGCGCGTTGTCCCTGCCCCGAGCACTGGCTCTGCAGCTCCCATTGGCCGGGAACCGCAGCCAATGGGAGCTGCAGGGGCAGTGTCTGCGGACAGAGGCAGCGCACAGAGCCGCCTAGCCACACCTCTGCCTAGGAGCAGCAGGGACAGGTCGCCACTTGTGGGAAGCCGCCCGAGGTCAGTGCCACTCAGATCAGGCACCTCGCACCCCCTCCGGCACCCCAACTCCCTGCCCCGAGCCCACTCCCATACCCAAACTCACTCACAGAGCCCGTGCCTCACACCCCCTCTCCGATGCCCCAACCCCCAGCCCTGCATTCCCTCCTGAACCCAAACTCCCTCCATCTTAGTTAACCGGAATTTTTCCCTTACCAGCACCCCTCATTTCCCCAATATGCCAGACAAAAAAGCTTTTACTGTATATTCAAAAGCAGCATTGCATGCTCTTCAGCCCTGTTGCCAGGATGGACAAAACCACCCCTGCACACCCTGCTCTCAAACTCTACATCAACACACGAAGAGGTGCATGCCCTGACCAGACCTGGTGCTGCCTGAGGGGGCCACCCTAGACATTCATGGATTTCATAGGACTGAGTCTGATCTAGTAACTTCATTACATGATGCCTGGTGCAACACCTTCAGTCGTGGTAACTCTAGCTGGGCCAAAGTTCCCCAATAGACTATGCATGTTTGATGATGATGGTATCTTTCTCCCATCCAAAAAATGCTATTGCCAGCATCACCTTCCTGTCCCACTGCTCTTTGTTTTCTCTCTTCCTGAATTTTTGACTTGATTTCCCATCTCTTTCTGCCCATAGTTCAAGTGTCTCCTATCATCCAAAACAATCTATAACTCCAATCCTGCTTACACCTCTGCCCTCATCTCCTCCTATGTTTCATTTCCATTTCCTTTATCTACTTCATCCTGTCCAAACTTGTAACACTGACCCCTATGCTTCGAACAGCCTCTCAATGTGTGGCTAGCTCCCTTCCTCCTTCCTTTAAAATACTTCTGAAAATTCACTTCCTCTGGTTATAAATCCTCACAGCACATTTTTTGCCCCTGTAATGTACTGAACTGTACCCACTAGTGGATTTAGATTGTGAACTCTTGGGTCAAGGACTACTTTTCTGGCAAAGTTTAACTATTATACAGTGCCATGTACTACACACTTTTGGTGCGTTCTAAATAGAGTAATACAATTAATAAATAAATAGTAGGAAGAAAAGCACTCTTGAATAAGAAGCCTGACTTTTTAAACAGTGGTGTGTGAAATACCAGAGCTGCTAGAGCCATTCAAAAGAGTAGCAAGACCGAGAAATCTGACCTGCTAAATGTAGTTTCTACATTAGAGAATAACAGTTTTAAAAACTGAGTTGTGGAGAGTGTGGGGGAAGCCTATGACTATTTTGGACAAGGAGAACAAAGTTTAAAGCAACAGAAAAACAAAAAGGGGGGGGGAGAACAAAAAACAGTTACCGGAATTAATAAAGACTGAACATAAGAAAGATAAATGCAGGGATAAGACTGTTAAATCTCTCCTAAAAAATGACATTAACTGACCTTCCAAAGGCTTAACTGAATTATGCTTATTTATACAAGCAGAGGATCTGGCCCACTGTGTCCCAATCTTTTGCTAAAATTATACTAACTAAGACTGTAAGAGATTAGTTTACTCAGCCAGTCTCAGTGACGTGTGAAATTCCTAGCAAGGGGTAATGGCACGGGAAACCATATAAAGACAGGGCAAAGTATTACACTTAGGAAGGAAAAATCAAATGCACAACTACAAAATGGAAAATAACTGGCTAGCACTGCTGAAACAGATCTGGGGATTATAGTGGATCACAAACTGAATATGACTCAACAATGTGATGCAGTTGCTAAAAATGCTAATATCATTGTGGGGTGCATTAGCAGAAGTGTCGTATGTAAGACATGGGAGGTTATTGTCCTCCTCTACTTGGCACCTGTGAGACCTCAAATGGAGTATTGTTTCCAGTTCTGGACATCAGATTTTAGTAGGGGTGACCATATTTCCCTATGCTGAATACAGGACACCTGGTAAAATTACTCATATTCATGCGAGTTCAACAGCAATCTAGTACAAACGTTCAAATTAACATCAAGTAGACTGAACCCCTGTTAAAAAGAAATACTGAGTAGTTGGATTCTTTTTATTTACCTTCTTATCTATAAGGCTTTAGGGTTCACACGGGGAGGGGTGAGACACACACACCCACACCCCTACCGCCCATACACACACGGGGAGAGATGACACACACACATTCCCATACACTTCTCTCACACAGGCAGATTGCCCTGCCCTGTGCTCTCCGCCCTCCATGCCTGGCTGGGTCCCCGGGGGGGACCTGCCTCTCCTAGTACACTGAGGCAACATGTGGGGGAGGAGCATACAAGGTCACATGTCCCTCCAGATTTCTGCCAGGGTTCACACCAGAATGTGACCAGCAGCAGCCTTTCATCACTGCGGGAGGGAAGGGACTGGAGCTGCTTCCAGATGCAGGGGAAGAGGAGGGGGTGAGGGAAGGGATGACCTGCCAGTGTCTTTGCAGAGCTCATCTCTTCTCTCTCCCCTCCTCCCCCATGTAACTGGAAGCAGCTTGTCCCATCCTGCCTGCACAGTGTCAAAAGGCAGCTAACACCTCCAGGGTGCTGCTGGCAACTGACGTAATCCAGCCGCCTCCAGCTACAGCGCGGGCAGGAAAGGGTTAAGTCCAAGGATGCATTCTGCACAAGGGCCCACGCAACCTGACTGCAGGGCTTCAGCAAATCCAGCCAGAGAGGTGGCTCAGCAGGGGAGGGTTGCCTAGGGGACGGAGCAGCCCCATGCTCCCTTGGGGCAGGACCGAGGGTGGCGGAGGGGCAGTGAAGAGGGTGCTAAGTCCCGGCCCCTCAGACTGCTGTGGAGCCTGCAGGTTCAGGGCGCAAACAGACTGGAAATCACTTCCCACCATCACCACTCCAGAGCTTAGCTGAGCGGCGTTAGAGGCTTTGGCACATGCAGGGCTCAGCTCCTTCTGGCCAGAGCCATGGGCTGGAGGCTTTGGGGCTTTCCCGGGGTGCTGGCCCAGCCAGAGGCCATGGAGGAAGGAAGGAGCCTGCTGGCCAGAGTGTTGGTGAGCTGAGCACCCCAACCAGGGGCTGATTCTCAACACAGAATTGGGAGTGAGATGTGCCCCACCGGGGGGATATGGAAGAGCAGTGGGGCTGGGGAGGGGTGAAGGGGCAAAGCAGTGAGAAGACGACCACATAAAGGGCTGATGGGTGGCCAGCAGAGGCGACACGTAACCAGTCACCGCCTGGCCCCTGCCCGCACACTCTAGTCCCCGCAGCTCGCAGCACGCAGCCAGTGCCGGCCAGAAATGGGATGGGGGGAGGGGCCCTGCTGGCCAAGAGCTGGCACGCAGCAGGGGCTGCACTGATAGACCAGCAGGGGGAGCGGCCAGCCTTGCACACTGCCTCTCCGCCCCACCCCCAGCCTTGCACACCCACTCCAAGGTTGGCCACTGGACCCCCCACTCACCACTGGTGGGTGGGCGGCTGGCGAGCAAGGATCCAGCCAGCAGCAGGACCTGCCAGTGCTGATGGGGAGGAAGACAGAAAATACAGGACTATTTGTCCATTTTTAAGAAAAAGGCGCTTAAATACGGGACTGTCCCTTTAAAAATGGGACGTCGGGTCACCCTAGACTTTAGGAAAGATGAGGACAAATTGGAGAGAGTCCAAAGGAGAGCAACCAAAATGATAAAAGGTTTAGAAAACCTGATGTATGAGAAAAGATTTTAAAACTGGGCCTGTTTAGGCTAGAGAAAAGAAGACTGTTAAGGGCTGTTATAAAGAGGATGGTAATTAATTGTTCTCTATGTCCACTGAAGGTAAGACAAGAAATAATTATCTTAATCTACAACCAGGGAGATATCGGTTAGATATTAGAAAAAAAAAACTTTCTAACTATAAGGACAGTTAATTATAGGAACAGGTTACTAAGGGAGATTGGCGGATCTCATTCATTGGAGTCTTTAAAAAGAGGTTAAATGAATATTTATCAGGGATGATCTAGGTGTATCTGATCCTGCCTCAGTACTGGGGGATGGACTAGATGACCTCTCAGTGTCCCTTCCAGCCTTCTATGATAAACATGTGAAAACTGTGAACTGAGGTACCCTATGTTGTAAATATTTAATAAATAAGACAAACCAACGGAATGTATATAAAACAGATAAATATATTCCCTGGATTGGGAGTTATTTTTATTAGGTTCCTTAATCTCTAATTTATCAATTCTCCTCACCAACATTCCTTGGGATTTTGCTGCACTTCCATCATCGTCGCCTCCAAGATTTTCCTCTTTCATCCTTTGTCTGTGATGCCCATAAACCTTAGTCTTCCCTTCAAACCAAAGCATGGTTGGAGGGGTTGAAAATATGCAACACTCATGAAAGCTATATCAACAGCCTTAGCAATCCAATAGTCATACTCAGTGATGCACCCTCACGTGGAATTCTATATTCATTTGTGGTTACGTATCTCAAAAAATATAGAGAAGAAATAGAAAGGTTTTAGGGCTAGGCAGTGAAGATGGTAGGAGGCATGAAAAGACTGAATGAGTTGGGACTATTTAGCTTAGAGGTGAGAACAATAAGAGAGTATATGACAGAAGTATAATGGGTAGTATAGACACTGAACACTGCTATTTACTTCTCTGTGAATCCAAGAACAAGAAGGCATACGATGAACTGAAAGACAACAAAATGAACATTCATACAAGGAAGGAATTTTTCACACAGCCCATAATTATCCCTGGATCTCTTTGACAACAGATGTCATTGAGGCCCAGAGCATTATTTTCAAAAGCACTTAAGGGACTTAGTCCCATTTTTAAAATGGGGCTTTTGAAAATAGGACTTATAATCCTAAATCACTTAGGCACTTTTGAAAATGTTAACTAATGGCTTTAAAAAAATTAGACATTTGTGATCATTTGCATTTTCACAGCCACATTAGAAAAGAATACATCTTTTAAACAGGATAGAAACGCTCATGGTTCAAGGCATAAGCTCTGCACTAATTGATGGGGATAGAAAGAAACATCCCTATGGACAGACTGGCTTATAACTGCTCACTTCAGGGTTACTGGCACCTTTCTCTGAAGCTCTGTATTGTGTTACTGGCCATTGTTGAAGGGACTGTATATTGCATGTGATTGACCACTGGTCTGATCCTGTGTGGCCATTTCTAGTTTTTCTTTCTTCCACATATTACATAGTAATTTGTGGCTCTGCTGCAAAGATATATCCAGGCTGCTAGGACATGACAGTATTGCCTTGCAGAGAGGAATGCAATTTACAAATGTGATTAGACATTGTATATCCACAGTAACAAATTATTAATTTCCCTCTGCTTCTAGTAGCAGAAACACCACACACTGCTATCTAGGGTGGTTCATTTCAAGTGCTTTAGATCAGTTCATTTCAAAATACTAAAATGTTGCTTTTGTTGTTTGAGGACGGCTGTCAAAACAGCCAATCATGGTATAATGGGGCCCAGAGTTTACTTTTGAGGTTGCATTCGTAGAACTGACAAGTTCAAATACAGTTCCCTAGAGATGAAAATCTGCACAAAAAGAGGAGATTGAGCTCTGTGATATTGGCTGGTCCAAAATGTATAAATATTGATATAGAGAGTTGAGCAATAAGAAGTAGAACTCTGATCAGAAACTGCAGAAAGCTGCTCTGTAGTTGAAATTCTAGCTAGGTAATAAATACACTAGAATCAAAAATTCTCCTACTTTCATTTTCATTCAGTCATCCTGGTCTGTCAGAGAAATAAATGATATCCCTTGTGAAATCACACCTATTTTAATGTTATCCTGCCGTATTTCAAATCAAACATTATATAAATTAGACACCCTGGCAGGGAGGCATCAGTTCATACTGTTAGATGGTTCTGCCAGCTTCACTCTCCACCTTCAAACTCTCTTCAGAACTTAGTCCTTTTGATTAACTTTGCAAAGTTCATATCCATTTGAACCCTCAGCTTCAAAACTGTTCCCAAAATGAAATATACCTAACATCAATACATAACAATACACCTCACTCATATTACTCTTATGTTTAATGAAACATTCTGGGGGGAAAAAATCTACATTTTTGTGAGAAGTAGCAAAATGTCCCAATTTTTCAATAAAAATGAATATTCCAAACTGCAATATTTTTGAATGTTTCTCATCTTTTATTTTCTCTTTTGTTTCCATATTACCAGTGAAGAACAGGAGGAAGGGGAAAGGGGGGGGGGGGTGGTGATGGTCCATGCCCCTAAGGTTGCGAGCGGTGTGGACTATCCGCCACCATCCGTCAAATAGCCCTTCAGTCCAGGGCAGTATGGCCTAGCGGCCAGAGTCTATGACGTCCCCTTTTCCTCAAGGAGATGCGGCTTGACGGCAGGAGTCTGTAACACAGCCCTCGGTTACCGTGCAGTAGGGCCTATCGGCCAGAGTCCAGTAAGCAACCCTCGGGTGGAGGGTAGCGTGGCCTAGCAGCCAGAGTCCAGGAAGCACCCTCGGGTGGAGGGTAGCGTGGCCTAGCGGCCAGAGTCCAGGACTTGGGGTGCGACAGCCCCAATAGGGGGGCCCCAACCCAGGGCCCTAACCGCAGCATAGGGCTTTTCCACCAACTCAGCGGGGGGTTCCGACCGAAACACGCTGAGTTTCCCTGGGGGGGGGGAGGGGGAAAGTACCATTCTGTCACCCTCCCGGGGTCCCTTCCTACCAGGCTCTCCGTTGGGGTCTCCCAGGAGTCATCGGGTCCTTGGTACTTGGCGGATTCGGTCGTCCCCTGTGTCTCCTCCAACCACTGGGGCGCCGGCGGGCCATGCACAGCATCTCTTCCTGGTGCAGTCAACGGCTGTGGCTGGTCCGCCGCAGGCGCTTCCCCAGCAGGTCCTTCTCCCATGGGCTCCAGCCCAGAATGAGCTGGTCTCCCTCCCTTTATACTCCTATAGTACTTGGAGCATGCCCAGTCCACCCAGGGAGGCAGGACTTCCGCTGTCAGTCCCTGGGACTTAACTCCTTCCGGGTTAAGGCGGGGTAGTCTGGCCCCCCACAGGGGGAAATGTAACCAAAAACTGAAAAAAATTTCAATTTTCAGTGTTTTAATTTAAAAAAATCCAAACAATTTTCTGGGGACATTTACATTTTTTGGGGGTGGAGGGGAAGCATTTTTTTTTTTTTTTTTTTTTTTCAAAAAAGTTTCAAAGGAAAAATTTTAGCAGGCTCTTTTTATAATTCTCTTTCTTCCCCTCCCGGCCCGCTGATCCATTTCCCACCCTTAGTTTACTGCAGTCTCTTGCTGTTTTATGTCTAGTTTGGATTGCAAAATGCTTGAAGCAAAGATCTGTCATTTAATTTGTTTTAGTTGCCAAGCAAAAACTGAGTGCTATAAATAGAAATATAAAAATAATAATGGTAGTGGCGATCAAGTGCACTATCAAATGTCACTTCACTTACTGAGTTACTGAGACCCAGAGAAACAGAATTGCAAGATCATCCTGGAGAATATCAAGTGCTGAATCAAAAAGGGGTTGCCCGTTTCACCTTTTCTGATGACATGGGGTCTGGAAGGAAGAGAGTTATAAATAGAGCCGGTTGAATTTTTTCATTTGAAATTTTGACAAAAAATGGGCTTTTTTTTTTTCAAAAATGAAAACTTCCACAGAAAAATAATTTATTTTCAATTTTTTAAAAATGAAAACACAGAAAATTGAAATCCCAACAATAGTCTGTTTGTTCTTTGGCTTTGGCTACTTCTCCCCTTTTGCCCCTTTCTTCCTCCTGCCCCCTTCTTCGGTGGCATATGGATAAAAGGGGGGGGGGAAGTAAGGGAGCAAGGTGCTAAAACTGAGAAAATGTCTAAAATATTTGAGGTTTGGGTATTCGTTTTATTAAAATTTCATGTGCAGAAAGTGTGCACCTAATTTGTACATGCAATTGCCATCTATTGGACCTCTTGCATCTGCAAAATACTATTTGCACCTATAGTCCCACTAATCACATATGCAACTTAAATGAGAAATTGAACACACTTGTGTTCAGTTTAAAATATCAAGCCTTGAGAGAATCCAGCTCATATGCTGACATAATTAAAAATAAAGAATCAGACTGATACAAGAAAATGCTGAATGCATAGTTACTTTTCTTTGATTTTCTTTTACAGATGAATGTAGGACTGTTAATGAAAAGCCTCTTAATGAATCAACACTCTTGCAACAGTGCCACTAATGAACTACCGGTAGCTGGAAACGTAGACTAAAAATACTGTGGCTCCCTTTCATGTGGAGTTTCTTATCAATATACTATAGCCACAACTGAGTCTGAAAAATGTATTTACTTAAGAAAATTATACTTCTGTTGCAAGAACACACTTATTGGGTGGGTGGCTTGGATAACTTGAACATTTACGTGTATGTTTCCAATAAATTCATTGTAAGACATTAATTTTTACTGATGGCTAAATATCTGCTGAATCACTACCCAGTCTCTTAGGCAACCAGTCTGTATTTTAATAACTTGCAGGACAAAAGAGCAACAGGCACATACAGTATAGTGAACATTTGCATTTATAAGTCCCATTTTCAGGGGTGTTATAGTATACTTGGAACATTAAAATAAGCTGTGTGTAGAAATAAGTCTTCAGCCCAAGAGTGCTTTCTGCCCTTCTAACAAATGCCAACCTACATTCATTTGGATAGCTATTTAATTTAAGCGCGGAGGGGGGAGGAACACTAAAGAAAAAAATTCTTTGGTTTCAAATGCTTTTATGAGCTTCTAGTGTACAGTTCAAAATGACTAATACAAAACCACACTTTAATTTAATTAATTTTTTTTTTTAATTTTTTTAATGGAGATATCCCATCTCCTAGAACTGGAAGGGACCTTGAAAGGTCATTGAGTCCAGCCCCCTGCCTTCACTAGCAGGACCAAGTACTGATTTTGCCCCAGATCCCCAAGTGGCCCCTTCAAGGATTGAACTCACAACCCTGGGTTTAGCAGGCCAGTGCTCAAACCACTGAGCTATCCCTCCCCCCCCTTTATAGGCCACACAAAAACAAATTACAATTGGATCCAGTCAGGATTCCAATAGGAGATCTCCAAGACACATGTAGGTGCTACATGTTTTGATGATGTTGACTTCATATCCTACACTTTTTCCACTGTCAGTGCTCCAGCCTCTTGTTTCTCAGATGGTGGGAAAAGGTGTTTCTAGAGGTGCCATCTTTAGGATCAGACAAAATTGAATTCCTGACCAGTTATTGGTTATTAAAGATCCCATACACGCTTTTTGTAAGAGTTTGAGTATTAATCCCAGTGTCCTAGGCAATTTCTAACTAGGGTAGGTCATTACATTCTACGTTCAGTGAAATCACCCTCAGTTTCAAATGGATGCAGCAGTCTTCGCTTCCTTTTCTAAATTTTTGCGAAGTTTTTCTAAGTGCTCTGCATCATAGTTTTTCAATGTGCTCTGCCATATTCCATGCCAGAGATGACTGCTTTTCAGTGGTTTTGCTTATATGTAAAGTTTGTAAAGTCCTTTGTGATGAAAGCTTCTTTATAGCTAACTATATCACTACTACTAACAGGCAAATAATGCAATATTTTAAAACTGCCTAGATACAAATGTACGTTAATGCGTCAATTATCACTTTTACCAGCAAAAAAATAAAATTGCCTTTGAATTTTCATTTATATATATTAAATATATATATGAAATATTGTCAATACCTGAATGCAGTTTCATTTTATATACAATTTTCTGTGTTTTAAACATTCAAAGGTTTGATTTATGTTGTCAAGACATCCTCAACTTACACAGAAAAATAATAGTATCAGAGGGGTAGCCGTGTTAGTCGGAATCTGTACAAAGCAACAGAGAGTCCTGTGACACCTTTAAAACTAACAGATGTATTGGAGCATAAGCTTTTGTGGGTGAATGCCCACTTCGTCGGATGCATCTGACGAAGTGGGCATTCACCCACAAAAGCTTATGCTCCAATACATCTGTTAGTCTTAAAGGTGCCACAGGACTCTCTGTTGCTTTTTACAGAAAAATAATGTTTCAGAGACATTAGTATACTTTTAAATAACTTTTTAAAAGAAAGCAAACAAAAAAGGTTTCTATACAAAGCCTACAATTTCAGTTGCATTCCTATATCCTATGAAATAAACTAGGTTTCTGGCTTATTCTTGACAGGTTTCTATCATGGAGCCCCCAGCAAACCCATATACCCATTGAAGAGAACTACCATCAGAACCTATCAGTAATTATATCAGAACTCTGGGGCAGAGGAGTGATCACCCAGCACTATGCTGTGGGTCCTCAAAGAGAGAAGAGTACAGAGGTACTCAAGAGCCCTTCTGTCAATCCCTCCCAGGGTTATTAATCATGTCAGCAAAACCTTAAATGCAGGTCACAGACACAAAAGAATCAACATGGGCACTTTATCTTTCTCCACTCTTAAGAGAACAGCCATCGATGACACTGTCAGGGTTCCTTCCCAATTCCAAACTCTAGGGTACAGATGTGGGGACCCGCATGAAAGCCCCCTAAGCTTATTTTTACCAGCTTAGGTTAAAACCTGATACACTGCCACCACCAAGTGATTTAACAAGAAACAGGGAAAGGACCACTTGGAGTTCCTGTTCCCCCAAAATATCCCCCCAAGCCCTTACACCCCCTTTCCTGGGGAAGCTTGAGAATAATATCCTAACCAATTGGTTACAAAGTGATCAAAGACCCAAACCCCTGGATCTTTGGACAATGGAAAAATCAGTCAGATTCTTTAAAAAAATGATTTTATTAAAAAGAAAAGGTAAAAATCATCTCTGTAAAATCAGGATGGAAAATAACTTTACAGGGTAATCAGATTCAAAGAGCCCAGAGGAACCCCCTCTAGCCTTAGTTTCAGAGTTACAACAGAACCTCCCTCTAGCAAAGGTAAAATTCACAAGTTGAGAAAACAAAGATAAACTAATACACCTTGCCTGGCTGTTATTTCCAAGTTTGAAATATGAGAGACTTGTTCAGAAAGATTTGGAGAACATGGATTGATGTCCAGTCCCTCTTAGTCCCAAGAGCAAACACCACCAAAACAAAGAGCACAAACAAAAGCCTTTACCCGCCCCCCAAGATTTGAAAGTATCTTGTCCCCTTATTGGTCCTTTGGGTCAGGTGTCAGCCAGGTTACCTGAGCTTCTTAACCCTTTACAGGTAAAAGGATTTTGGTGCCTCTGGCCAGGAGGGATTTTATAGTATTGTATACAGGAGGGTTGTTACCCTTCCCTTATTGTTATAACAGACACCACCGAGTCAAAAACCACAATGAAAAAGGTGCTTGAAATCTGAGGATCCAGATACTACTTCCCCACAACTTTCTAATCTTCCCCAAAAAGTAAAGCTAAAGACAAGGCAAAGAGCGACAATATTAACAGCATCAACGGGACTCCTCCCTCAGCAGGGCGTCACACATGTTTATCTAGAAGATGTAGAGTCCGTGCCCTCCCTCAGGAGCATTGATTACCTTTGCTAAATTAATATTTGTATTTATAGACTTTCCTATGGTGCTCACCACCATGGTATTTTGCTGCTTCAAAAAAAGGAATGAATTTGTTCTCACAACATGTTTGTGAATGAAGTATCATTATCCTAATTTTATAGATGGAGAACTGAGATAGAGAGGAGCTTGATCCCACCCCATTGAAGTCAATGGGACCTGTACCATTGACTCTTATGGGCAAAGGATCGGGTAGTAAGTAACATGACAAAGGTCACACAGGAAGTATGTGGCAGCACCAGATTAGAACCAACATCCTCTCCTAAGTACCTGTCTCATGCGTCAACCACAGGACTTTTATTGATTTAATATTTCCTCACTAACTTAACCAATGGTGAGGAACATGTGACCAGTTAAGTTGGTCATAGCCTTAAGTTTGACAAGTACCTCCAGAATCTCAGTGAGCAAAGCTAGCTGAAACTCCATATTGAGAAGACATTGATATTTACATACACACCCATCGTGGAATTACCATTCGGGTAAGAATCTATTGATCGTCTCTAAGATAGCAGCGTATATACACACACACACACACACACACACTTCACATCTGAGTAAATGCTTCCCTTGTTATTTGCTTTGGTAAAGGGATCCCTCGTGGTCTTTGACCCAACATTTTGCAAGGTGTTTCCTCCTTCTCCCTTTTACACAATAGAGAATTTGGTTCATGACTGTATCCTTCAATAAATAACATGAACACTCACAACTTATTTCTTACAGTTCCCAGACTGGTATCATTTCTGTATCACCACTGAAGCTCAGAAGCTCTACATATATAGGGCAGAGCAGGACTAGTTCCATAAAAAGTAACACACTCAGATTTCATGAGGATCTGAGTACTCAAAACTAAACCTGAATCTTGATGATGTAAACCAGAAAAAAAAGTAATTAAAACAAAATGAGTTCTGCCCTTTTGTAGCTTTCTGACTCATGCCTTGTTTCCTACTTCATAACATAGCAAAGAAAATGTCTATTTCTGTGTACATCACCAGAGCGACATCACAGCAAATTAATTAGAGTGCATGACATGAAAGCACAATTTTTGCCTCGAAGTAAAAAAGTTCCTATTCCATTTGTACATTTTCTATCAGAGGTAGGGAGAGAAGCTTCTTAATACCAGGAAATTATCCTCTTCTCCCAAAGGTGTTTGAAAATAATGCAGTAACTACAGCTTGCAAACTTCAAGATTATAGTTGCCAACTGTGCTGTATTAAAGAGGATACGTCAGACTTGGCTGATCAAGCTTAGTTTAGCCTTATGTTTGTGTTTCTGAAACTCGCTAAACAATTTCAGAGTATGTATATGCCCACTGATTTGCAAACAAGAAGGATTTTTCTTATCCAAATAAAAATGAAATCTGCAGACTCATGACCTGTGTATTTGTTATGATTTGTAGATCTTGGAATCTATTTGTTCTTAAAAAGGGAAATAAGGACAACCCAAGGAATTACAGACCAGTCAGCTTAACTCCAGTACCCAGAAAGATAATGGAGCAAATAACTAAGCAATCAATTTGCGAACATCTAGAAGATAATAAGGTTATAAGTAACAGTCAGCATGGATTCATCAAGAACAAATCGTGTCAAACCAACCTAATAGCTTTCTTTGACAGAGTAACAAGCCTTGTGGATGGGGGGAAGCAGTAGAGGTGGTATATCTTGACTTTAATAAGGCTTTTGATACTATCTCGCATGACCATCTCATAAACAAACTAGGGAAATACAACCTAATCCAAATGGAGCTACTATAAAATGGGTGCCTAACTGGCTGGAAAACCATTCCCAGAGAGTAGTTATCAGTGGTTGACAGTCAAGCAGGAAGGGCATACTGAGTGGGGTCCCACAGGGATCAGTTCTAGGTCCGGTTCTCTTCAATATTTTCATCAATGATTTAAATAATGGCACAGAGAGCACACTTATAAAATTTGCAGACAATACCAAACCGGGAGGGGTTGCAAGGGTTTTGGAGGATAAGATTAAAATTAAAAATAATCTGGTCAAACTGAAGAAACAATCTGAAGTAAATAGGATGAAATTCAATAAGGATAAATGAAAAGTACTCCACTTAGGAAGGAACAATCAGTTGCACACATACAAAATGGGAAATGACTGCCTAGGAGGGAGTACTGCAGAAAGGGATCTGGGAGTCATAGTGGATCACTAGCTAAATATGAGTCAACAGTGTAACACTGTTGCAAAAAAGGCAAACATCATTCTGGGGTGTATTAGCAGGAGTGTTGTAAGCAAGAGACAAGAAGTAATTCTTCCACTCTATTCCATGCTGATTAGGCCTCAACTGGAGTACTGTGTCCAATTCTGGGCACCACATTTCGGGAAAGATGTGAACAAATTGGAGAAAGTCCAGAGAAGAGCAACAAAAATGATTAAAGGTCTAGAAAATATGACCTACAAGGGAAGATTGAAAGAGTTTGTTTAGTCTAGAGAAGAGAAGACTGAGGGTGGACATGATAACAGTTTTCAAGTACACAAAAGGTTGTTACAAGAAGGAGGGAGAAAAAATGTTCTCGTTAGTTTCTGAGGGTAGGACAAGAAGCAATGGCTTCAATTGCAGCAAGGGAGGTTTAGGCTGGACATTAGGAAAACCGTCTTGACTGTCAGGGTGGTTAAGCACTGGAATAAATTGCCTAGGGAGGTTGTGGAAACTGCATCATTGGAGATTTTTAACAGCAGATTAGACAAATATCTGTCAGGGATGGTCTAGATAATACCTGTCATGAGTGCAGGAGACTGGACTAGGTGACCTCTCTAAGTCCCTTCTATGAGCAGGCCTATACTAGAAGCGCTACATCGGCACAGCTGCACCAATGCAGCTGCACCACTGTAGCGCCTCTGGTGAAGATGCTCTATGCCAATGGGAAAACGCTCTCCCGTTGGCATAATTACTCCAGGAAAGACGGGGAGAGTATCTCCTACCGACATAGCGCCGGTGTGGACAGTGCTTAGGTCACTGTAATTTGCGTCATTCGGGGGGAAGGAGAGAGGGTAAGTTAGATCAACTTAAGCAGTAGTGCAGACCTGCCCTATGATTCTACTGATAGGCATAAATTCCCATGTTAAGAGCTGTATCTTGCCTTTACTTTTGGGATCCACTTTATCACTCAGAAATAGTAGCATTTATCCTCAATTTTATTTTTTAGTGTATTGACATAAGCATAGGAACATTAGAGCATGGTAAAATGTAGGTATGAACATTTTCAGACTTGAGGTCCAGATTTTTAAAGGGATTTAGGCATGTATGCAGGAAGGCAGGTGCCTAATTCCATCATGTAGGCACCAGTGACATTTTCAAAGCTGCAGTTCAAGTGCCCCCTAGCATCCTGGGTGCCTAAGTACCCAGAGGCACCTACGTTTCCTATGCTCAGCATTTGTAAAGCTGCCTAAGTGCTGCTGCCACCCCATGGGCAGGGAGCCACTTTGAGGCCTACCTCAAGCTGAAGCTGCGGAGGCCCTTAAGCAGGGCTTTTAAACTAAGAGGGGGAACACTTATCTTACCAGTGGGATCTGATCCTTTAGGTATGCTCTGAGCATGCCTTAGACCTGATATCTGTCTGACCCCGCAGCAGAAGGGCCAGATGCAAGCCACTGATGGGTGGGTGGGGAGCACGGCATCTGCACAATGGAGAGACGGGCACAGGGAAATGTAGGTGAGTGTGAGAGAGGTATTGAGCATGAGCAGGAGACAGTTAGAGAGACAGATGGTTTCAGCTGCCAGTGCATGGGATCCTGAGAAGCTGACCTGGCTCAGGTGCTAATCTCCAAGAGAGGGTTCACAGCTGAGGATCCCGAATGGAGGGAAGCACCTATCTCTGGCCAGGCTCACCAGATCAGCCACTTATGCCCCCCACCTCTCCCGGGCATTTCACTCTTGACTAGCTTACATGGCTCCCCACTCAGTTGACTAGTTTTTGAAAATCCCTTAGGCGCTTAACGATCCCCAGGCATTCTGCAGGGAGCCGAGGTGGCATGGAGTTGCCTAAATAGGAGCTGAAGATTTAACAAGGTAGTGGACCATCTTGGGGTTAGGCGTTGCTCCGCTCAGCCAAACACCCAAATCCCTCTAAAAATCTGGCCCTGAGTTCCTGAAGTTAGGCACTTAGATAAAGCGGGAATGACATTCAGAGGTGCCAAGTATTTGCAGCTCGCACTGAAGTCAGGGAAGTTATGAGTAGGCTATTAAAGACTCAGAAAACCAGATCACTAATTTAAAATGGCTAAGTATGGATTTTTGTGCCCAGTTTTAGGTTTGGAGTATGGGAAACAAATAATCTCAAATCTGTTAGTGAAAACATTGTTCAAAAGTAGGTAAAGTTAATCTCAGAACTTGGTTATGCAAGATTCTCTTTTCCTGACTCCTATTTAACTGTATTTTCCTCCTTAAATTGTCACAGCAAGACCCTTTCTTTGTGTGTCTGGAAAGCCCCTAACACATTAACGACACCACAACAACAAATAACCACCAGCCATTTATAAAAGGGAGCTCTGTAACCAGGGGTTGGTCACATGCTTCTTAATGCTTGTGAATTTTTCCATTGAAATAATGTCCAATTCTTTAGTGAACTAGCTGTTAACTGAAGGGACTCAGTTGTGGTTTTTAGTCTGCTGCTATTGTTGCAGTAAAGCTGAGTAGTTGAAGAAGAACTTGAACTGTGGCTCCATGATCTGAATTCTTAGAGATACTAAATCAGAGACAAACTCAGCATAAAATTCAGGTTGAAGTGGCTTCTTTTCCAAAAGTCTCTCCAGCACATAAACTGAAAGACCCATAGTAAAGAAACAATATATTAGGAGGAGCATGCACAGTATATGAAGAATCCCTGCTAAAGTATGACCATATGAATAGTAAAAATGGAGTTATAACTAACAAGCTTATGGACTTTCTACAATACTCCTCAGTATCGCACAGTAGCACATAGGTTAATATATGCAAATAACTGCCAGGGGTTAAGGTTAAGTAGAAACAAATACAATTTAGAGGCAAAACCTTTAGCAGTGGCTGGTGGACAATTTTTTTTTTTATTTGTTCATGCTAAAAAAGTGTAATATTTATATACAACACTCAATAAATATATTACTAAATCAAATTCACAACAGGCAACCTTTTATTCATATTTATACATCTCCCAGTTTGGTATTTATATATATATTTTTCCATAATATAGTTTGGAAAAATGTTGCCAGCTACGAACTCCTACAAGGGAGAGTGGAGTTGTCATTCTGTGGCTCAGGTATATGCTAGACATCTCAGCTATTCAGACAGAAGTCTATATCTACACTCCAAAGGCAAATTTGGATGTTGGAGCCAGATTCACTACATTTCTCTCCTCCAGACCTTATAAGACTTGTCCTTTTCCATGTTATAAGGCCCTAGAATCAACAGATTGCTATTACTGTGAGTCAGTGGGTCTCAAAGTGTTTCCAATACATACATTTCTTCCAATGACAACAAAAAATCTTTCAAACTGCTACTTTCTTATCTACTATGCATACATTTTTTACAAAGACTAGACTTGACTCCAGACCACAGTTATGAAACAGAAGATCATCCCTACTCCCACACTAATGGAAAGTCTGGCTCTGGATCCAAACTTTGCAACTATGGATCTATATATACTAGGATTTTTAAACCAACAAACAAAATTAGGCTGTGCAAACTTGGCCTCATTTTTAGGAAGGTAGGACATTTTCCCGTTAGCCTTTCTGGTTGTTGAGCTTCACCAAGAAGCAGCTATTGGGCTCTAACATCATTTCATTTATCTGGCCCCTCTAAACATAAGGGCCAGATTCTATCACCTTTATTCATTTGGAGCAGTACCTTACTCTATGAGTAATCCCATTGATTCTAATAGCTGTATTCACACAATAAGGTACAACTCTACAAGAGTGAGGGCAGCAGAATCAGGTCTGAGGAAAAGTTGTATTGCATTAGCTACGGCCTGACCCAAAGCCCGCAGAAGTTAAAATGGGATAGAACTCACAAACATATTCCTTTTAGAAAACCATCATCAAAATCCTTTCACTGTCACTGAATATATCCAGCTCTTCAAAATATTGCTATTTTAGGACAAGGCCTTTTATCTGTTGAAGATAACTATTTTCCAGATTCTTACTACTCAAGCTAATTTATCTTGAACTTGACCTTTGATACAGGCAATGTCAGAAGAATGTGTTTTTAGAAGGGATTGCTATGAGGAAAGGAGCTTATTTGGGACGTGAAAGAGGGAGATTGTTGTAAGAGTAAGGGACAGCATGGAGGAACATGTAAAGGTGAGTGCACAGAAAACGAAGGGGATAGAAAAGCAAGAGTCTTGGGAGCATAGGAAATAAGGAGAGGTGAGATGTAGACAAGGGCAGGCAAGAGGGAGGGGCAGGCAGACACATTGTCTCCCCAGGTCAGTAAAGAAAAAAGTAAAATATAGAGAGGGTGGCATCATGTTAGCATCAAGCATATGGGATCACACTGGAGAAAAGATCCAATACAATGGTGAGCACTGTTAAAAAACTCAACATTCACTGCCCCACCAACCTGCTAGCTGCAGTAATTGTGGTATTTTCCTGTATGTAGATTAGACACCGCCACCACAGCCAACTGGCAAACACTGAGAGCTTAACAGCACCCACTCTATTTGTCATTCCTCCCTCAAAGCAGCAATATCGAATCTTATGACTTTAAGGCCATCTCTGGAGCGTCTCCCTCGACTGCTGGGACTCCATATGGGCTAGTGGCAAGGAAGGGAGGCCTCTGGAACCTTTTTGTCTCATGTGACTTCTGACTGACTGAGTTGTGGTAGGAGGCTGGTGACCGTGGACTCACCCTGACCTCCTGACCCCAGTTGATATTGTTCTTAACTACTGGCAAGAGCTTAAGGGGCTGGGACTTTAAAGCCACTGAAGCTCCTTCCAGTGCTGCTAGGACCCCCATATAGGTTGTATGTTAAAGACGTACGTTTGCTAGGATTCGGTCTCCCAGCTGTTCCTGGGAGAGGTGCAAGGAGGTTCAGCCCCTTCCCCTGGCCCTCATTTGTGCTGGAGGAAATTATACATAGACATATGTATAGGGAGTTATGGTCAATACTGCAGATATTCAGGTAAGTGATCCAGGGCAAAGGACAAGTCTGGGTACAGCCGCTATAGCGTATATATTTATAACATCAGCTTTAGATGGGGAGGTAATAAAAAATGTAAGGGAAATTATCTTTTAATACAGTTAGTTAATTGATTTTATGCAGCTTACTATATCATCTTTAAAGTCCTTGGATATTTTTCCCCAAAAGTACATGAAATCAACTTTGTATACTAGAAACATAAAGTCTCCTTTTCAAACCACACTGTTAAAATACTTACATCAAGCGGCAGGAAACCAACCAGGACCTTCATTCCGACCTATCGCTTAGAAAGTGCCAACTTTTCTATAGTGAGATTAAACACAGTGTTGTTGTTCTGCCAGCTCTTAACACAAATTAATGACTTGAATTACCTTTCATCTCACCTTATAAATCCCACCCTGAAGTAGCAAAAAGCCCAAGGGCTCTCACATAAACCAATGAAGACGAGTTCACTGCACTGTATCCTTCCCATCTTGCACTACTTTACATCAATTCTTTATAAAAAGGACTCTCAAGGGCTAATAATGAAGCAGGACACACAACAGAAGGTGCAATGGGACTTCCAGAGGTAAAAGCCTACTGCACAGTGACTCTGTGCACTCCATTAGTTCTAGGAAACACAGGGTAGTACTTCCAATGTGGCAGATGTGCCCCCACTTGCTAGGCTTCAGACAAATGCAATCAAATCTATTTTAATCATCTATGAAATGCAAATGTGTTCCACTTGCACACACACAAGATCCATTGTCTTCCTCACTGAAGCATACTATAATGCTAATTAAACAGTGTTGCTAACTGAATAGGTGTTCTGATTGCCTATTAGAAATTATTTGTACCTTTTTTTATTTCACATCACAAAGATTTTTAATGTTTTAATAATTGTTTTAGTATTTTATTTGTGTCTTCTCTCTTTTAACACTGTGGTCAACACCCAGATAAACTAAGCAATGAGACCAGTATTTACAATCAGGGATATAACACTTCATAATTCTGGCTATTAAAAAATACCACTCCAGGCTGCACACAAATGTGGCAACTGGTAATCTCACACACACACTCTCTCTCTTTGTTTTTCTGTTACAAATGGCTAGGCTGCTGCAATTATGGTTATCCTCGTGCTCACGTGAAAAATGTTTATAGAATGTACGTAGCCTACAAAGTCAAGAATGATAAGCCTTTAAATCATAGTCCCCATGCAAGACCAATATTTCAATATCAGAGGAATTGATTCTTGATCTAGTGCCAGCTCTGTGTTCTAAATGTACTGCAGAAAAATCCTCACCCACCCTTCCTCCCAGTGCTCTGTTATGATGACAAGCGTGTGGTTATCTGATCGAGCAGATATTTGTTCCAAAAGACTATTTTCATTTCAAAGACAAAACATGAAAAGAGCTTAGAGTTGAGTAACTGAATACTGTATTCTCCTCTTGTTAAATCAAGCTTTGGAGAACTAAAGCCAAAAAGAACAAGATTCTGAAAAGAACTTCTGTAGCGTTTTGTGTGCTTTTCAGCCATTCAGCCGAGCTTAACTCTGCCAGCTAATAACCTTGTGTTTTCCTAAGATGTATTTGAGAAAGAGTTTATTTGTGAATCATTATTTAGAGATAAGGATGGATGTCTGTTGCTTTTAAACAGATCCTAGAAAGCTAATTAGGGGGTCTTAAGGCAGAACAGAGTATTCTATATGGCTTATACCTTAAGCTGCTAATTATGGGATTTTCAACAGCATCCCTTTCTTTTTCTTTGCAGAGAACTAATACACTGTTACTTTACAACAAAGCCATGTTTCAGTGAAAAAGGTGAAATCCTTTTATGTCACAATCTTGTCAGCTCTCCTCATCACCTGATTTACATAAAAGTAGCCACGTATGTGTAATAACCAGAGGGAGAGGGTAGCATCTTTGTACCCCTTCAAGACTTGATAGCTAACATAATAGTCCTTTTATACTCTTTAAAGACATCTTCATTATTTGGACATAAACCTCCAGATAAACTGTTTAATTCCAGTTACAAAGCAATGTGCCCTTGACATAACAAAGAATAAATATAACCTATGCTTTCAAGTGTATTACTGTGGTAGAAATCTGCACTGAGTCTTAACACTTCTAAATGGCTCTGTTACAAAGAAACGTGAGCTTTCTTCCCCCAATACAATGGAAAGCAAAGATAATAAATAACATTGCATTTATCAACACTCTGGTTTAGGACTACATCAAGAGAAGATTGATCTCAAAAGTGCTAGTATGTCAATCGAATGTTAATTACTTTAACCAAGGCTTACCTAGTCCTCCATCCTCCCTCCCTGCAGGAGATAAATAATTACCTGTGGATTTTATTTCACTGCTGCTTTTTTTATGCAAGTTCAAACATAGGTTGTGTGTCCAGTTTCTAAGGGGTGGGGGGAGGAGGAAGAAAGGTGAGCTAATAGGAAGTGTATCAAAACCACAAATTAAATTCTACACACTCACACAGTGGAGACCATTAAAAAGCTGCTAAAAGAATCTGTATGTCCCTACTGGGCTTTATACAAAATTTTGCTCCCTATAATGAACTCTACAGACATTACAGGTGGGATTTTCCAAAGTATTCAGTGTTAGCCTTGCTCTGCTCCCACTGAGGTCAGTGGGAATTCTACCATCTTCACCGTGTATTTTAAAATTCCCCCCACGAAACCTTCTCTGCTCCCTGAAGAATTTTGCAGGGAAAGAATTTTTGTTGCATTTACGCTACACCATGGGAAGTTTATTTTGTTTGTGTGTTAAGATAAACATCAGATTGTTCAAGGTAAATAACAAGTATTTTGCATTATTATTGATAGGTTGAAAGAACCAACCAACATTCAAACTAATAAACTATTTCTATATGACATATTGGGACGGGTATGCTTTGCTTATATTTGCATGTATAACCTGAAGGGCTGAGATATGGTCACCAAACTAGTTATGTAAATATATAAACTAACAACAACCAGAGTTGTATGTTAAACTTTTTATTAGACAAAAAATGCAAATTGAAAATAAAAGGCCATGAACTTCCAAGACAAGCTTCCAATAATCTCTCTCTCCAGCAGGCTGTGGGAAAGCTGAGTGAATAGCAGCACAAATACCAGGCAGGGTGTTGATTCAGACTTCAGAACTAATTATAAATTCACAATTAATTATGAAGTGCTACCCCTTGCTCTGCTTTCCCATGGCCTGAAGAGGAGATGGGTTTTCAAAGGCTCAGAGCCAACTGCAGTTTTATTTTTAGTCCATCTATTAAAAGGTCTTACCTACAACTTGGTGATTAGCCCACAAATGGGTGTAATGTAAAAGAGCAAAACAGCTAGTGCAGTGATCTGTGACACTTACCAGGAAGGACACATACAAAAAGGGGAGGGGACAAACTCAAACTCAAACACCATGCTATTCCCCTCTCTGTTTTTCCTAGCGATATCTCTCTTCTATGTGTCTCTTAGACTGCAAGCTCTTCAGGGCAGGGGCTCTTTTTTTCTATTTTGGGTATACTGTACATTGTTGTTGTTTTCAGATGAGGACAATGGGCTAGATCTTCATCTGGGCAGATCTTCTGCACATTTCCTCTCCTCCGTTTGAAAGAGGAGCTCAGGTAGCCTTCAGGCTCTTCCCCCTGCAGAGGGCCTGTCTGGTGTCCACACAGACAGAGCTGGGAGTCAAGATGAGCTAAGAGCCTAACAGGTGAGACAACCCTACTCCTCTCTCTGGAACTTAACCAGGAAGGTTAGTACAACCATAGCCTCTCTCCAGCCACGCCTCAGACAGACCCTGGGAGCTACCAGGACCAAGGGGAGTCCCTTGTTAAAGTCAGGGGTGTGAAGAAGGGTGAAAAGAGCTGCTGGTGGCCAAATCTCTGCAGGGAATAGACAGAGAGCCTGCCACAGTTGACTCTGGTCTCTCCTGTTGATCCCTAGGATCTGCTAAGTGTGGAGATGGCAACCCCCTCCATGGGATACTCTGGAAAACTCTCCAGGAGTTAAACAAAAATAACACTTTACTCACAGGACTGCAGGCTTGGAACTTGCTACTTTATTCAACTGCATCACAACAGATGTGAGAGGGGAGGGAACTCCCACTGAAAAACAGAAAGTAGGGAGAGGCAGCGCATGATGGCTCCGTTTTCTAATACTGTGACTAACCCAGTTAACCCCATGATGACCATTCCTCCACAATTCCAAAATGAGGTTTCCAAAATAACAAGTCCCCACTGTGGGCTTTTAATATGGGGACAATCTAACCCAACAGCTTTGTACAAAAATAGATATTTGCTTCTTCAGAATAAAGTTTCCTGGCATTCCTGAGACAATGCAGCATTATTTTATGAATCCAGGCCTATATTTAATGGGCATCTCTTGGAATTTTACTGCTCTACAACACACAGTTCTGAACACTACAGATATATTGGTGTTTAAGTTTTCTAGCGAGGCGTTTATCTCACATTCAGATAGCATGGCTGTGGTACTAAAAGTACCTAGACAGATAGCAAATGGGTCTTAACACCAGTACATTCTGATCTGGCCAGCACAGATCAGTGCAATTCTACATATCCTCTCCCTTCCAACTCCCAGTTTTCCAATCAGCAGATGCAGTCACCATTGCATCAATATGCAGAACCTAGCTGTCCATATTTAATTTTGTTTCATTGTTTATTTTGCTTGATTTTACCAGCCTTTTGGAAAGATGTTCCAGTCTGTGTTGAGTCGTTATCTCAGAAAGCCGAAGCCAGCATAATTATCAAGGCTGATATCTGAACTTTCACTCACATGCCATTCACTTCTGAATTCCAAAGTTAGCCCAGGGAATCAAACCATAGTTGTGATGCACACAGTTGTCACAGTCCTGATGAGCCACTGTGCTAGCTCAGTCAAAACTCCTTTTGTC
Organism: Malaclemys terrapin pileata; assembly: GCF_027887155.1. NCBI lineage: Eukaryota > Metazoa > Chordata > Testudines > Emydidae > Malaclemys > Malaclemys terrapin. The sequence continues at coordinate 29,860,201 of NC_071509.1, forward strand.
TCAGTTTGCTGAGTTTCTAGTTCTATGAATTTATGACATGATCCATATTAATCCACATTTTGTGTGTTTATTTATTTTTAAGTCTTTCTATTAGCATATAACTTGCTGAAAAGCAGTATCAGAGAGGGAGGGCTTGAACTGTGATGGGTGGCATATACAGCACAGCATACTGATGCAATATTCTGTTTATTTAAAGCAGCTTGTTGGAGGACATAGTGGTTACAGCAAAGAGTTCTTGTTTACAATTACAAAATCAACCTATGGTATGTAATTAACCTTTAAAACTTTCAGTGTCCTGTAAACATTGATCCCTAATCCATTAAGCTTGTTCATTTCAGGACTCAGCAACCCTAAATAAAATATAGCTCTATGCATCAGCAAACTTTTGGCAAATGAGAGGAAACAAAATGATATTACATTCTGTTCTCAGTTATGCTGGTATAAATAGGGAGTAATTCCACTGAAGTTAGAAAGGATGGTCTTGTGGTTATAGCACCAGACTGGGACTGAAGAGATCTGGATTCAGTTGTGAACTCTGACACAGGTTTCCTATGTGACACTGGGAAAATCACAATCTCTTTGTGCCTCAGTTCTCCATCTGTAAAGTGGGGGTAAAGATACTTCCTTTGTCTATTTAGATTGTAGATTCCTCGGGCAGAGATTGTCTCTACTTATGTGTACATACAGCTTCTAGCACAATGGAGCCCTGGTCTTAAAAACAGCAGTAATCACGTACCTAAGTGTGAGAACAGAATTTGGCCTATTGTCTAGAAAACTAGAAACAGGCTGGTAATGAGCAGACTTTAATTAAGCCTTCAACTCATAACACCTTTGTCCATTTTCAATGACTCTCTGTGACCATGAAGGCTAAAAGTCGGCAGTACTCAAAAGTGAGAGCAAATACTAGTCAAATGTGTTGCAGGCTCTCCCGACTTTCCCCCCATTGCCCTGTTAGAGAAACAAAACCGTCACAACCAGCTGAAATCACCTTCTGAGCCAGAAGTAGGAGTAGGTAATTTAGTTTCCATGGTAATGCAGTTCTGGACCATTCTTAAGCAGAAGCTGCCAACTATGACAAATGGTAGGTGCTGATTTTTTTTATGTGAACAGCTATTCACTATGAATTGAAATGAGATTGCCAAACTCAGTTTCCTTGGGACTTGAGCTAGGGTCAAAAGCTAGCATTACATTCAAGCCATAGTCAAAAACTAGCACTTTAGCCACCCATCTCTGAGTGTAATATAGTATTGAAAGTCATAGAATAAAAATGAATGACTGAATATCACAGTTGTCAAATGGATGAGACAGATTTACATCAAGCAATTCTAAAATGCTTTGTAGCTATGAATTAAGGGAAACATATGAGAAATGATTTCTACTCATTCCTTTATGGGGAAGAAATTCTGTTTTAAACACTGCTGCTGACTACTAGGCACTTTCTCTTTATATGTGACCTGCATTAGTATAAATACACAAAATGGCAAGTGTTTGAATTCAATTACTTTTCTTTCCTGTGCCATCACTGTGTAATAAACCATGATCAGTATTGCACTCTACTAATTCAGCCAAATGGTATGTAATTAGTTTTGGAAAATGCTGTAATATAGCAATTAGTAACACAATAAATAAAAGAGGGAAAAGGGCTTTTATTTTGGCCTTATTTTCACTTAGAATGAAGCAGTGGGAAGGCAGGGTTGCCAGCTCAACTGATATTTAACAGCTCATGCTGTCTTAAAAACAGCTCAAAAAGTAACTCAATTTTGCCCTGGGAAAGTCACAGGCATATGAGGGGGGGAAGGGTGCCTACTTCTCTTACCCAGCTGTATGCAAATTAACCACAGCCATTTCAACAGTTCATTGGAAGCTCTCAGTGTGGCCGCTATAATACAGCCAATCAGTGCTTGATGGAAGCTCCCTGTAGTTTTTCATAGAATCTAGCAGCCAATCAGTGTTCAGTAAAGACTAATATTTAATCTCCCATGTCTCTATTAAGAGCTACCTGCAGCTTGTTTGTGAACCAGCATAATATGAATGGGAAATGGATGAAAGAAGGAACTCCTAGAGACAGATGGCTATTTTTATATTAGTAACTCTTTTCATTTAAAAAATGTTAACTTTTACAAATATAAGGGGGAACAAAACATTACAGTCTATAACATGAGAGATTGCAAAGTCAGACAAAGTGAGTGGAAGAAATGAAGTTCAAGAACATGATGCAAAATAAAGTTAAATTAAAATACAAAAAATAAAATAATACTTTGTTCTTATATAGCTCCTTTCATCCGGCTGGAATTCATGCACTTTACAAACTTTAATTGAGCTGCACAACACTCCTGTGTGTTAAGAAAGTTTATGTTCTCTGTGATATATACTATCTTCTTTGTTACTTGTCTGTAAAGTGTCTAGCACAATGAGGCACTCGTCCTTGATTTGGGTTCCTTGGCACTACAATAAGATAATTAACAATAGAAGCCATAACAGGTATGTTAACTGAGGTACAGAGAAGTTAAATGACTTCCAAGGTCACATAGTGAGTCAGTTGCAGAGTCAGAACTAGAAACATAGGCTGCAAGCTCTTTTGGGCAAAGACCATCTCTTTGTGATATGTTCGTACAGTGCCAAACTACGAGAGTGCAAATAACAAAGGAAAAAATACAACAGCTCCTAGCACAATGGGGTCCTGTTCTATGACCAGGGCTCATAGGGGCTACAATAATATAAATAATAAAGCAGCAGCAGCCAGCAATCCTCACCTGCAGTCCTGTACTTTAACTACTAGTCCTCACTGTCTCCATAATATTTATTCTAAAATAATCTTTTTCTTTGAGTAATACTTAAATCACTCCAAGCTAGCCCAGGATACATAGAGTGAAATCCTGGCCTCACTCAAATCAATGGCAAAACTCCCATTGACTTCAGTGAGTGGGGTCAGGTTTTCATCCTTAGTATTTCAAGTCAATGCTACTGGACCATATATCTGATTATACACTATTTTTATTAATACATCTCCTCTCGGTCCCTCACTTGCCTTCCAAATGGAAATCATAAGTGATACTGATACTTAAGCCTATATTTAAAAATGGTATCCACTCTATGGCACTAAAACAACTATCAACGGTGCACAAATCTAGATTTAAACAATTTGCATATACACTATGCTTCCCCGGGGCCAATATTTTGCATGAACAAAAACTGGGTTCTAAATTTAATCAAGAAATGACATGAAAAAAATATTTGCATGCCCTGTTGGAGGTTTCAACAACCAGCATCTAAGAGTTACATGTGTGAATTTAGTCACAATTTACAGTGTGTTTTTACAGATTACCGGTAATATAAAACCTCTTTTGTTGTGGTTATAGAATTAATAGCTAATATACTTTCCAGCTACAAAGTGTTGGAAGTTGATTTGTCCTTTCTTCTAAAAAAATTTCAATTTTCATGTAAGATTCAAATAGGCTGCACCTGCTGTTTGAAGATTCCTGTGAAATATAGCTCCCTGGTGTGTCTCAATGAGTTGCATTTACAGTGATATGCAAGATACCAAAATTAGCTGTTCACACCTCCTTCTTACTCTGATTAAGTTATAAATTTAATAGATTTTCATTTTGGGCTTAAAACCAAGTTGGAGATTGTGTCTTCAGGGTTATAGAAAAGTTGCTGTATGTCACAATGAAGTAATCCATTCTTGGGCTTACTCAGGAAGCAAAGTGCTGGATAAAATATTATGGGTAAAGAAAAGGCTGCCACTCTTCAGTAGGATGATCCCCTGATGCCTAGTAGTCAGACACTGGGGAAATCTCAGAGGTTTCCTCAAAATCAGAGTGGGTCCAAAGGTCAGGCACTTAATGAATATCCATTCTTATTTTATTTAATACATTCACAGTTGGACAGTGTCTGGAGGCACTCCAGCAGCCATGGTAAAAGCCAACCAAAGCAAAAAGTTTGGAGGAAGCACATGTGCACAGGATCAGGGAATATGTTCTAGCCATGTGGGCAATGGGATTAAAGGCCCTGAGTAGCTTGGGAGAGGAGGCGACAAAGGGAGTGTCAAGGCCAGCTGGTAGAATGTAGGCAACTAAGGATGGTCTGTAGGTAAAGATGGAGTTGCAGAGGAGAAAATGAGAAGTTTGAATGTGGTACACAAAAAAGTCAGACGCTAATGCATGGACCCAAGGGAGCTGGCATGTGCCTATGCAAAGGAACAGCTGGAGCAGCTTGCAAGGTAGATGATTTTAGCAACAGCATTTTGGATAGTTTTATTGAGCACAATGTAGGGAATAAGGAAGGCCAATAGCAGGAGAGTTTGCAGTAATCAAGGCAAGAGGACGAGGCGTGTGGACCAAGCTTGTGTCACTATGGGTAAAAAGGGACTGATTTTGGACAAATTATGGAGGAAGGCCCATCGGGATCCAGCAACAGTCTGGGTAGGGAGAGAAATGAGAGACAGTTTTAGAACCTGAATGACAGAAAAGAAGACAGAAGTGTGTACAACAGAGCTGGTCCAATTAGGCATTTACTTCCCCTAGCTTCTATCTTTAGATCTCAAAGTGCTGTTCAAAAGAGATTAGTCTCATTATCTCCATTTCAGAAATGGGGAAACTGAGGCACGGAGCAATGAAGTGATTTATCTGAGGTCACCTAGTAGGCCAGTGGTAGAGCTGGGACTGGAACTCAAGTCTCCTTAATTTCAGTCCATGCTATAGTCACCCCTTTTTTCTGTTTGCAAACAGGCTGACTTTTAAAAATCTATTCATTGTTGATGGTTTTTTTGCCTTCTGTTTCTTTTGACTAGTCACTATTACTTATTTGTAGTGTTTAACTGGTCATCTAAATCACATGGTATTTTTCTGCTCTCTGATTGGACAAACTTTTTGACAAGGAGGTATCCAAACAAAGAACAGCCTTTCCCCAAACATTTGGGTGAACAAAATTCTGTCTGTGCAAATGTTTGTGAATAGTGAGCAAAAGGCATGAATGTGAGTGAACTTAGTGGCCATTCAGAATTCAAAGAAATGTTTGAGAAGGCTACTTCGCAGTGTCTTACCAGATCTAGTCAATAGTGATAGAGAAGGAATACACAATAAGAGGTGTATATGTATTAAGAAAGGGAAAATGGAGATCTTGATGATCACTCTATGACCCTAAGAAACTTGGCACTTTTTATATAATGCCAAGAAGAAGAATATTCATGACCCTGATCAATGTCTTTGACTGTCAGAGGATAAACATAAGTGGTTTTCTAATTTTCAAAGAATACATTTCCATAATAACAGCTTTCTTGTTGTTCTTCAGGAATTATTTAGAAAAAGCAGAAAACTTAAAACTATAACCTCATATTCTTCTGACATCACACAGCTAATGAAAAAACTCACTGGCCCTGATTCTTCTCTCTTACACTGGTGTAAATCAGAACTAATTCTATGGAAGTTAATTGGTGTGAATGAATTCAGAGTAAGACCCTTTATTTTACATACAGACAACGCTGCACTTAGAACGCCTGCTCCAAAACCCACTGAAGTCAATGGGAGTCTGTACATAGACTTTAAAGGCTTTGGATTAGGGCCTAAATGAGCATACACTAACACATTCCATCTTTGTTTTACTGTAAATTCCATGTGTGCCGTGTCCTCTGGCTAACCTAGAGATTATGAATTGCTGCTTGTAACATTCATATTTTGTCCACAAAATGAATGTTATCTGTCTTCATTGTCTCTACAGAAGAAGTTTTGATACTTCCATTTTCTGTAAAAACACAATCAACATAAAATTTATGTTTGTGAGCAAAGTTATTTTATGGTATTTCTCTTTGCTGACAGAATGACTGGAGTAAAATTACATTCTGTTGACAAAAAATGTGATTAAATGTCATTTGTGGGCATTATGAAGTAAGGAGTTTGACAAAATGCATTTTGCCATTGGGATGAAACAAAGGTTATAACAAAATTAATTTGTCCATCTGCTATTTATCCTTAGAATGAAGTGCAAGGTTTTACAAAATTCACTTTGTCAGAATGCATGGTAATGGATTTATCAAAATTAATTTCACCTGCACAGTTAAAGGAAACGACAAAACAAAACATCTCTTAAAAAAAGTTTTCATTATTACTGCTACTCCCACTACCTTAGCTCAGATCTCACTTTCAGCAGTTTTGCATCTTTTATAAAAGTATGCTGGATTCATGCTCATTGGGGCAATATTTTAGGGACGTTTGAAACATTCACAATGAAGCTGGAAATTTTAGGTTTTCACATTTTGCTGCAAACACAAAATGGGATTGATTCTGCAGAATTTCATGATTACTAGTTTGTTTGAACATAACAGGTTTTATTCCTGGAAGTAAGCAGACCTCAACAGCACCAACAGTAGCCAATGAATCTCACTCCTTCAGAACCCGAGAAACAACCTGACACCATCTGGAAAATCTTCACTAAGCTATTTTCTCTCTAGACTTTCATAACTGGAGTCTTCAAAAGGATATGAACCCACATAAGGGTAGGTGAAAAGGGAGGGGTGGATCTCTCCTCGGAGGGCTCAGGAGAATGAGATGGGACAAAGGCTGATTTATCCATGGTGAGACAGAGTCCTTATGTTAAAAGAAATGTGATGGCTCTGTTAGGGAATGGGGATTGAAAAACACTAGGGAAGGGCTGATAAGAGAAGCAAGCATTAATTATATAAGAAGTAGTTAAAAATATAAATGGGGAAAGAGTTGAAAACAAAACCAAAAAACTAGGAAAGTTAAAATACAAACAGAGAAATCAGGCAAGGGATAAACAATATTATGCAAGGGCTACAGACAAGCAAATGGGCACAAGCTAAAAAACACAAAACAAGCAAGGCTGGTGTAGCGGGGTGGTCACCCACTCATGGCCTGAAAGGGTTAACAACAGCCTGGCAGAGGGCTGTGGCAGAGGAAAAGCTGGGCTGATTGGGGAGAAGTATCCTCAGCTGGGGGTCATGCCCCAATCAGGATCCAGACACACACACACACACACACACACACAAAAGCAGGTCCAAAATCCCCTTGCCTGTGATGAGTGGCTTATACTGCAGTCTGCCCCAGGGAGTGGGGGCTAATTGGTGACTGGCAGTAGCCCATGACTGAGGCAAGGTGGGGTTAGGGGGTGGGGGTCCCCCAGGGAGGGGAGACCCTGAGAGTGAGGGGTTACTGCCAGGGGCAGCACCCCAGATAACGGGGCACTGGAGTCCAGGGAGGGACACGGGGGCCCAGTGGCAGTGGGACACCAGCCTGCAGAGGGCGCTCCAAGGCTGGAAAACTAGCTAATTCCCAGGACACCAGCAGGAGGCGCCGCAGGTGTGAGTCCCACATTGCCACAGCTGGCTAAAAGCCAGACACAGAAAAGGAATGAAAAACCTTATGGTGCATCTCTTACTTCTTCAGATGGTGTCTAGTTAGTCCCCGGTATTGCATAGAACAATAGGTGAAGGGATTGCTCCCAGGCATAGTCCCACTGAATAGCACTACGAGGTATGTCCTCACTGCAAAGGTAGCCCAGGGGATCCACACACACCCAGGGGTTAACCTAGCCAAGATGTGAGCAGCCACACTGCAAAGCCATGCCTGAGTTACTGGGCCCACACTGGTGCTGCACTTCCCTGTGTGCATCATTAGGACTTCTGGGGGCATATCCCATGGCTCTTTGTGCTGCAATGAACTGAGCTGCTCTACGATTATTTCCTACAAAATTGTGAGACAATTTGTCTGTCCTTCTGGGCATACAGGGGGAATTGTGGGAAGGCATTGGAGGACTATTAGCACCTGAGTGATTTAGACTGCATCCTCACTGTAAAGTAGGCAGGTTACCACCTTAGTGAAAGTGACACCTGGGTTCTAGCCTAACCCCCTTACAACCAGGCCAGCTTGCCTGGGTTGAAGCACCACCATTAAACTTGAGTGAGTATTTTTTGTGTGTGGACAGGAGGAAGGTAGGGGCAACACCCACATATGAACCCAGGCTAACCCTGCTATGAAGATATATCCTAAGGCCTGATCTACACTTGAAACTTAAGTCAACATAGCTACAGTGCTATGGGGCATAAAAATCGACACCTCTGCACACTTTAACTATTCCAACTTAACCCCCAGTGTAGATGCAGCTAGGTCGATAGAAGAAAGCTTCCATTGACCTAGCTACTGTCGCTTGGGGAGGTGGAGTTCCTACAGCGATGGTTCCTGTGCTGCTGTAACGCCCGTAGTGTACAGGTGGCCTAAGAGTTTGCAGAGTTGAGACTTCACACAGGCGGAAACATTTGCAGGGTTGGGCCCTAGACTGTACTGTCTGTCTTCTCTAGCTAAGTATCTGAGGGCTCTGTGGCACTAGTGATCCTCTGAGATGCTGGTCGCCTCCTTGGGTGGGCTGATTATGCTCTCATTGTGAGAGGTGAGGGCTTGAGGGACCTTGCAAGAGGCGTTCCACATTGCAGTGTCGGTCTCTATATAAATAATAATGGATTAATAATCATATAAGATTAAATGCCCTAGTAAATGCACCTCAGATGGATCAAAATGATAAATAATAATAAACACCACCATGAATCACAAAACACACAAAATTAAATCTCATATTTAAGTTGAAAATACATAACAAAACCACCTAAGAGTGTTCCAATGGCTTCCAGGTAAAACAGATTGGCAATAGCTAAGTAAGTGGCCATCACGGAGTCCGGCACTTTTCCTTTTTTGGATTCTACAAAGCATTGCTTGAGGGAGGCTTTTATTTCCCCCCATTCTTTTTTCCCCTTAACTGGGAGAGAGGAAGGTGACTGACATTGTGAATGTCATTCTGATTTTTTTTCTTACAAAAATAAATGACATCAAAAGTGAGAAATGTTAAAAAGTAATCAATGCACATACATTTTAAGTAAAGCAGTAAATTAAATGCAAAAACTATGCTAATGCAACATCCCGGTTGAGATTTTAATTGCCCAAAGTCAGGAAACTTAAAATTATGTTTCTCACAGCAGTCATCACTCAGCCCTCTTAAACATATTTAGAAGTTTGTATTTCAGACGGTGTTAACTTGAATGCCATATTATATATATCTGTGTGTGTGTGTGTGTGTGTGTCTGCTCTGTGCCATAGTTACAGTTGCTGGGGGAATGATAACTTTGCATTTGCTGTCTTTTGTTCATTCAGTTCTATTCCTTAATGTTGTACTAGTGAAGTTTTTGCATTTAGTTTCCCTGAATTAAAAAATGAAACAAAGTAAAGACACTAGAACTTTCATCACACATTTGTATGCAGAGAAAGTCCATTTATGTGAAAGTTCTGTCTCATGGCAAATCATGTGTTTAATGTGAAAGCATAATTACAGAAATAAACAAGCATGCTTCTGCCTCAAGCTTCACACCTCATTGTGAAGCCAGTGTGAAAACAGGTAAGAAAACTGACACACTGTGCATGCACCACTGCTGTTTTCAAATGGCTGTCATCTCTGTCATTGGTAAAGTTAAAGTTTCCTTGAACTCAAGAAAGACACTGAGCCCTTTTGCCCCCACCCTCCTCCTTCAATGTCATCTGTGCAGGTGAACACTTGTGCGTGCACAGAACCCCATTTGAGTCAACAGGGCTCCACAAAGTAACAGAAGTCTGTGCCCCTGAAGTTTATTGCTGGATCAATGCCTAATTATCTTCCAGGAGGACTACGGCCCTAACCCTGCAGTCGTATCCCTGTGGGAATACCCTTGCATTCACATTGGCTCCTATGGGGCACTGCACAGGAACAAGGGACTAACAACTTCTCCCTGGTTGCAAGATTGGGGCCCAAGTCTATATCGGGTTTTATGTATGACAGGTGAACAAGTGCTTTTCTGTTCAGATTCACATATCTAAATACAGTCAGAGTCCTGTCAATCTTTCCAAAAACATTCGTTGTTGACCTAAGAATACGCATTTGATATTTCCATTTTTTTCTCCTGGAAAATCTCATGAGTGCCTTAAAACAAGATCTTAAAATGGAAGTGTCTTCTCCATCATAATTATAATTTCATGCTAATAAATGTTCCCTCAATCTCACTTAAACAACTGATATTTGCCATGCAGGTACTTCCAGGAAAGAGACCTGGATGTCACTGTAGGCAGCTCAGTGATGATTTCTGTGCATTGTGCAGCAGTGGTCATAAAAGCAAATGATGCTAGGTTGCCTAAAGAATGAGATGGACGGTAATACTGGAAAAGTTTTATGGGTTTTTGCCAGTATAAAAAGGCAACAATCCAACTCCTGGGGCACATCAGACAAACTTCTAAATGTATACATACAGACACTTCAGTTACCCCACAACATTAATATAACAAAAATGAATTTACTTCCCTTCAGAATATCACCAAAATTACACACCATTGCTACCCAACCATACCCATTTCCATATGGGTGAGGGAGGAAAGATGGCTCTTGCAATAAAAGGATCATGAAAGTTAAACTCAGGCTGTTACAGATCAGGGGCCAGATTTGTAGGTACCTAAAGATGCAGAACGGTGCTTAGTGGGATTTTCAAAAGCACCTAAGCAGGATAGGCACCTAACTCACACTGAAATTATTAAATGTTTCTGTAAATCCCACTAACTGCTTATCTTTTGGAACCTATATACCTTTGCAAATCTGTCACTAGGAGGAGAAGCCAGGTCCAAAGGGTCCAGTCTATAATGAAGAACATATTGCCAGCTCCCCCTTCTCTCTTACACCAGTGGATCTGCAGTAAGGGGCCTCCACTGACCACAACTGAGGCATAAGGAGAGAGACAGTCTCTTAGGGATGGTCTACACATAGAAGTTGCACCAATATAAGTCTCTGTAATTTGGTGGGAGTTGGCATGCATCCAAACACATATTCATCTCCCACTGATAAATCTCTGTACTTAAATATAATTTCTGTGTTTTTAATAGGAGTAGCACTATTTTTGTTGGAGTTCAATCAAATTGATGAAAATGTGGAGGCTTTTCAATTCCAATATAACTGAACCAGTGCAAGTAGTCCATTCATTGCTACCCTATACTGCCCTGGTCACTCCAGAGTTGACCTGTATGTTTACCATTCTGCACTCCATTGCTCCAGGAAAATTGTGGCCAGAAGTCACCCACTGTTTAAAAAGCTCTGGCAAGCCTGTGAGGGTCCCAGCTACACGTCACTTTTGTAGCTAGCAAATCCCGTTTCTCACTTCTCAGATATATAGAACAGTTTCCCAAGGCAGCTTTCAGAAGACAAGGTCGACATTTTTCAGTAAAAACTTTTTTCAGTGAAAAATGTTCTAAATTCAAAATTGGAAGTTTTTGTGAAGAGTATATGGGGGCGTATATAATTTTCTGATTTTTCAACAAAAACCCAAACATGTCTTTGTTTTTCAGGTTCCCTTCCCATTTCCATGCCCCACCCTTTCCCTCTATTTCCCTCTTGTCCTGTTTACCATTTTGCCACTGAAAAAGGGAGAAATAAAAGAAAATGGAACAGAAAGCAGGGGCTGAAGAGAGAGGGGTTTTGTGTTGAGACTGGATGTTTTTTCTAAAAGAGATGCTCTAGGAATTATTTTGGGGAAGTTTTATGGCCTGTGCTATATAGGAGGTTAGACTAGATGACCACAGTGGTCCCTTCTGGCTTTGGAATCTATGAATGGAAAAAGCAGTAAACAAAGAGGTGGAAAAATTTGCAGATGATACAAAACTACTGAAGATAGTTAAGTCCAAAGCAGACTGCGAAGAGTTCAAAAGGGATCTCACAAAACTGGATGACTGGGCAACTAAATGAAATTCAGTGTTGATAAATGCAAAATAATGCACATTGGAAAACATAATCCCAGGGGTGAAAGTAACTTAAAGGACTTACCAGTATGCAGGGCCGGGATGCTGAGCAGGAAGCGGGGCCTCAACCAGAAGAGGCGGGGGACTTTAAAATCACCGGACCCTTTAAATCAAGATTTAAAGGGCTCTGGGCTCTGGCAGCGGTGGCTGGGAGCCCCGGGCCCTTTAAATTTCCCCCTGAGCCCTGGGGCTCCCAGCCACCGGCGCTACCCCGGGGCTCTGGCAGCAGGACTCTGGTAGCAATTTAAAGGGCCGGAGGCTCTAGCTTCTGTGGAGAGCCCTGGGCCCTTTAAATCGTTGCCGGGGCTCCCGGCTGCTGCCACTACCCTGGGGCTCCTGCAGCGGGGTTCTAGCAGTGGGGCTCTGGAGGCGATTTAAAGGGCACAGGGCTCCAGCTGCTGCTCGGAGCCCAGGGTCCTTTTAAATTGCCAGCCTGGGGAAGCTGCCCCCTGCCGGTATGGTCAGCTGTGTACCGGCTCTTGCCAGTATGCCATACCGGACCATACTAGCTTACTTTCACCTCTGCATAATCCCAACTATACATATAAAATGATTGGGTGTAAATTAGCTGTTACCACTCAAGAAAGAGATCTTGTGGATAGTGGATAGTTCTCTGAAATCATCCGTTCAATGTGCAGCGGCAGTCAAAAAAGCAAACAAAATGTTGGGAATCATTAGGAAAGGGGTAGATCATAAGATAGAAGACATATTGCCTCTATATAAATCCATGGTACACCCACATCTTGAATACTGCGTGCAGATGTGGTTGCCACATCTCGAAAAAAGATGTATTGGAATTGGAAAAGGTTCAGAAAAGGGCAACAAAAATTATTAGGGGTGTAGAACAGCTTCCATATGAGGAGAGATTAATAAGACTGGGACTTTTCAGCTTGGAAAAGAGACAACTAAGGGGGTATATGATAGAGGTCTATAAAATCATGACTGGTGTGGAGAAGGAGTAAATAACACTACTTTATTTACTCCTTCTCATAACACAAGAACTAGGGGTCACCAAATGAAATTAATAGGCAGCAGGTTTAAAACAAACAAAAGGAAGTATTTTTTCACACAACACACAGTCAACCTGTGGAACTCTTTGCCAGAGGATGTTGTGAAGGCCAAGATTATAACAGGGTTCAAAAAAGAATAGATAAATTCATGGAGGATAGGTCCATCAATGGCTATTTGCCTGGATGGGCAGGGATGGCGTCCCTAGACTCTGTTTGCCAGAAGCTGGGAATGAGCGTCAGGGGATGGATCACTTGATGATTACCTGTTCTGTTCATTCCCTCTGGGGTACCTGGCATTGGAACCTGTCAGAAGATAGAATACTGGACTAGATGGACCTTTGGTCTGACCCAGTATGCCCGTTATGTTCTTAATCAATCACTGATCCAAAGTCTACATTTTGCGCGTAAGTGCCCGTTGGAATGGATGGCAGCGCCTAGCTATTCCAGAGGTAAAAACAGCCCCTCCAAAAAGGTAAGGAGTTGAGGCAAACCTGCCAGCATGTTGGACAACTCCTCCACATGCACTAAAACTCCCTTGACCTATCCCTTCTATGAAGAGCAGGACATACCTACTTTATAAGATGGGACTTAAAGCGGTTGGTTTGTTTAGTCTAACCACAAGAAGGCTGAGGGGAAATATGATTGCTCTTTAAAAACACATCAGAGGGATAAATACCACGGAGGGAGAGGAGTTATTTGAGTTAAGCACCAGTGTGGACATTAGAACAAATGGATATAAGCCAGCCATCAACAAGTTAAGGCTTGAAATTAAATGAAGGTTTCTAACCATCAGAGAAGTGAAGTTCTGGAACCAGCCTTCCAAGGGGAGCAGTGGGGGCAAAAAAAACTAACTGGCTTCAAGACTGAGCTTGATAAGTTTATGGTCGGGATGGTATGATGAAACTGCCTTCACTGGCATGTAGCTGATCTGCAACTGCCAGCGTCAAATATCTCCGACAGCTGGTGATGGGATACTAGATGGGAAGGGCTCTGAGTTATTACAGAGAATTCTTTCCCAGGTGTCTGGCTGGTGGGTCTTACCCACATGCTCAGGGTCTAACTGATTGCCATATTTGGGGTCGGGAAGGAATTTCCCCCCAGGTCAAATTGGCAGAGACCCTAGGGGGGTTTTGCCTTCCTCAGCAGCGTGGGGCACAGCTCAGTTGCAGGTTTCACCTAGTGTAAATGGTGGTTCTCTGTAACCTTAAGTCTTTAAACCATGATGTGAGGACTTCAGTAACTCAGCCAGAGGTTAGGGGTCTATTACAGGAGTGGGTGGTCTGCAATGTGCAGGAGGTCAAACTAGATGATCATGATAGTCTCTTCTGACCTTAAAATCTATGAGTCTATATAAGTAGATCCTAAGCTATTTAGTGCTTTCTAGGTCAAAAAAACATCTTAAAATAGACTCAGAAATTGATAGGCAGCTAGTGCAGATCACAGAGTACAGGTTTAAGATGCTCATGAAAAGAAACACTGCTTAACAGTGGGTTGTCAAACCCTGAACGAGCTGTAGTTTCTGGATGAATTTAAGACATCGCCCATGCAGAGCATGATGTAGCAGCCCAGCCTCTAGCTAAAAATGGCACAATGACAGTTCCCAGGTCCCCACTGGAAAGAAATGGGTGCAATTTCCTAGCCATCCATATATGGAAAAAAGGCTAAGTAAGATGTCTAACTAGGTCCCCAGATTGCAAGTTTAGTCAAGAAAATGCAGACAAACACCCTCACTTAAAGGTGTAGGCTTTACTCCATCTCTTCCAGCTGTTTCCTCCAACCAACACACCTCAGTCTGCTCTAAATTGAATCTCAGACACCTTGCCCTCAGCCATACCCCAAATCTCCCCCAGATGCTCAGGCCTGGTCTACACCTTAAACGTAGGTCAACCTAGCTACATCGCTCAGGCTGTGAAAAATTTCACACCATGTGAGATGTAATTAGGTCAACTTAACTCCCATTGCGGACAAAGCTATGTCAATGGAAGAATTCTTCTGATGGCCTAGCTACCACTTCTTGAGGGAGCTGATTTACTACAGTGACAGAAAAACCCCTTCTGTTGCTATAGAAAGTGTCTACACTACAGCACTGTAGATGCAGTGCTGTAGCTGTGCCACTGTAGCATTTGTAGTATAGACATCCCTCACTAATGCTATCAACCACCCCAACCGGGTCATTAGAGATAGAGATATAGATCTGATTGTCATCAGCTTATTAAATATCCTTCAACCCATGCCTCCTCAGTAACCCTCCCAACAGCCTCATGAATAAGTTAAGCAAGAGGTTATAGAGGAATGATATAAATCAATGGTACACTCATCTGGAACTCTGTTTGTTCTGGTCACTCTATCTCAAAGAATGATATAGGAGGAATACATGTGGATCACAGAAGGGCAACAAAATTAGAGCCATGAAATGACTTCCATACGTGAAGCAATTGAAAAGATTGGAACTTCCTAGGGAGGAGGCAAATAAGGGGGGGGACATAAGAGAAAGATACAAATTAATGAATGGAAAAGTGAAGTCATATTGTGTGCTTCTATTCAGCCTTTCAAAATACAAGAAGAGGACATTAATTAACATTGAAAGGCAAGTGAATAAATCTATATTTACATAATATCTAGTTAACCTGTGTAACTCACTGCCACAAGACATGATTAGTAGGATTCCAAAAAGGATTACATATTGATATTGGTAATGATGACATCCGTATTAATGGGGGGAAAGGAGTGCAAGGGATATTAGCCAACATTAACTCAGATGAGTTAGAAAAAAAGCTTCCCCTAAAGGCTGCTCATTCCATAATCATTCACTGCAAGGTTTCTTGATTCTTCTTCTGAAGCATCTTACACTGGCCACTTAAGTAGATCTGGTCTAATCTGATATGCCAGTTCCTAAGTAAAATATTTAGAACACTCTTATCAGGGCAGTTTTCTTGAATATGCAAAAATAGGATTAATGCACCATCCAGGTGCATTTTGTGCGCATTGGTGGTGCCCACATATCCACCACCAATACAGTGACATATTTTACTGATGGTTCTAAGTTCATTTTAAAATTAACAAATAGTCAGATGTTAGACATGCTGTAAATGTGAGGAAAGGGAAAGTTCGTTTGGAGCTACCTGATTTCTTCTTTATAATTCTTTTGAAAAAATCCAACAATTTAAGAAGAAATACAAGTGTCTAAGAAAACGTGATATTAAAATATGTAGGGAATTATTTTTAAAAGTGGACTTTTAAGAGAGTTCAATTTTAATCAATGAATTTAAATCTGCTGCTGTATTCCCACCAGTGGGGGGAAATGATTAAAAATGAGAAGCCTAAAGAGACTAAATGGCTTTGGAAATGTCTATCTCACCTCAAGACTGGATGACTGCAATTCACCCTGCATGTGGAAATTGCAGCTGGAGCAGAATTTGTCAGCCAGTTTATTAAGCAGGGTTTCACACAGACAGTACATTGCACTTCTGCTCTGTGACATACACTAGCTACTGATCAGTGGCACAAATTACAAGGGGGTTTATACTTGCTCAAAGTGCCATATGCTGCAGCACCAGGGAGACATGATCCGGCCACTTTTAAGCAGTGGTCCTGTACTAAATCAGTATGTCTGCTCCTGGAGCAGTTCAGATTTCATGGTAACAACACCATAGAAATTTGGCCTCTGTAGAGGGGCAGTCGGGCCAAATTTCAGCAAGTAGTGGATGCCCTTCTATCCAAACAAAGGGGCGACTGGGCCAAACGGTGTTATGGCCTGGCTCACAAGGAGTTTTTTCCCTCTACAGAGGAGTTCCAGGAACACAACCCTGATGGTATGGCTCATGCACTGTAGGGGTAAGAGAAGGGAGACTCTTGGCTGAGGGAGATCCAGGGTTCCTGCCGGAAGATGGATGAGCAGGGACCAGAATAGGGTCCCTGCTGCAGGGAGGGCAATGACCAGAATTTGTCCCCACATAAGAAATAACAGAAGCAGCGCTACTGCTACTGATATCCTATCTCCTCCCTAATTTAAGGATCCAGTAAATAAGCCTTATTTATTATTAATTCTATATTGCTGTATT
Source organism: Malaclemys terrapin pileata (assembly GCF_027887155.1). Classification (NCBI taxonomy): domain Eukaryota; kingdom Metazoa; phylum Chordata; order Testudines; family Emydidae; genus Malaclemys; species Malaclemys terrapin. Next base: position 29,877,085 of record NC_071509.1, read on the forward strand.
GTATCCAGATGACAGTAGGTCAGCATGGTGATTAGCAGACAAATAAAACTGACAGTGTCCCTGCCCCAGGAGCTTAAATTCTAAATGACATGAAACATGGCAAAGGCTGAGAAACCAAAGGAGGGGAAAAGTTGGGGAAGGAAGGTGACAGTGATACATCGCTAGATATGCTTATTATGAGCACATCTGGGCAGGGCTCTAGCCATCATTTCCTAGCCACAGGGGCCTGTAAGCAGGGGAAGCAGCCAAAGCCCCCAAACCAGAAAACTAGTTACCAAGCAGCCAAAGCTAGGCAGACAGGTAGCAGCCTGCCGCACAGCCAGAGCACCCGCCAGCTGATGGCAGGAAGCAGGCTGACCTCCTTGCAGCCCAAGCAAAGCAAGAACCACCATTGAGAGCCAACACCACCACAAATTCAGTGTTCCCACCCACTCCAGAACAAGGAGCAGCCAGGGACAGAGGAGCTGTCTAGGAGCAGTTAGAATCACTGGGACATAGCAGTTACTATGTTCCTAATGCTTGTGCTATGCCGCAGCCTTGTCAGGCTTAAGATCTGGTAATCAAGACATTTGCAGAGACGAGTTGGGTGAGGTCATATCTTTTATTGGACCAACTTCTGTTGGTGAGAGAGACATCAAGCTTACTGCATCGCCTCAAAAATTTGTCTCTTTCACCATCAGAAGCTGATCCAATAAAAGATATTATCTCACCCACCTTTTCTCTCTAATATCCTGGGGCCAACATGACTACAGCACTGAAAAGGACATTTGGTGTCATTTATATAAATGAAATGGTGCATATCAATCATAGATGAAAATTGGGTCTTTAAATAAAGCCAACAAAATTTTGAATCTTTGGCCTTAACAAGTATGCATTCCACAAAGCTACCATACCCCTGAAGGAGCTGTTACCGCACTCTGGCAGCAATATTCATTGCATTCTTGAATGGAGAGGGAAAGGAGCAGCTAAACCTTCCCTAGGGAACCTTTCAGTTGCTCACTTTTTTGCATTACTTTTGGAAAAGAATATTTTAACTATGGTCTTGGCCTGGCCCTGGCTATTTTGTCTTTAGGCCACATTTAAACTCAGCACCCTGTACTACATGAAGCCCTTCCCTTGATAGAATTGCATTTTGTTTTTGTAACTTCTTTTGGGGGAGATGGTTTTAACTTGCTTCCTTGCTGTCAATTCCAAAGCCAGTAAAGCCAATAATAATACTCATATAGCATTTCATATAGCACTTGATCTCTTTAAATATGAATCAGTCTTCACAACAGCCCTGTGAGTTGTGCGAGTTATTCCATAGGGAGAGGTGTAGACAGATGTCAAGTGACCTGTCCAAGGTCACAGAGGCTCATCTTCAAGAGCGGTAATTAGATCTCAGGAATTCCATGATCATAGTCATGTGCTCAGACCATGTTACTCTGTGCCCTCCCCAGATGGGAAAATAAAGTGGGAATAATGCATAATGTTTCCATACAACTACTTTCACAAGACAAGCAAATCCCATGACAGATTTGTTTTGTGGATAGAAAGAACTAGTGTTTGATATGATTTCTTAATTAGATCCTGCTTGGGATGACAAGCTGCTTCAACTCTTGCCCATGTAGTTACTCGTCCTGTATCCAGTACACTTGTAGAGGTATATAAAATAAGTACTTGCATTATCTAGAGGCATTTGGAAACATGGAAGAGTCAGTCAGCAGGCTCTGAATTCCCAGGGTGCCACTCTCCCCAACCCTGATTACCGGCTTCACAGTCTGCTGTCCATCATCTCAGCTGTGAGCCACTCCTAGAAGAGGAGAAATCAGTGCAGGTTAAAGAATGTTATGGCCCTGTGCACAATGGAAATTTCAGTGAGTTTTGTTACAACCTGCTAAAGCCACTTCACTCAAATTTGGCCACTCTTCTGTCATGACCATGGGGGGAGGCCACGCCAAACCTGAGCAATGCTGTAATCCTGCTCTGTTCCAGCTGCTGCCAGCCCTGCACAGCATGAACAGGGGTCACTCAGCAAAGCAGCTCCCAGTCTACTGCACTGGGCAACACAGCATGGGGAGGAGGTGACCAGCCCTCTGTGGAGAAAGAAGTCGTTCAGGACTATTTAGAAAAGCTGGATGAGCACAAGCCCATGGGGCCGGATGCGCTGCATCCGAAGGTGCTAAAGGAGTTAACGGAGGTCTGGGATGACTGGAAAAAGGCTAATGAAGTGACCATCTTTAAAAAAAGCAAGGAGGAAGATCCGGGGAACTACAGGCCAGTCAGCCTCACCTCAGTCCCTGGAAAAATCATGGAGCAGGTCCTCAAAGAATCAATTCTGATGCACTTAGAAGAGAGGAAAGTGATCAGGAACAATCAGTATGGATTCACAAAGGGCAAGTCATGCCTGACTAACCTAATTGCCTTCTATGATGAGATAACTGGCTCTGTGGATGAGGAGAAAACAGTGGACGTGTTATTCCTTAATTTTAGCAAAGCTTTTGATACGGTCTCGCACAGTATTCTTGCCGGCAAGTTAAAGAAGTATGGGCTGGACGAATGGATTATAAGGTGAATAGAAAGCTAGCTAGATCGTCAGGCTCAAAGAGTAGTGATCAATGGCTCCATGTCTAGTTGGCAGCCGGTATCAAGTGGAGTGCCCCAAGGGTCAGTCCTGAGGCTGGTTTTGTTCAATATCTTCATTAATGATCTGGAGGATGGCATGGACTGCACCTTTAGCAAGTTTGCAGATGACACTAAACTGGGGGGAGTGGTAGATACGCTGGAGTGGTAGATATGCTGGAGGGACCTAGACAAATTAGAGGATTGGGCCAAAAGAAATCTGATGAGGTTCAACAAGGACAAGTGCAGAGTCCTGCACTTAGGATGGAAGAATCCCATGCACTGCTACAGACTTGGGACAGAATGGCTGGGCAGCAGTTCTGCAGAAAAGGACCGAGGGGTTACAGTGGACAAGAAGCTGGATATGAGTCAACAGTGTGCCCTTGTTGCCAAGAAGGCTAATGGCATTTTGGGCTGTATAACTAGGGGCATTGCCAGCAGATTGAGGGACATGATCATTCCCCTCTATTCGGCATTGGTGAGGCCTCATCTAGAATACTGTGTCTGGTTTTGGGTCCCACACTACAAGAAGGATGTGGAAAAATTTGAAAGAGTCCAGTGGAGGGCAACAAAAATGATTTGGGGTCTGGAGCACATGACTTATGAGGAGAGGCTGAGGGAACTGGGATTGTTTAGTCTGCAGAAGAGAAGAATGAGGGGGGATTTGATAGCTGCTTTCAACTACCTGAAAGGGGGTTCCAAAGAGGATGGATCTAGACTGTTCTCAGTGGTACCAGATGGCAGAACAAGGAGTAATGGTCTCAAGTTGCAGTGGGGGAGGTTTAGTTTGGATATTAGGAAAAACGTTTTCACTAGGAGAAGCACTGGAATGGGTTACCTAGGGAGGTGGTGGAATCTCCTTCATTAGAGGTTTTTAAGGTCAGCCTTGACAAAGCCCTGGCTGGGATGATTTAGTTGGGAATTGGTCCTGCTTTGAGCAGGGGGTTGGACTAGATGACCTCCTGAGGTCCCTTCCAACCCTGATATTCTATGATTCTATGAAAGCACCCTCATCCCAAACACTGTCCGCCAAATGCTCCCCTACATAATTGGGTTTCTCCTGTAAGTCCTTGTTTTATATACTCTACAAGTATACTGGATACCGGCTGGGTAAGTACATGGGCACCTGTTGAAGAAGCTGTTAGCCCTAAACCCATCAACAGCCTTCTCCCTCCCCCTACAATCTTCCACTTCTGATTAACTTTCCAGGACTTACATGCAAACCCTTTATCCAAAACATTATCCTGTCCCTAGCTAAAGGAATGGGATATGACCCTGTCTACAATAAGAGGAGATTTTTGGATAAGTGAGTTTGGACAACAGAGGTTAGTAGCTGTGCCTGCATCTTTCATCACACTGGGTGTATTACCTCATGCGGTGCATTTCAGTGTTAAAATTTTAAAATTAAAAATTAAAAGTTAAAAGTTAAAAATTAGCACATAGAAAGGATTTAACTAAATGCCTTTAAGGAGCTGAAAATTACCTGTGTCAGATCAGAATTCTGGCCAGAGTGCTTTGCATATGTACCCTTAGAGCCATGTATGAGATGTGGCCTAACATACCATACTGTACATCCTCTGCAAATGCATTCCTCAAGCAGTACTGTATATAGAGAAAATCAGAAGAAGGTCCTAGCTCTACAACAAAGACTACAAGAAAAAAAAGTAACTGGAAAAATGAGAAAAAAATCTCAGGCTTTTCCTTGAGTTATTGAGAATTCACAGGTATCTGGCCAGCTGTTATCAAGCTGTTTCCTTTTGTGCCATCTTCTGTTAGATTACCCCAGTGGCGCCAGATAATAATATGTGAGATTTCACATGCCATTTGAATGGAAGTAACTTAAAAGTAGCCCAGCAGATCTGACAAAGGACAAATCACTAAGCCAGTTTACCACCGATGAGTTCTATTAAGTGACTATAATGCAGTTCACAGCCCTGGAGTAGTCTCACTCCCTCACTAATCTAATGGCAGTATTGACAAGGATCATTTATGCAGCTTTCTTTAAAGGTTGCTATTATTTGTCAGAGACTCTCTCTGCTCCCGATCTTCCAATAATTCTCATTCTGATCACAGACTCCTTCATCGTCATTGAAGATCTGAGATTCTGGACTGCACTAATAGTCCAAAAAGCACAAGGTCACACTGCTGTAGTTGGACACTGGGCTGGAGCATCTTCCAAACCTCTCTTTAGTGTTAATAGGGGACAATGCTAATCTATCCAATAGCATAGGCTGAGGTAGGCAGGATAAATGATAACAATAGAAATATACCAGTGTCAGTAAACCTGCATCCAGCTGTTTCCAGTGGTCAGGTAGGTACATTCTCTTAAAATACTGTCCATAACAAAGAACTGTGGTTTTATCTCCCTGACTATTAACCAAACAAGTGCCTGATTTACATATTGTATGTAAGAAAAAGCCCCCCATCCCTCTGGTGTCATCTCTGTTTATGTACTGAGCTTTACCAAAAAGGAACTAGCCTCAGGTTTATAAATACAACTTCTCTATTAAAATGCCTATTCCCCCTCTCGCGCCCCACATAGCACTCTAATTATCATAGAGACTGTCCTCAATTACCCAAATGTGACTGGCTAGAGTTAGTGGAAGTATCATCTTGTCAGCATTCAGCACCCTTCCATAGGATGAAGGCAAATCGAAACAAAAGAACCCCACCCAGTGGACATTAAATACAAGGAGAGCAATGGCTAACCATAGAAAAAGCCCACTTCCAAGTGCAGCTACACTTACAATGTAACTAGATACAGGTATGGAAGTTCTATTTGAACCCAAGATGGATCTTGCACTTTTAAAAATAGTTTAATCTGTTTAAAATAGCCCTGTAGATATTAACTTTTCACCTTACTCCTTAGCTGTAGGCAGATGCCCCACCTGAGTGATGAGGACATGCATCCTGTTGACATAGCCTCAGCTTTTGGAGGATCAAGGTGATCAAATGTAGGACTGGTCTTTCAATCAGCAGACCCTTGGGTGAGATCCCTAGCTGGGACCAGTGAGAGCAGAAGAGAGGCAGACATTGAGAAAATCAGACCTCGAACTCTCTCCCAGCCTTTCCCCGTTCTTCTATATTTTAAGAATATGTCCACTGGATGGACAACTGGCCTTCAGCACTCAACCAGGTGCACTTGGTATGCCCAGCAAAAGGGGACCAGACGTGCCTTGTAATTGTAGCACTCTCCTAGAGCATCCCTGATCCCAAAACATGGTACAGTCCATTTGCTCCTCCCTCCAATGTGGCTGTGGGTCCCACCTTAGAACCAATGGGCCCTGGGTGCTTTGTGATGGTTGAGAAGGTCCCACCTTAGGTTGCTGAAGCTAAACTGGATTCACAGTGCCTCCACTTAGTGGTCAAGTGAATAAATTAATATACAGCTCCTAGGACCTCTAGGGAGGAAGGGTGGAAGGAATGAAATAGACTTTAGCAGAGGAAAGGATACGGCCAAATTAAGGAAGGTATAAAGATAGGAATTGGGACAAGGGAAAAGGCAGGGGAATCAAAGGAACAGATTACTATAAGTAAAGCACACAGCAATAATCAGGCCCTCCTGTGAATAAAAATATCCCCTCTAAAAACTAAATGTAAACAAAATCCCTTGTAGAACACAAAGGCAAGTGGGTAAAACCCCAGAGTCTCTGCAGCTCTCCGATGGTGGGGTGCACGGTGTTCTTTGTGCTGGCCTCTTTAGGGGAAACTGAGAGAAGGTAAATTTGTGCAGTAGAACATTCAAAAGGACGTTACAGGCCTGACTATTGCTTGTGCAGTGTGGTACCAACTAAGCCCCTACTTCAAGGGCTGAGCTTTCCAGACAGAGAGTGTGGGTGGGAGCTGTGAAGCTTTTTTTGTAACTTGTTAAACCCAACCAGTTGGAACCAAACACACAATAAACCAGAACTCTTGCAGGCAAGTTAAGCACGGAGTGATCACTGAACCCCCACACCCAGAACTCTTTCCTAGCTAGCTAGGTGAAATCTCCCCAGTACTCACTGTTAAGGCCACTGCAATGCAGATCTCTCATTGGCTGGAGCTGGTCTCAGGTGACTCATACTCCTGCTTCCATTTGGCTTCCAGACAAAGAGAGGCCTAATGGGTGAGATGGCACACAGTCATTTCCCTGTGGATATGGAACCTGGGGGCTCCTCCTCACAATGCTGGGTCCAGCTGGTGATTGGCTGGATGGGGCACTGTCTCCTCTGCCAGTCTGATGCTTTTTGATTGCCCAACCAATCAGGAACAGCTAGCTGAGGGAAGACAGGGACTCCCCCTTTGAAGCTGGGTGCTTCGGTGAGCTGAGCCTCTCTGGCAAGATGGTGTTCTCCCTACTCTGCAGAGAGAAACTCAGGAGCTGTGTCTGCTGCTGGTGTTGGAAGCCTGTCTTCTGGACACTGAGGCTTTCTATGCTCATCCCTTGATAAAGCTAATGGCTTGTGATGTGCAATGATGATAGATTTCTTTTTAAAGCACTACAAAATGAACACTCAAAACTAATGACAGGTTTCAGAGTAGCAGCCGTGTTAGTCTGTATCCGCATAAAGAACAGGAGTTCTAAACTAAGAGGTTAAATTTTGCAATGCACTGTATAATTAACTAGTGGAGCTCACTGTGGCATGATATTACTGAGTCTAAAAACATAGTAAGATTCACAATATTATTAGACATTAACACGAATAAGAATAGCCTCTTCAGTTCAACTAGTTGGATTGCAATTAGAAGGACTATCAGGCTTTATGGTATAAACTCTTTAAAGCTGGAGTCAGGTAGGAATTTTGCCTATTATCAGCATGTCTTAGAACTGGTATGTGTGGCTAATCCTGTTTGGTAGTAGACTTTTAAGGATGACAGCTTTACTTTCAGATGTACTGACCTGGTTTGGTGATGACAAAAGATACACAAAATAGAAAACAGATTAAAAGTCTTTGGAACAGATTGTCCCTGGAGGTGCCCAGGTAGCAAAAGACTTAGCAAGCCTCCACTGCTTGCACATGGGCCAAACACAGCTGTAATCCCTTCAGGCAGATCTCCAGATTGGTCCTTCTGTCAATCCTGCAGAGCACAGGCCCCGACTCCTCTGCACCAGCCCACGGAGCCAGCCCAGCACACAAGGGAGAGCAGCCGCCACCATTGTCCGTTCCTTCTGTAGGCAGAGAAGCTATTTGAAATGATGCTATCTTTTGATAACATGAGCAGCCTCCATCTCTTCATAGTTAGTGAAAACACTCCAAGAAGACCGATTGGATTCCTACAGAAAGCTACAGAAATCCACGCAGATTGTCGAGTCCAATGACAATCTCTTATTGTCTGACTTTGCTCCCATTGACCTCAGTGGGAGTATTGCCATTGATTTCAGTGGGAACAGGCTCACACCATTATAGGGTGGCAATGATTATCCTTTTTGGGGTGGGGGTGGCCTTTCCTTCATAAGAGAAAATAGCATGTTCTCTCAGGCAAGCAAAAAATCTTACGGAAAGATCATAGAATGTCAGGGATGAAAGGGACCTCAGGAGGTCATCTAGTTCAACCTCTTGCTCAAAGCAGGACCAATCCCCAAACAGATTTTTGCCCCACATCCCTACCTAAATGGCCCCCTCAAGGATTGAGCTCACAACCCTAGGTTTAGCAGGCCAGTGCTCAAACCACTGAACTATCCCTCCCTTGGATTAAGATATCCAAGTTAACCCCTTGTCAATACTTACTGAAATGTGTGCTCTCCTCATCTCTATGCCACCTACTCCCCTTCTCCACATAGGGAGATGTCAGGGGTGGAACTAAAGCTCACAGTACTCCAGCCTTTCTTTAGCTAGCAGAGTAATCTCAATAGGAAGGAAGCAGCCTCTATAATTTAGAGTCTTTAAGGGCCTGACAGTCCCAGGATTGGGGAGCAAATATGTGACTTCCCCCACTCACCTTACGTGCTACAAACATGAGTTCAGTGCATCTGAGGATTCAGCCCCTTGATTCTAATCTACATGATTTTGGCAACCCATTTCCTCATCTGTAAAATGGGGATAATGCTATTTGCCAGCCTTCCTCATATAGGTGTGTAGACTATTAGTTTAAGGAACACAGATTAAAACTAAACAAACAAACAAAAATCTTTGCCTACCTAACACCTCAGTTCATTAAGATTTATATATTATTTAAAAAGCAAGCAACCAACCAACTAACCACACCATTATGTTAAAAGAACAATAAAAAAAGAACATTAAGGCTGCAAAGTCAAGCACTTAAGAGTTAGGGAATGCCAAAATTAAGGTTGCTCATGAAACTGGAAATGAATCAGTTGTGTAGTGAAGGAGTCTGTTGTCTGTAGGATACCTGGTTCATTTGTTGCAGAAGTTGGAAAGTATGAAGTGAATAAAGCAGGGGATTGCAGGAAGAAAACAGATCTCATAGTTAAGGCAATTAAATGACACCCTGAGAACTGGATTCTATCCCAGCCTCTCCCATAGAGTTCCTATGCAATGCTGGGCAAATTATTTAATCCAGACTTTTCACAGCCAGCTACTAATTGTGTGTTCCTCAATTTTTGAATGAACAACATGAGATACCTAAGGTCAGATTTGCAAAAGTGCTGATCGCATTGCACAGCACAGGTGCAACCAAAGTTGACTGGAGCTGTGTTCTGAACATATGAAGTGTTATTAAAATTCTAAGTCCTCTGAAAAATCAGGGCATAGGTGTCTCAAATTGGTTAACAAAAATTAGTGGACACTTTTGACAACTTTGGCCTTACTCTCTCTGTGTCACTGTTCCCCAAACTGTAAAATGGGGATAACAATACCACCTTATTGCATGGTGGAATTGTAAAGACAAATATTCATTAAATGTATGTGAAGCATCTAGATACTATATTGAGAGCATCATAAAAACGCCCAGAAGAAAATTAATACTTTTGTATTGAGTGCAGAATTTGGATGCAGTGCTTTGAATAAGGCTTCAGGCTGCACGTTGCATCAAGGTGATAAAAAGAAATATTGAATAAATATCCATTCACGGAATGAGGAATGTGTCCTGTGGAAAAAATAAAGTGATAATGTAGTTAAAGACTGTCTCATAATACATACACACAATGTGGGGGTGGTAAATTTGTGTTGCACAGGTAATCTTAATTCTGGCATTTTCTAACTTCTAAGTGCTTGACTTTGAAACTTTACCATTATTTTAACATATTTTAGATGTTATATATATAAAGCACAAACAGAGCTTAGAGTTTGGACCTAAAATACCTGAGTATCTGTAAAGCACTCTGAAGATAAAATACACAAAATAAGTATTTTTTGACAGACAGCAGGATCCCATGCACACTACTTTTTCCTAGTTCATGTTGAAGTTGTTAAAATTCTCAAAATATTAACTATAACTATGACTGGTTTCAGGGTTGACTGAAATGCAGTTTCTAAAAAATGTGCTGAATATTATTCATTTCTCAGAGAATGAAGTTGTTAGAGGCCTTGTGGTGAGGTTGCTTGTATTTTTAAACCACACACATACACACAAAAATTAGCTGTAAGTATCTGGCAAGAATGGCAAGATATGCCAATATCTCAGACAAAAATGTACAGTATGATTTTAAAATGTTCCAAGTGTATAAAAGTTCACGAACCTATTTTGTATATTTTCAAAATGAATCTTTGTGAATCTTTTGTGCAGACACATCATTCTGCCACTTTACAATCTAGTGCAATGAACTATAGAAATGATGCACAAAATACTCAGTAATAGAAAACTACGGCTTATGGATGTGGTGTGGTACGTACTGGCTCTGCTTCCTTCAGATTATGGAACAGATTCATTAGAGAAAACCAGTAGATAACTTTCTAAAAGTATCAAATATGGGTCATATCCTGCTTCGGGGTGAAGGAAAAGAATGTTGCAGCAACTGTAATGTTTTTATTCTATGTTTGTTAACTGCTGATTAAGAGCCTTATGTACTTGGGAAAGTAAATTGTTAGTACACCAAGTATGGAGTAGCTGTAGTTACCATGGAATCAACTCTGGATGAAGCAGGATAGTTGGTGCTAAGAAGCATTAAAAAAAAGACAATGAGCAGAGCATGAAAATCAGGGGAGCATTGCCAACATCAGGTGTGTATGATCAGTCCCAAAAATGTCATACCCGCCTTTGAAATTGTAAAGTAGATAAATAATGGAATAGAGAGACAAGATGGATGAAGTAATATCTTTTACATTTATCTCACCCACCTTGTCTCTCGAATATCCTGGAACTAACACAGCTACAATAACACTGCAAACAAATAATGGACTAAACATTTCAAATACCCAAATACTAGAGAAGTCTAAGGGTACGTCTACACTTACCTCCGGGTCCGGCGGCAGGCAATCGATGTTCTGGGATCGATTTATCGCGTCTGGTCTAGACGCAATAAATCGATCCCGGATCGATCCCGCAAGTGCTCGCCGTCGACGCCGGTACTCCAGCTCGGCGAGAGGAGTACGTGGCATCGACGGGGGAGCCTCCCTGCCGCGTCTGGACCCACGGTAAGTTCGGACTAAGGTAATTCGAATTCAGCTACGTTATTAACGTAGCTGAATTTGCGTACCTTAGTCCGAAGTGGGGGATTAGTGTGGACCAGGCCTAAGTGTGGATCTGAACTTCATAACTCAGATCTGTTTCTAATGTAAGTAGAAATATTTTTTTCTATCTGTTATTAATCATGCTTGTTATGGCAGTAAGCCCAACCAAGAGCAGGATCCCATTGTGCTAGGCACTGTACCAATACAGAGTAAAAGACAGTCCACACCCTGAAGAGTTTACAGTCTGACTGTATTGGATCAGGGACTTGAACTTGGATCATGACATCGCAGGACTGAGAGAACCCTAGTCACTGGGCTATTGGCATGCACACACTCTCTCTTGCTCTCTCTCTTTCTTTTTATTTTTTAGCCAGCCCTAACCACCTACATTCAAGTTAAGGATTTCTATATATGAACAGAATTTAAGTTAGGGGCAACACTCAAGTTAACTCTTCAGTGAAGACAACTCCTTGATTGGAGCCTTAGGCCTGAGCCTGCAAACATTTACTCATATATGCTTTACTTTACTAGCATGAGTAGCCCCATTGATTTCAATTAAGTTTAGTTAAGTTAAGCATGTGCATAAGTGTTTTCAGGATCAGAGCTTTAGATTGTAAGCACTATGAGGTACGGACTATGCAATATATGTTTGTTTTTAAAAATTCAACACCTAGAACATTGGGGGCCAGTCTTGATTGTCTCTCCGAGCGCTAATGTAAATATTAAATAAAACAAACAACAAAGGAAAGAATGGTTTAAAAACATAAACTGTATGTTCAAAGCACCCCTTTCAGTTGTTTCCATGTAACATTGTCTCAGAAGTATAGGCTAGTGATTGTGGGTTGTGAAGTTGCTCTATAGGACTCTTTTTGCAATTTTGCTTTCCACCTTCCATTTTAGTTCAAAATTCAAATTGGGTTCTCAGTCAATGAATTATTTTGTTCTTCCATGCACCCATTCTGCAGAACAGGTCCAACCACTGAGGGGACTGAAGAGATATTTTCTCCCTCCCTTCACTTATTATCATATTGATACTCTCAGTGAGCTGCAGGACTCATTTTCATCATGTCCTCTCTGCCCCAAGATTTTTATGTGTGGAGCTGAATCCCTGTTCTGCAGAATAAACTAAAAATAGTTAAAAATATAAATAGCTGTTACTTGTAATCATTGTAAATTACAGTGCTTCACTATTTTACCTTCTTTACTTTTGGTGGAATCTTATATTAAAATCCATAGGGTCATTCATTAGGGGAGCTGTTTTGGATTTTAGACTTTACATTATTGTAGGTGTTTTTAATTAATTCTGATCTTACGAGTTTTCATTTAAAGACACTCATTTCCAGGGATTTAAATTGTTTTTATGGGAACAAAAGAAGCAGACAGAAACAAGGAATTTGGCATTGGCCCAGGCCTTCATTCATAACAAACCTTTTAAAAAAACAACAATGACTCAGCAGAGGCACATTTCACAAACCAGAAAGGCTTGCTTTGCTACATTACAACTGCATTGGTAGGTGCTTAATCACAGTAAATAATGTGCTTGATGTTTTATTTTTTTAAAGCAAGTGCTATGTATGTATTGCTTTAAATTGGTGCATCACACGCCTCTCAACTAAAATAGCTCTGTCAGATATTATTATCAAAAGTCATCAGAAGAGGCAAATATCCTATAATTAGACCTAGGGTATTAGGCTGAACTGGCTACTTTCATAGTAATACTGCAGTGTATGATAGAAAACTGTTCTTCAATCCAAGTACATTACATGACTTCCTTGAAGTAATAACTCTGTCTGTCATTATTTCTTGGCAATAATGTATTAAAAATATGAAGTGTGACCTGCTTTGGCCCTTTTGAACCCTGATCTTGCAAACACGTGGATTACTGCAGAGCCCTGAACCCACCCCGAAAACTGACTTCTACTAGAACATATTTGTAAGATCAGGACCTAAGGCTCAGATCCTCAGTAGGTATTCCGGTGTCTAACTCCCAATGGAGTTATAATAATAATAAAACATTAATAATAAGGGATTGTGTAATAATTAAGGATAGGGTTTAGTCTGGACGTCACTGATTCTGTGACTTTACTGGACCTCTGGGACATCTTCAACTTCAGCCGTCAGCAGCTGTGGAGCTGGGGCTTTGCACTTCTGCCCCGTGGCTGGAGCTGGGATTGCTCATGCCCCCATGACGGAGGGGCTCTGGCAGTCAGCCCCAGCCCCAGGGGACTCCAGCGGTCATTCCTCTCTCAGACCTCCCGCTCCAGTTATTTTTAGTAAAAGTCACAGACAGGTCACGGGCTCCCTAGAATTTTTGTTTATTGCCCTCAACCTGTTGACAAAAATAACTTAACAAAATCTTAACCTTAGTAAGAATGTATAGAAAAAAGGAAAATAACTTAATCAGTACTGTCATAGAGAGACCATACATAAAGTAAAGCCATCACGCTGAATATCACTGGTTAAAGGCACTTCGACCCAGACCCTCAAAGGTATTTAGGCACCAATGGGAGTTGTTGTTAATAATAATTTAGTGGTTTCCATGAGTGCTCACACTGTGCTAGGTGCTGTACAAAACAAAAAGAGGCATAGTCCCTGTTGTCAAAAGTTTATATCCTCAAACTGCTAGATAGATAGTAACGAAAAGGGACCCAAACAAACAAGTGAAGCGGCCGTGAGGTGATTAACCACGTTTTGATGATACTCCACAGAATGTGTGGCATTTTTGTTGTTTTTCTTAATTAAAGATATAAAAACTATCACCCTGTGATCTTGCCATTAGCAGATGGCTAGCTTCTTGTAGGCTTCTTGGTAAAGATGGGCTTATGTCTCTGTCATTTGTCTCAGTTTTTTGACAGATTGCAATTGTGACAATTATGGCAATTTCTTGCAATATTCTGGACAAACCTTACTGAATTAAGTTCAGTATCTTTGGAGTTTATTGTTTAAATTAATGGTTTATGTATCCCTATGGACCAGGAATTGTATATAATTCTATGGGGGAGAGGAACCACAGCCCTCCAGGAATTAAGAACAGCAGGGAGTGATTAGGCAAATTCACTCAGTCACAGGGACAACTCTATGTTTTTTGCCGCCCCAAGCACGGCAGTCAGGCAGCCTTCGGCGGCACACCTGCGGGCGGTCCACTGGTCACTCGGATTCGGCGGCGTTTCTGCGGGTGACCTGCCGGTCCTGCACCTTCGGCGTACCCGCTGCTGAATTGCCGCGGAAGCCGCAGGACCGGCGGACCTCCCGCAGGCATGCCACCGAATACTGCCTGTCTGCCGCCCTCACAGCAACTGGCAAGCCGCCCCCCGTGGCTTGCCGCCCCAGGCACACGCTTGCTGCGCTGGCGGCCACTAGGAGCTGCGGGCAGCCGTGCCTATGGATGGTCAATGTAAAGAAACTGTCTTGCGGCCCGCCAGCAGATTGCCCTGATGGGCTGCGGGCGGTCCGTGGGCCGCAGGTTGCACACCACTGATTTTGCTAGTCAGGAAGCCATTCAGCCTGGAAATACCCATGCTGAGGTATTTCTCTTCCCATAAGGGAAGAGGAATAAGTTATACAGGTGTAAAATACCTCTGTACCAGTGCATCCACACTAGAGGATGAACCAGTGCAACTATTTCAGAAAAAAAAAAAAAATCAGACCCCTAACTAGCAATTATACCAGTACAAAAACGGTGTGTCAATTTGGCCTTATAATGCAAAGTGACAACCCTGCTTATCTAAGCATTGCTCTCCACTGCTGCACAGAAGGTTTAGGTTTGATCCAGACCCTGCCCATACTAGGGATGACAGCTATTTGCTATCACACTTATCCAAAGCACAACATTACTGGTAGTTGCTAACCTGTGCTATTAGAGATACTCTTGCAAGTTATATTTAACTGACTGATGTAGGCCAATAGATCTTGGAGAAATGCCTAGTTGTGCAATTCTCTTTAGAAGCTGTGGATATCACCAGTTAAGTCTGTTTACTGCTTGATGACTGGAACCATATTTAGGTACAGAACTGCTGCCTACAGGTTATACCCATGCAAATAAACAAAAACCTTACCCAGGGTCAAAATAGGGTTCTCTGGTTTCAGGGAGGGATGATTTATTTATAACACAGCTATGCAACAAATTACCTCCCTAGAAAGTCTGCAGCATTCTTTAACACAGTTTGGCTCCCTCTGCACTACAAATAAAACAGAGTCCAGAGACACAATTACAACTAGAGCTCAGCAAAATTTGGAATTTCTGTTCCAGGGAAATTCTGACATATTAACATTTGTCTTCATCCCAAATCAGGACAAAAAGTTGAATTTTCATAAAAGCACTCCAATGGAAAATTCCTGGCTGGCTCCAGTTACAAACACTGTTGTCCTCTGACTCAGTTACTATATGGGTCCAATTTCAAAGATCATTTTGACATAGCCAGCTGACCTGGCTACATCAGTTTCAGCATGTTCACACAATAGATTTCCAAGCACAACTATTTTCCAGACATGTTTGCATGTCCACACCGAGCACAACTGGCACATTCTGGGGCAATCTGAGCAACTGTGCTATATTGCTAATATAGAGTATCATTGATGCTTTTCAAGATGCACTCCACACACTCAAAGTTGGTTGCATAGGAATTCTTGAGCCAATCCCACAATCCAACAGCCAGTCCAGGCATTTTGGACAAAAACAAAAACCTTCTTGGTGGTTCATGCTGTTGCACCATCAGGTTTTGTGACTTTTCTGCCCAATTCCTAGTCCCTATTTAGGCACAAAGATGCTCACAGGAGACTGGTGGAGGTGGCGCCACGTGCAGAGGTTATTGTCTCCCCATATTGCCAAACTTGTCCATGGGTAGATGAGTCTGAACAAACTGATGTTGGCCCCCTATCAGGATAAAATTGTGCTTGAGTGAAGTAAATAACTGGCTAATGATCCTATATATGATGAAGCCCACTTTCTACTTAGCAGTGTGGTGCTAGCCCTATTAGCGTGCCCAAGCCAATCATATGTAAGCTATCCCTCTGCGCAAGGGATTTGACACCATGCTATGGAGGCTGGGTACAGAATACTACTCCCTGGCCCATATGTTCTATGTGTGAAAGTTAGTTTGTGGTGGGTGAAATGGTGTCATAAGTGTGTACACTGGTACAAGTCCTGTCTGAATGCTACAGCAACAACCTGGGGGTTTTAAATGGCTGTGGGTTTTCCCAAAAGTGCTGGGAATATTGCTATAACTCACTTTTCCATTCTTTGCCACACATCTGACTTCAATAACTTTAAAAGCAGATTTCCCTGTGCTCATGATGGCCTGGTAGAATTTTTAAGACTTAATATGTACAGGAAGGATCACGACAGGACAGGACAGAAACACTTTTCCAACCACTTAGTAAGTATTGTTAATGGTGTTTCTGAGCTCTTCAGCTATCATAGGATTAGAATGATAGCGGAATGTGCCTTGGTGAGATTGATGACAGTTACCTGAATTACAATTCCATGATCATTGCATGGTTTATAACTAGCAAATTGTGTTTTTCATTTTCAAGCCTTCTGCCTTCATATTCTTTCCAATCAACACACTGGTATAGTTTATACCCACACTATTGCTGCATACCAAGAAATCACAGATGAGTTTACAAAGCAGAATTTTTATTCAGAATTGAACCTACCAAATACAGCATGTAACTGGAACACACACTAATCAAAAGTCTACTCCACACAGCCTGAAAGTCCAGCAGCAAATGTAAAGGAACACTAACATTGATACACATCAGAGATCTTTACAGTGTTTGTCATCTTCACTGTAGTTACCAATGCATGGGCCATATGTAGGGGTCAGAGTAGAGCTAAAGAGTGTGTGAACCAAAATGTCAGCTCTAAACACTTCCAAATTTTGAAAAAAAAATCATCTCCTGATCCAAACACTGTGTCAATCTCTAATTAGATTACGCAGCCCTGATTGGGTAAAGAATTTATCATATTCAAAAAGGGATTGGACATTTATACAGATATCAAAAAATCCAGAGGTATCAGAATTCATGCTAATAAATTTGAAAAGGATGTTAAACTTCATGCTTCAGGGTTTAAGGCAATCTCTATTAGAGATCAGGATGAGGTACCTAGTGTAGGGGGCAGATTATGCCCCATTTGGCTGCTGTGGGTTCTTACACCTTCCTCTGAAGCATCTCATGCTGGCTGCTGTCAGAAACAGGATACTGAACTAGATGGTCCTTAGGCCTGAACCAGTCTGGTAAATTCCTATGTTTCTAGGTGTGAGATTTGTTACAAAACCACAGACTAAGGGGGGGAGGGTTAGTTCAGTGGTTTGAGCATTGGCCTGCTAAACCCAGGGTTGTGAGTTCAATCCTTGAGGGGGCCACTTCAGGATCTGGGGCAAAATCAGTACTTGGTCCTGGCTAGTGAAGGCAGGGGGCTGGACTCAATGACCTTCAAGGTCCCTTCCAGTTCTAGGAGATGGGATATCTCCATTAATTATTATTATTACAAAACAGGTTTGTTTTCAGTATAAACTCAAAACTCAGCCTGCTTTCAAGTGAACCAAGGGACTTGTTTAAGACTTCTCATCAAAAATATATAGAACTCTCAGATTTGTACTGTGTCAACCCAAAGCCAAATACAACCATGTGCTTTTGACATTTGGGCAGGTTTGAATGCAAAAACTTGAAGCAAAATTGAAAGGGTACAAGACCATGCAGAGTGAAACCCAAGAAAAGGTTTTCATAGATCTGTGCAAATAGAAGCCATTGAGTTTCTCTTTGCACTATACATAATGGGATATATCCTACTCTCCTTACGCACATTAATAGCTCCTTTGCCTTCACTGGGCTGCCTCAATATGGCAAACAGGATTTGTCCAACAATCTTCTATGAGCTCACAGAAATACAAAGGGAAAGAAAATTAGGGGCTGATTCTCATTACACCAATTTTTCACTGATGTAACTTAATTGGCTTCAAGGGAATTCCTTCCGTTTACACCTGGTTAAGGGAAAGGAAATCAAGCCTATAGTTTTGACCTAACAGCAATCATAAAGGACCTATGGGCCTGTTCTAGCCTAAGCTATGATCAGCAGTTTTCTCACTGACAGGAACTGAGCCTTACCCTATATGAAGAAACAGAAAACTGGACAACAACAAACAGAGAATTCACTGTGCCTCCTCCCTTTACCTGTCTGTCTTTCACACACACACTCCCTCTCCTACCTACCTCTGCAGTGACAGGCTAAGAACATGTAAAACTGAATTTTTAAGTTGAGGGAAAACACTGCAATTTTACATCCACCCAAGCTAACAGTAGTGTAAAAACACATTAAATATTTACTTTTTGATTATGATGAACCTAAGCAGTTCCTGGAAGCTAACAACTCAGCAGTCATATAAGGAGGCAGGGAAATCTAATTAAGGCAATAAGATACTGCAGCCTACATTTATATAGTGCTTTTTATTTTGTGTGAAAATAACGAGGAGTCTGGTGGCACCTTAAAGACTAACAGATTTATTTGGGCATAAACTTTTGTGGGTAAAAACCTCACTTCTTCACATGCATAGAGTGAAAGTTACAGATGCAGGCATTATATACTGACACATGGAGAGCAGGGAGTTACTTTGCAAGTGGAGAACCAGTGTTGACAGGGCCAATTCAATCAGGGTGGATGTAGTCCACTCCCAATAACAGATGAGGAGGTGTCAATTCCAGGAGAGGAAAAGCTGCTACTGTAATGAGCCAGCCACTCCCAGTCCCTATTCAAGCCCAGATTAATGGTGTTGAATTTGCAAATGAATTTTAGTTCTGCTGTTTCTCTTTGAAGTCTGTTTCTGAAGTTTTTTTGTTCAATGATAGTGACTTTTAAATCTGTAATAGAATGACCAGGGAGATTGAAGTGTTCACTTACTGGCTTATGTATGTTACCATTCTTGATGTCCGATTTGTGTCCATTTATTCTTTTGCGGAGGAACTGTCCGGTTTGGCCAATGTACATGGCAGAGGGGCATTGCTGGCACATGATGGCATATGTAACATTAGTGGATGTGCAGGTGAATGAGCCCTTGACGGTGTGGCTGATGTGGTTGGGTCCTCTGATGGTGTCGCCAGAGTAGATATGGGGACAGAGTAGGCATGGTATGGTATGGTTGTGTGGTATGGTAGTTTGTCCTAGAATTCTTTTTACCAAAGCTCATTATGAGCCTGATTATTTGCAAAAAAAGTAACAATAATCCAGGATGTAGCTGGATTATTACTAGTAGTAATAAGAATTTATATTCCAATCCCTTTGAAAATTAAACTAGTTGACTCTCACACAACACCCTTGTCACATAGGTAAGTATTATCCCTGCTTTAGAGAAGGGGGAACCAAGACAGAGGTTAAGGATGAAATACTGGCCCCAATGAAGTCAATGGCAAAACTCCCAGGGGTTGATGTCAGAGCTGGGATTAAAATTCAAGAGTTTGTGGCTCCCAGGAACTAGATCATGTCTCTCCTTATAGTCATCTAAGTTTGTCCATTAATCATGCATATTCCTCAAATACCTCTTTAAAGTACCTGAGCATTTTTAAAAGCCCACCCCCTGTTTTTTTCTCTCTCCTTATTGTAAGTAATTCAGAGCTAGGAATGTGCCAGGGAAAATTAATCATTTTGCTGATGTCTCATCTAATGTCCAGTGGCAGGAATTCAACCATTTGGTTCTAGCAGCAGCAGCAGCAAACACCCTGTTTCCAAATTTCTTCACTTCTCTCTCCGTTTGTTTGGTACATGGTCCACAAACTGGGTAAAGACTTTCTTGCAGCCTAGTCAATTCTAACTTTCTCTTGGTGTCCTCTTTAAAGTTTATGTAGTGAGTGCATTTACAACACTTTGAGACTGCAATGCTTGATATGCTATATGTTTAAACTTTTCAGTTATTTGTTTATCTGAAGCCTGTTGCACTCAGTCACATGGTACTTGCCCTTGGTATACACACTGATATAGTCCCTCAGAATTTCTTCAAATAATGACACACATAGTTTTCTTCTACCATCACCTTAAGCCCCCCTGTATTCACACCTTACACACTATTGTAATAATCTTTGTACAAAATATACCTTGTGAGGCATCATTTGAAAACTAATAATAATGATCATTAATATTCTTGTGTGATGTATGTACACACTGGGTATTAAGAGTTATAGATGTGTGACATGACACCCATATTCTTCATAGAAATATGGTTATGATATGAATATTGCATAACTAAGATATACTTTATGCAAGATGGCTCATGTAAGGTATTTTGCAGATTACACTAAACTGGGAGAAGTGGTAGATATGCTGGAGGGTAGGGACAGGATACAGAGGGACCTAGACAAATTAGAGGATTGGGCCAGAAGAAACCTGATGAGGTTCAACAAGGACAAGTGCAGAGTCCTGCACTTAGGATGGAAGAATCTCATTCACTGTTACAGACTAGGGACCGAATGGCTAGGAAGCAGTTCTGCAGAAAAGGACCTACGGATATGAGTCAACAGTGTGCCCTTGTTGCCAAGAAGGCTAATGGCATTTTGGCTGTATAAGTAGGGGCATTACCAGCAAATCGAGGGACGTGATCATTCCCCTCTATTCAACATTGGTGAGGCCTCTCATCTTGAGTACTGTGTCCAGTTTTGGGCCCCACACTTCAAGAAGGATGTGGAAAAATTGGAAAGAGTCCAGCGGAGGGCAACAAAAATGATTAGGGGGCTGGAGCACATGACTTATGAGGAGAGGCTGAGGGAACTGGGATTGTTTAGTCTGCAGAAGAGAAGAATGAGGGGGGATTTGATAGCTGCTTTCAACTACCTGAAAGGGGGTTCCAAAGAGGATGGATCTAGACTGTTTTCAGTGGTACCAGATGGCAGAACAAGGAGTAATGGTCTCAAGTTGCAGTGGGAGAGGTTTAGGTTGGATATTAGGAAAATCTTTTTCACTAGGAGAGTGGTGAAGTACTGGAATGGGTTACCTAGGGAGGTGATGGAATCTCCTTCCTTAGAGGTTTTTAAGGTCAGGCTTGACAAAGCACTGGCTGGGATGATTTAGTTGGGAATTGGTCCTGCTTTGAGCAGGGGGTTGGACTAGATGACCTCCTGAGGTCCCTTCCAACCCTGATATTCTATGATTCTATGATCACTGGAAAGGTTATAAATTACTGAATGTGATTATCCAATTTGTATGCATGTATCATTTCTGTATCTAAAGTTAGATATATGGACTATGTAACAATTACAGCTGGGTGTGTATTTGGGAGACACCCACCAGAAAACAGGCCATCAGCCTTGATGGGCCGTTAGGAAGAAACAACAAGACTGTGAAGATACTAATCTCTCTCCTTCCTGAGAGGCATCTTGGGACATAGCTGTGAGACTACCAGGTCAGGTGGTCCTGTCACCTGATACAAAATACCACCTTGGACGCTGCTAGTACTTTTTCTCTGTAGAGGGATGGGGAGCAAACAAAGATTTCCCACCTTAGGTAAATCTTTTTTAAGGCTGGGGAGGGGACTAATCTGGACTCTCCTCCATTGCCTACCCAAGAAGAAAGACTGCTGAAAGTACCTGAGGGGAAAGGCAGGGGTGAGTCCGGACTGAAACGGGTCCAGTCTGTAAGAAGAGATAACTGGAACTCTAAGCTACAGAAACTCTGCATCCTGCCTTATTCAACATCCAGGGTGAGAAATTACATTTTGTGACCTGTTTCTTTAGTGAATCAAGCTTAGTTTGTGTGTTTTGTTTTATTTGCTTAGTAATGTTTTGTTCTGTTTGCTATCCCTTATAATCACTTAACATCTGTCTTTTGTAGTTAATAAACTTATTTCTTGTTTATAACATAACTTAGTTTGTGCAATCCATATCTGGGAGGGCAAGAAGCTGTGCATATCTCTCTTCATGTTGAGGGAGTGGGAGAATTTTTATGAGCTTGCGCTGTGCAGATTTTTCTATATAGTGCAAGACAATATACCTTTGGGTCTGCACTCCAACGGAGGTGGGCACCTGAGTGCTGGGGCAAGTCCCTTAAACTGAGTCTTCCCAGAGCTGATCTCAGTGTCTGTGTCTTTCTGCAGCTGGGTGTGGCCCTGTCTGTGTGTGTGCTAGAGGAGGCTTAAGAGCCTGGCTCAGCAAGACACGGTAAAGGGGGCCCAGGCTGGCAGAACAGGCGGGCTCGGTGGCATCCCAGTACATCAGATGGCACCTTAAAGGGGGGCAACCCATCCCAGGATGTATGCTAGAATTATAACTAAAGTGTGTTTAAACTAGGCCTGTCAGGGGGAGTTGGTAAACAGGTCTGCCTTAGATAAAGGAATGTGTATTTGATTCTCCGACCAGCTTGGTCTTCAGGCAGACAGTGAAGGTCCATTTTTACATATTAGGTAAACAAAGCTATTAAGCTAGCAAGTGAGGGAAGAAAGAGTATGGAGCTTCCCTCACCACCAGCTCCATATCACCTTCCTCACAGCTTGAATAAACTTTACTTTAATGGGTAATCCTCAGAAGAATCCATTTAAAAGGTTTACTGATCTATAAATACTGGGGCACTGAACCTCAAGTGATAAGCAATTGAATCAACTGATTGTATTCAATATTACTGTTTTATAAAAGTGTATAGAGGGAGGTCTTTTCTGGGAGCTAATCACACACTGTGAAATGTTTGTATTAACACTTACGAGGAAATATGGATACTTAATGATATTATGTTTTAAAATCTATGGCCAAACAGATTCCCTCCCAGACAGGAGAAAAGGCAGCTATTTACCTGTCTCCTAAGTAAATTAAGCATGGTGATATCAAAACAATGGAAGCCCTATTTAAATATGGGGGGGGGTGGGAAGCCCACAGGAAAGGAAAAACAGCATGAGGTCATCTTGCCTCTTGAAACAAAGTAATTGAATTTTGGGAGATATGAGCAAAGACAGAAGCCATCTTTGGCATCCATCCCTAGACAGACACAAGGGAACAGAGCTCTTGCAAGTTGAGAAAAATGGGTCCTTCAACCAAGATGGGTTTGAAGTCTCTGGAAACTGAATATAGGTGAGAAACCAACTTGAACAAAGCCTATACCTTGCTAGATTATATTTCAGACTTTTAGATGTATGTTTTTACATTTATTTGCTTGTAACCCTTTCTAACTTGATTCCTTTTACTTGTCATCCTATTGATAATAAATTTGTTATATGTTTACTATAAACAAACTGAGTGTGGTATTCAAAGGGAAGAGTGTATTTGCCCCAGCTAATAAGCTTTTGTGTCTTTAAAGAACAAACAAACCTTATTATTTCTCTGAACTGTCCAGGAGGGGACTGGACATTGCAGAGCACACAGTTTGGGAAAAATTTGGGACTGGGAGTACGTCAGGGTCACCCTGCTTGTTACCCCAAAACTGAATTTTGGAGCACTGCTACACTTTTTTTATAGCACCTAAAGACCCCAATCAGGTATCAGGGCCCCATTGTCCCAGGTGCTGTACTGCTCCTGCCCCCAAAGAGCTTCTAATCAAAGTAAATGTATTGAATTTTTTCCCCTCTTCCCACTCTTCTTATATGGCTCATTTTCTTAGATTATAAGCTCTTTAAGGTAGGGACCTCTTGGTTTTTACAGTTCCATGTACAACAGGTCCCCAGT
Source organism: Malaclemys terrapin pileata (assembly GCF_027887155.1). Classification (NCBI taxonomy): domain Eukaryota; kingdom Metazoa; phylum Chordata; order Testudines; family Emydidae; genus Malaclemys; species Malaclemys terrapin. The sequence goes on from NC_071509.1 coordinate 29,900,865, forward strand.
TCTCTGGGCACTGCTATGATGTAAATATTAAGTAATAATAAACTAATAACAAATCTTTCTTGTCATAGGCCAACACTGTCCTTCACTCTTATAGAATGCCTTGGTAATCTCTTTTGCTTTGTGCTCTGTTCCTTTACCAGCATATGCCACAATTCTATTTCTTTCTCTTGACTGCTGCCAGACGTTAAGCTACAACTTTTAAGGTACTTTCCACAAATCTTTTTCCTGAGCACCATCTTACAGAATCTGACTAGCTAGACAATAATCATCTCCCCCCATTTTTCAGTCTCATCCTCATACCCCATTCCTCTTTGGTAATGACTACCAGTTTTCCTGGTTTTGTGTTATCTGCACATCTGTACAGCTCGGCACATATTGCATCCTCCAGCTTGCTGGTGTACTTTGCCTTTAAAACGTTCTGTAAGAAATTATCTTGCTCTATTTTGTGAATATGCTGATGACACACTGCTGTGTATCTAATTTGCCACAAGCTATACCAATGCCATTAAAAGGATGTCACAATTCCTTCAGGATTTGAACACGTGACTGAAGAATAGCTGTCCCAAATTCAACACCATGAAGCACAAAGTTATACTGGTTGGAAGAAATAAATGTTTTGGAGAACTAGCTGGGACACTATCCTCCCTTCAACCAAAGGTGTCTGAACTTCCTTCCCCCCTCCCACACATGCACCAAAATGGTGTGAAGCCTTCAGACCCTGCTCAACTTGTCACTAAATTTGGATGATCAGGTGGCATCACAGGCAAAAAGCACCTGCTTCCACCTCCATTTTGCTAAGAAATTCCATCCCTGGCTCCAAACAAGAAGCTACCACAATGATGCATCTTGTCATCACCTCCAGATGTGACTACTGCAACTCACTGTATCTGGGGCTGAACATGAAAACAATGCCGATGCTCCAGCTTGTGCAGACTCTGGCAGCCCACCTCTGCAAAGGGAGGGATTACCATATACATGTCAACCTTTCTGCTCATATCTTTCTAGTCTTTCCCTGGTCCACTTCCATTGTCAGTTCAAAGCCTTGGACCTTATCTTTAAAACCACCATCAGGTCAGATCCCAGTTATAACACAGCCAGACAGCTGCGCTTCTCAGTGATCTGGTGCATGTGAAAGCCATAGATAAAGTATTCTTGGTCAAGAGGGTTCAGTCATTAAACAGGCTGCCAGAGGAGACTAGACAAATCCAGAGTCTTTGAGGCAAAATGCCGGACCTACTTCTTTAATAACATTATCACCAGAATAAAATATTATTTAAATAATAATTATATATATGGCTCACAAAAAAAAACAATAAAAGAACATTACTAAGTCTGCAAAGTCAAGCACTCAAAAGTTAGGAAATACTAGAATTAAGGTTTCCTGTTTTAAGGAATTTAAGTATATTAGAAACAAAAGAAATCCTAACAATGGCATTGGTCCATTACTAGATGGAGATGACAGAATTGTCAATAATCAGAAAAGGACAATTCCTCAATAAATATTTCTGTTCTGTATTTGGAGAAACAACAAGATGGCGTGGATGATGATGATGATGAAATACTTAACATTCCAACAGTAACTCAGGAGGTTGTTAAAGCTACTAAATATAGACATTTTTAAAGCAGCAGGTCTGAATAACTTACCTCAAGAGTTTTAAAGGAGCTGGTTGATGATTCTCTGGACTGTTGATGTTGATTTTCAATAAGTCTTGGAAAAATAGGGGCATTCCAGAGGACTGGAAGTGAGCTAACGTTGTGCCAATATTTTAACAGGGTAAGTGGAATGATCTGATTAATTATAGGCCTGTCACCTTGACATTTATCCTGGGAAAAATAATGGAGCAGCTTATACAGGACTTGATTAATACAAAATTAAAGAAAGGTAGTATAATTAATGCCAATCGCGATGGACTTATGCAAAATAGATCTTGTCAAACTAACATGATATTTTTTTTATGAGATTATATATTTGGTTGGTAAAGGTAACAGTGCTTGAAGTAATAGACTTCTATAATGCATTTGACTTGGCACCACAAGACTTTATGATTAAGAAACTAGAACCATACAAAATCAGTATGGCACACATTAAATGGCTTTAAAAGTGGCTAACTGATAGATCTCTAAATGTAATTGTAAATGGGGAGTCATTGTCATGTGGGTGTGTTTATAGGGGGGTCCTGCAGGGATTGGTTCTTGGCAGTCCGCTATTAAAATGTTTATTGATGAACTCGAAGAACACATAAAATCATCACTGATAAAGTTTGCAGATAACACAAGGATTGGGGGAGTGGTAAATAAGAAAGAGGTAACTGATACAGAGCAATCTGGATCTTTGGTAAACTGGGTGCAAATAAATAATATGCATTTTAATACATCCAAATATAAAAGTATTCATACAAGACAAAGAATGCAGGACATACCTACAGGATGGGGAACTCTAACCTGAGACACAACTCTGAAATAAACTTGGCGGTCATGGTGTATAAACAGATGATCACAAGCTCCCAATGTGACACTTCTGACCAAAAGGGCTAATGCTATCCTTGGATGTATAAACAAGGGAATCTTGTGTAGGAGTAGATAGGTTATTTTATCTCTGTATTTGGCACTGGTGCAACTGCTACTGGTTTGGTCTGATGTCCATAATTTAAAAAGGATATTGTAAAAGGTTGAAAGAAGAACCACAAAATTAAGGAACTGGAAACCATGCCTTATAATGAAAATTTTAAGGAGCTCAATCTGCTTATCTTAACAAAGAGTAGGTTAAGGAGTGACTTGATCATTCTATAGCTACCTCTTGTCATGGGAAGCGTCGGGCAAACTTCATAAGAAATTGTGTCACCAGTTGTGTGGGCGGGTAGGTGTAAAAGACACACCCACCCACACCAATGTGTTTTATAACCAGGGAACTTTAAAGTGTAGAAAACTCCATCCACTTCTCTTGGGATCCCACTATATAAATCTAGTTTACCTGGAGAATGCTTAAATATTGCCACAATATCTTAGATGTCTGTATACTAATGTGAGAAGTATGGGGAATAAGCAGGAAGAACTAAAAATGCTAGTTAATAAACACAACTCTGACTCAGTTGGCATCACAGACACTTGCTGGGATAATACACATGGCTGGAATATTGGAATAGAAGGGTACAGCATGCTCAGGAAGAACAGATGGAGAAGAGTGAGGAGGTGTGCCTTATATATAAAAAATGTAGACACTTGGACTGAGGTTGAGATGTAAATAGGAGACAGACTTGTTGAAAGTCTCTGGGTAAGAATAAAAGAAGAAAAAAAACAAGGGGGTAGTCATGGTAGGAGTCTACTACAGACTATCTAACCAAGAAGAAGAGGTGGATGAGGCTTTTTATAAACAACTAACAAAATCATCCAAAGCACAGGACTTGGTGGTGGTGGGGGACTTCAGTTACCCAGACATCTGTTGGAAAAATAACACAGCAGAGCACAGATTATCCAACAAGTTCTTGGAATGTATTGGATAAAAATTTTTATTTCAGAAGGTGGAGGTGTTCTAGATTTGATTTTGACAAATAGGAAGGAACTGGTTGAGAATTTGAAAGTGGAAGGCAGCTTGGGTGCAAGTGATCACGAAATGGTAGAGATCATGATTCTAAGGAATGGTAGGAGGAAAAACAGCACAATAAAGATAATGGATTTCAAGAAGGCAGACGTTAGCAAACTCAGGGAGTTGTTAGGTAAGATCCTCTAAGAAGCAAGTCTAAGGGGAAAAACAGTTCAAGAAAGTTGGCAGTTTTTCAAAGGACACAAGAGCAAACTATCCCACTTCATAGGAATGATGGGAAGTCTGGCAAGAGACCACGCTGGCTTAACCAGGAGATCTTCAATGATCTGAAATTCAAAAGAGAGTCCTACAAAAAATGAAAACTAGGTCAAATTACAAAAGGATGAATTTAAACAAATAACACAAGTATGTATAGACAAATTAGAAAGGCCACAGCACAAAACGAGATTAAACTAGCTAGAGACATAAAGGATAACAAGAAAACATTCTACAAATACATCAGAAGCAAGAGGAAGACCAAGGACAGGGTAGATCTGTTACTCAATGAAAGGGGAAAAACAATAACAGAAAATAGAGAAATGGCAGAAGTGCTAAATGACTTTTTTCTTTCAGTTTTCACCAAAAAGTTTAGTAGTAATTGGACCTCTAACTTAATGAATGCCAGGGAAAATGAGGTAGGATCAAAGGCTAAAATAAGGAAAGAACAAATTAAAAATTACAAGACAAGTTAGATGTCTTCTAGTCACTAGGTCCTGATGAAATACATCCTAAAACAGGGGTTCTCAGGACAAATTTTTTGGTGGCCTCAGAATGAGGCCACCAACTCTTGCTGGTGGCCGCTCTCACACTTTTTCCTAAAATACTTAATTAGCTTTAGGAAAACCAAATAAATATGCAGATATACATGTCCAAATCATTGTAATTTATGTATTGATAGCTACTAAGTCTGTTGTGAAAAGTGATATTAACAAACACACAAATATCACTTTTCACAGCAAACTTACTCAGCACTGGCAAGCCTGGGGACAAAAAATTAAGCCCTAGATGGAGGGTCGGGGGAGGCAGTGTGGGCCAGGGGCGATGAGGGTTAGGGGCTGGAGGAGGTAGCGGGGAGGGGAGGTCTGGAGCCTGAAGCCTCGCGGCTGGAGGATGGTGCCCAGGGACGGAGCCTGAAGCAGTGTGTCCGGAGCCTGGGGCCTGCCATCGTGCAGCCAGAGACCAGAGCCTGCTGCCCTGCCACCCCTGGGCTGAAGCCCAAAGCCTGAGCCCCACTGACCCTGAGAAGGTGGGGAAACTCACTGGCTGCCTGCTCCTATAGCATTATGCTCCAGGTGACTCCAGCAGGGGGCAGGGCCCAACCCCTGCTGCTGGCCCCAGCAACCAACACCAAGGCAGTGCATCCAGGAGCAACAGGGAGGGGGAGAGGGTGTTATTTTGCCCTTCCTCCCCCATCACAGCTCCAGAGGCTGTGGCCACAAGAAAAGCCCCTGGTGGCTTCATGCGGCCATGGTGGCTGCATTTGAGAAGGAGCTGACTGAGGAGATATCTGAGCCATTACCCATTATCTTCAAAAAGTCATGAAAGACAGGAGAGATTCCAGAGGACTGGAAAGGAGAAAATATAGTGTCAATCTATAAAAAGGAGAATACGGACAATCTGGGGAGTTACAGAACAGACATCTTAACTTCAGTACCAGGAAAGATAATGGAGCAAATAATTAAGTAATCAATTTGCAAACACATAGAAAATAAGGTGATAAATAACAGTCAGCATGGATTTGTCAAGAACAAATAATGTCAAACCAACCTAATAGCTTTCTTTGACAGGATGACACCCCTTGTGGATGGGGGGGGAGGAATCGGTAGATGTGGTATATCTTGACTTTAGTAAGGCTTTTGATACTGTCTCACATGACCTCCTGATAAACTAGGGAAATACAACCTAGATGGCGCTACTATACAGTGGGTGCCTAATTGGTTGGAAGGCCATTCCCACAGAGTAGTTATCAGTGGTTCACAGTCATGCTGGAAAGGCATAACGAGTGGGGTCCCACAGGGATCGGTTCTGTTCAATATCGTCATCAAGTATTTAGATAATGGCATAGAGAGTAAACTTATAAAGTTTGCAGACAATACCAAGCTGGGAGGGGTTGCAAGTGCTTTGGAAGATAAGATTAAAATTCAAAATGATCTGGACAAACTGGAGAAATGGTCTGAAGTAAATAGGATGAAATTCAATAAGGACAAATGCAAGGTACTCCACTTAGGAAGGAACAATCAGTTGCACACATACAAAATGGGAAATGACTGCCTAGGAAGGAGTACTGAAGAAAGGGATCTGGGGGTCATAGTGGATCACAAGCTAAATATGAGTCAACAATGTAACTGTTGCGGAAAAAAAGCAAACATCATTCTGGGATGTATTAGCAGGGGTGTTGTAAGCAAGACACAAGAAGTAATTCTTCTGCTCTACTCTGAGCTGATTAGGCCTCAACTGAAGTATTGTGTCCAATTTTGGGTGCCACATTTCAGGAAAGATGTGGACAAATTGGAGAAAGTCCAGGGGAGAGGAACAAAAATGATTAAAGGTCTAGAAAATGACCTATCAGGGAAGCTTGAAAGAATTGGGTTTGTTTATTCTAGAGAAGAGAAGACTGAGAGTGGACATGATAACAGTTTTCAAGTACACAAAAATTTGTTACAAGGAGGAGGGAGAAAAATTGTTCTAGTTAGCTTCTGGAAGATAGGACAAGAAGCATGGGCTTAAATTGCAGCAAGGGAGGTTTAGGTTGGACATTAGGAAAAAGGTCATAACTGTCAGGGTAGTTAAGCCCTGGAATAAATTGCCTAGGGAGGTTGTGGAATCTCCATCATTGGAGATATTTAAGAGTGGGTTAGACAAACACCTGTCAGGAATGGTCTAGGTAATACTTAGTCCTGAGTTGAATGCAGGGGACTAGACTAGATGACCTCTTGAGATCCCTTCCAGTCCTACAATTCTATGATTTGTGACAAAGTGCCTCCTCTATCTTGGTGGGTTCTGCGCTTATTGGCAGATTTTCTTGCCTCAGAGATTCACCATGTGGGTTGGGGAACAGCCCAGAGACCTTCCCCTCTGGAAGAACCCACAGTCCAGGTCAATTGGGAGGAACCCAGGCCCACCCTCTAGTCCAGGTTCCAGCCCAGGGCCCTATAGATTGCAGCTGTCTATAGTGCCTCCTGTAATAGCTGCATGACAGCTACAACTCCCTGGGCTACTTCCCCATGGCCTCCTCCAAACACCTTCCTTATTCTCATCACAGGACCTTCCTCCTGGTGTTTGATAACACTTGTGCTCCTCGGTCCTCCAGCACCATACCACTTCTTGCTCCCTGCTACTCACACCACAAACTGAAGTGAGCTCCTTTTAAAACCCAGGTGCCCTGATTAGCCTGCCTTAATTGATTCTAGCAGCTTCTTCTTAATTGGCTCCAGGTGTCCTAATTAGCCTGCCTGCCTTAACTGGTTCTAGCAGGTTCCTGATTACTCTAGTACAGCCCCTGCTTTGGTCACTCAGGGAACAGAAAACTACTCATCCAGTGACCAGTATATTTGCCCTCTACCAGATTCCTGTATCCCACTGGTCTGGGTCTGTCACAGATTCTATGATAATATTTACTATAGACAACATTAAAATAGGTAGGTTAAATTAGAAAGGCCACATGTTCTCCTTGGGCATCACCAAGGCAGATAAGAAACAAAACTTTTCTTATAAGTTTCCATAAACCAATACTTAAGATGTGAAATAAGTGTGCCATTTCCTTAGAAGGAAGTACTCTTTTAAAAAGGGTTATTATTAGTATTTAGTGAGGTCAGTACCACCTGATCTGTTTCAGGGATTGGTAGATGCCAGAGGGGAAGTGTATAATTTTGCTTTGCTGATGGTTTATCTCCTTTCCAAGAGCAGCAAATTATGTTTACCTCTAGAAGCAACAGCAGCAGCAGAAGCAGAAGCCAGTACAGCTGCTCCTTCCAGATTGCGTTTGCTCCTTTGGCACTTGATGGCTTGAAAATGGCTTCAGTGTTTTATTGTGGGAGTATATGGAAGTTATGTAAAAATGGCTGAAGCATGTGTTTCCCAGAGCAAAGAAGGAAGGGATCATATGCCTGCTACAGAATATAATTGTCCATTTATTATCCCAGCTTCAGTTTAATTTTACTATGTTCAGTTGTAATTCCATAAAATGCTGAAATTAGATTACATTTAAAACTATTTTGTGCGTTTTTTTCATTTCTAGTGTCATTTGTATGAACACTATAAATATATTCAAAAGTATACAAAATCTGTATATTGGCATCACAGCAAAGGCTCTCATCATAGGGTGGACTGCAACAGAGAGAGATTATGTCATGGATCTCCTCCACTCCCAGTCACTGTCTTGTGGTCTATACCCACCTCCCACCCAAAGTCACTTAGTATCCCTGGGGCAACTCCAGTGTTAACTTACATTAAAAACATGATGTTAAGAAAGTGGTCTGTGTATATGTAGCTGTCCTTTAGTGCAATCTAGTGACTGTAAATGAATAGGTGAGCCAGCACTATCAGACCATCCAACTCTTCACAGACCACTGGTAGAGTCCATGAGCCACAGTTTGGGAACCTCAGGACTACATCAATACTGCTATGTCTTAATGGAGGTGTGGCGCAATAGGCAAAGCCCAAGTGGGGGAGTGTGAGGATCCATGGGCCAAGAATCCAGTTCTGCCTGCTCCTGGGTGGCTGCTGTGTCCACACCACCACCTCGCAGCTCTGGTAAAGTGAGGAACAACAACTTATGAGATTGATAGGTTCAAGCACCCCTGGAGGTCCTACCATGTTTCCTGATTGGCCCAGGCATGCTATTTAAAAGCTTTGGGAAAACACCTGGAAGCTGCCTGTGCAACTAGACAGCAGGGCCGGCTCTGGCTTTTTTGCCGCCCCAGGCAAAAAAGCCTTCCACCGCCCTCCTCCCTGCCCCCCGCCCCAGCGCAGCAGAGGAGGGTACCGAGCCCGGCCACGGGCCGCTCTCCCCGACCGGCCGGAGCCAGGGCCGGCTCTGGCTTTTTTGCCGCCCCAGGCAAAAAAGCCTCCCGCCGCGGCCCCTCCCCGGCCCCAGCATGGCAGGGGAGGGTGCCGAGCCCGGCCGCGGGCCCCTCTCCCCGACCAGCCGGAGCGCAGGGGGAAGGGCAGTGAGCCCAGCTGGGCTCCGTTCGCCTCGGCAGCCAGAGCGCCGGGAGGAGGGCGGCGAGTCCAGTCGCGGTCCCGCTCTCCCCGGCGGCCAGAGCGCCACGGGAGGGCGGCGAGCCCACTGCGGCTCTGCTCTCCCCGGCGGCTGGAGCCGGAGCACCGCGCCGCCCCCACTCCAGGTGCCGCCCCAAGTACAAGCTTGGTGGGCTGGTGCCTGGAGCCGGCCCTGCTAGACAGATCCCTGGCTTATTGCTGCAGACTCTGCTGTGCACTCCTGATATCTTGCCTTGCTCCTAGTTCCTGGCTTCAGCCCTGCTCCTGATACTCAGCAATTCTCCTGGTTTTGATTCTTGGTCCCACGCTCCATTCCTGACACCTCACTCCTCTATTCCACCGACCCTACTTCAGCTGACTCACTTGGATCTGGCCCAGTGTGGCTCATTGACTTCAACTCCAACCTGATCCTATGGCATGACACTAATATGGCCTGCCCCTGGACTTGCCCCTCCAGACTAAACTCAGGTCATGTTCTTGAGTCCCCTCCAACCCAGGCCTTGGCCTCGACTGGCACCCCTGTAGCCAGGTTCTTGGCAGGCAGGGCAAAAGTAATGTTAACCCATCTTTGTATCCAACTGATTCTGTGTAGCTCCATGGAGATAAAACAGCCTCCAATGTAAGTTATGGAGGTTTGGGGGCTGCTCTAAATTACAGCAGCCTCCCTAGGGGCTCTCCCTTCCCTCCCCCCCCCCCCCCCCCCACTGGCTATCCTATCGTGTCTCCTTTCACTCCTGGCCTAACCCCTGTGAGTGGGGAGATAAGACTAGCATAACAGGGCTGGGCGAGGGGGTGAATCCCACCCCAATTATTTCAGTTGCTAATGTAAATGCATTCATCATATAGACAGGATACTCTTTCAGTAAAGAATTGACTTAATGACTTATCAAGTTTTGTTAAGTCCCTGAGAGGAAGTATTTCAGAAGATCAGTTTCAGTATGGGGGGGAACATGCATATGTAATAGAAGCCGCAGGAGCAGCCACCAGTAGCAATGTGTAGGAGTAAAATTACCACCGGTCACAAATACAGTCTGCTTGTGACCTGAAGGACACATTCCCTCAAACAGGATCTCTTTCAGGAACTTGGATGACCTTCCAAGAAAGCAAGCAAACAAAATGCCCTAAGAACTATAAAAGGGAATGATGATAGTGGCTTCCTTGGTCATTGTCAGCCCTCCTATCCTTTAACAAGTCTTGGCTCCAAACAGACATCACAGTCAGCTAATTGTTCACATGTTGCATCAGGCATAGAGCACACAACATTTTGCTCAAAAAAAAAAAAATCTATGGCCCCACTTGAGAAAAGAACTTAGCATGTGCTTAAAGTGTAAGCAAGTGCTTACATGCTGTTCTGAAGACGGATGTTTTTCCTGAAACGGAGCCTATGTCTGCTGAGGTAAAATAATAGTTCAAAATAAACAAAAGGAGCTGTGTTATGTAAACGATTCTATATTTCATCCTCCTGACAGTATGGATCTTCAGCATTTTCATTCTGACACAAACAGCAATTACGCATTTACTTGCGTTAGTTACTTAACCATTCTGTTGCTTATGAAAAGTATCATACTGAAAGGTTTGAGACTATTTACCCATACAATTTACCGCACACACAGCAGTAGCACAAACCATTTCCAGCTAAAAAAAAAGCGGTGGTGCTCAACCTTAGGGGGAAAAGATAGCTCATTCTCTGTGTTTCTCTTTTTTCATATTAAAGGAAGAAGTTAGGAAACAGATAGGCAGTGGGTGTGGAGAATTGTGTCATCCCATGAGAAAGTGATGAATCTCCTAATGCACAAAGGGATAATTCTTTAGCTGAGCTATACGAATCTACTCCAGCTTGGGATCTGCTCCAAGGGATCTGTATATTCTAGGAGCCTAGACACTTTGATACCAGTGATATTTGAGTTGCAATCCTTTCTAGTGGAGGTTGGTATTAATTATTTTAGTTTGAAGTGTATGCTTAAAAAAATCTGGAGCTACAGTATTAAACCTGTTTTTTAATCATATATAATAGCACAGATGCTGTACAAACTGATTTGCCATGGTGATGAAATGATGTGTATGTATAGATAAAATCAGATCATAATTTTTCACTTATCTGCTGAAGATCAAATTGATGATTAAGTACCTTCTGTTCTAGGTGGTTTGTATGTGCTAATATAATAATGTGCATATTATTTATATATAGTGTAATGCAAGACTAAGATATTTGAGGAAATCTAGTGAGGAAGAAAAAGGGTGGGACTACTTGGCAATAATTCTAGTCCCTTTGAAGGTTCATGCAATTGCTGACTAGGCTCTCCCTACCCAGGTGGCAGTTTATGAGCAACTGAGTTCCAAACTAATTCCTGACCTCAATATTTTGTGAGTTGTGCCAACTTGCTTTTTGCTTTGTTTTTTAAATAACTTTTTTTAAAAGAATGAATTTAGTGAGGAAGGATACTTCTGGCTTTCGGAGCATGTTTATGTTACAGTTGGAAATGTGTTTGCACCTCAAGTAGACATACCCACACTAGCTTTAATGTAGCTAGTGTGTGTATGTCTTTAATCTAGCTAATGTTGCTAAAAATAGCAGTAATGACACAGTGGCATGGACCCTGGTGCAGGCTGGATAAGGCCACCTAGAACCCAGGTATGTACTCATGTTCATAGCCCACACACCTACATTACTATTTTTAGCTATATTAGCTAGATTAAAGCTAGAGTAGGTATGCCTACCTGCAGGGCCGGCTTTAGCAAGAGCGGGGCCCGATTCCTGGGGGCGGGGCTTGCCAGCGGCAAGCCCCGCCCCCAGGAATCGGGCCCCGCTCGGGCTGGGGTCACGGGGTTTGGGTCCGGGCCGGAGCCGCTGGGGCCGGGGCCAGTGCCAGGCCGGAGTCACTCGGCCCAGGGCCGAGCCGGCGCGCCGGGGCCCGAGCCAGAGCCGCCGGGGCCTGAGGGGCTCGGGCCGGAGCCATGGGGCCCGAGCCGGGCCGGGGGTGCTCGGCTGGTACTGCTCAGCTGGGGCTGGGGCCAGCGCACCGGGGCCTGAGCCAGAGCCGCCGGGGCCAGGGCCTGAGCCAGAGCCGCCGGGGCCTGAGCCAGAGGTGTTCAGGCTGGGGCCGGGCCAGCGCCCCGGGGCCTGAGCCGGGGCCGAAGGTGCTCGGCCGGAGCCGGAGCCGTGGGGCCGTGCTGGGGGTGCTCGGCCAGAACTGGGGCCGCTGTCCCGGGGCCCATGCCGGGCTGGAGCCAGAGACGCCAGGGCCGGACTGGGCCGCGCCGCGCCTCCCAGGAGCCCTCCTCGCGCCCCCCCCCCTTACCTGTTGCTGCCGCCATCTGCCCCTTTTCAGACTTCCCGCGAACATCTGATTCGCGGGAAGCAGGGGAGGGGGAGGAACAGGGGGCGGAGCATTCAGGGGAGGGGAGGAGGGGGAAGTGAGCTGGGGGCGGAGTGGACAGCTGCGGGGCCCTCTTAGGCGCTGGGCCCAATTCAGCTGAATCGGCTTAAAGATGGCCCTGCCTACCTGAGCTATAGTCATACCTCCGATTGCAGTGAGGACATACCTTCAGACCTGTACCCAGCAATAGGAGATTTAAGGCTCTATTCTCCTGCCACAGTACATAACTGCCTCCCACTGAAGTCCTTGTAGATTGATGTTAATGGGGAGATGTTTGTGTCTTGGGTTCTATTTTCAACTAATCCATAGAATTTCTCTCTGAGCATGGGCACGTCACTTTTCCTGTCTGCTAAAGTTTGTATCAGTTCTAGAGTTAGTCAGAAAAATTCCAATATAATATTTTTTATTGCAATTTGCTGATTTGTCAAAAATAAAATGTATGGCAGAGATGGTTCTATTTTTGAAAAAGTTCTGATTAAACCCTGCCCATCAGTCAGGTTTCCAAACCTGCTTGGTTTGCTGCCAGTTTGCTCGCCTGGCTCTGTGGCAGCCTGGTCAATTTTCATCAAGGCAAAAAGGAAGTGCCTGACAGTTCTGTATTAGGTCCCATGCTGTTTAATTGTGGTGACGACGCAGGAAAGGAAACAGAACGCCAGGTCTGTGGTAGCTAGAGAGCTTTACAAGCCTCTTGCAAAAAGCCTCTCAGGAAAACTTTTCCTGGGGTTTTTATTTCTCTCCTTACTTTGTTTACAACTCTTCTTAGTGGTTACATTCTTGCGCATAGAAGAGCCAGGCAGTATACATGCACATAAGATAACGAACCCATCTCTTGAGCGCGTGAACACCAGCTGCGAGGGTACAATCAAATCAGCCAAATAAGTTTCCCAAACACAAACGCTGGATTGAAGGTCACTCCTGCCTCGTAGCCATGGGAGCAGTTTGCCGCGCCTGTGGACTGGCGATTCGGGAGCTATGCATCTCTACATCTCCCCCTGTTTTATTTTATAAATGCGGTGTTTAAACAAAACACTCTCGCAGGGTAGCATACACAATGCCACTAGATTGGGTATACATTAAACAAAGCAGCAAAGTAAAACGTCAAACATCAAAACTAGGACCCCATACTATAAAAGGGTCTTCATCCACTCTAAGGGTGGCTATAACTAAATATAATCCTACCAAGGAAGAAAAACGTCTTGGCGGATGACTTAAGCATAGCATTTCAGCATATCAATTTGCTATTGCATACAAAACTATTATCAGCAAGCTTAAAACAGCACATTTCTTTCACTGTCTCACACCCCAGATGTTGCTGGGTGGTTTACAGACAGGAACAAGGCAGGTACTTAACAGACCTTGCATTTCCGGGGCAACGGCCAGGCAGAAATCAGATTGATTTAATACTTCTGCCAGGTGGACCCAGGTGTTAAACTGCAGCCGCTGCTCCATCTGGGGTTCGCCTTGGCAGCTAGGGGCCAACAGGAAACTCCCCAATACACACAAAATAAGGAGTGAATTAGCATTAAGGCAAGCTAACAATGTCACAAGGTAATTTTCTGCGGTAGGTTCTAGCTGCTGCTGCACTCGCAGCTGCTCGGCCTGCAATGAAAGGGCTTTAACCTGTCCCCAGGTTATGCGCTGCGGGGGCCCCCGCGGGGGGCGCTGGCGAGGACGCTCGGGATCCTGCAGATGTAGGTTGAACTGTGGAATGGGGTTCGATAGTCCCTGGTGCCAGGCCATCGCCGTGCCACGGGCGGACGTTACGCGCCGGGACCCACAACGGACCTGTAGGAAGAGAAACGGCAGCATGCCCTCGTCCCCACGTTATAAGGGGCACTGGGCCATGCCACTGAGGGTCTGGGGCCTTGCGATATTTAACAAAGGGGCGGGGCAAGGCCTGGTAGCTGCGAAAATGACATTCTGCTGCAGAGTAGTTGTCAGTCAAATTCAAATGATTCAGGGTAAAAAGCACTGCAGCCAGCCATTCCTGGCGGGGAGGAAGGCCTACGGGAATCCCCCCTTTCTGTTTTTGGCGGACCAGGGCTTGTTTGAGCGCACGATTGGCTCGTTCCACAATGGCCTGGCCTGTGGGGTTATACGGGATACCAAACGTGTGGACAATGTCCCACGTGGTACAGAAGGAGGCAAAGGCCGAGCTACAGTAGGCGGGGCCGTTGTCGGTCTTAAGATGGGATGGGTGACCCATGATTGCCATAGCGCGAATCATGTGATTAATAACATGACGAGAGGCCTCACCCTTCTGGGGGGTGACCCACACATAATGGGAAAAGGTATCTACACACACGTGAAGATACTGCCAGGGGGCAAAGGGAGGGAAATGTGTAACATCCATTTGCCAGAGCTGGTTGGCCGAGGTTCCACGAGGGTTAACCCCTACCTCCGGGCTATTGGAGAGAGAAGCGCAAAGGTCACACTGGCGAACAATGGCCTGCGCCTGATACAATGGGAGAGTGAACTGCTTGGCAAGGGCCTTGGCGGATTGATGAAAAAAGGCGTGGCTTTCGATTGGGGAGGAAAAAATTGAGGCCACCGATTTGACCGCCTGGTCGGCCACCGTGTTGCCTTCTGTTAATAGGCCCGGTAGTGTGGTGTGACTGCGAATGTGTGCCACAAACAGTGGGCTAGAGCGGGAGGAAAGGAGCTGTTGCAGGGTAAGAAAAAGGGCCAACAAATTGTCATCACAGGAGGGCGACACATAGGAACCTGGAAGAGACTTAAGAACATTAGTAACATAAAGACTGTCAGTAATCAAATTAAAAGGGTCATCCTGGAAGCATCGGCAGGCCAGGATGACAGCAGCCAACTCTGCGCGCTGTGGGGAGCGCTGAGGCAGGGTAAAGCGGACTTGCCAAGTGCCTTGCACCTGCCAGCTGACCGCACCTCGTGTTGGGCCGCCGTCCGTAAAAAGGGTAAGTGCATCCTTAATGGGGACGGTTGACAAGGACGGCCGGAGGTGAAGGCAACGTTGTTGTAGGAATGAAAGACGGGGGTCAGGGGGAATGTGATATTTAACTTCCCCAACATAGTCAGCAAGAGACAATTGGAGGGTGGCACTGCAAGAGACAGTGCGTTCCCAGTCTTTAGCCGGGATGGGGACAATAATGGCAACGGGGTCCCAACCCAAGAGGGTACGGGACCGTTCTCGCACTTTAAAAATCAGCTCTGCGGCCTGTTGAGGGAGTGTCTGAATAGTATGCGGAGGGGAGTGGGTCAAATAAATCCATTCAATTAAACGAAGACGCGCTGCCGCCCCCTCCTGGGCGAGGACAGCTGTCGGTTGTGAGAGTGTGGGAAGCAAAATGGCAAAAAGGGGCTGTTCCCTTTCTCGGCGGTCGACCCACACCTGGGCCAGGGTCTGGTTAATGAGGGTGACCGCTTGGCGCTGTTCCTGGGAAACGGGAATGATATCTCCGGGGAGACGGCCCTGCCGAAGGCCAGAAAAAAGAGGGGACAGCATGGAGGTAGTCAGAGGGCAAAAAGGACGAATCCAATTAAGGGACCCCAATAACTGTTGAAGCTGTACAAACGTAAGAGGGTTGGGCAATACCAACTCGGGACAAACTGGACGGGCATATGACTGGAGCATGCGGTGACCAAGATACAAAAAGGGTGGCTGACGCTGGATCTTGTCCGGTGCCACAACCAGGCCACACGCCGCAAGCTGGTGGCGCAGTTCGTCCAGCCAGTCATCAGGGAGGACGGGGTGAGCCACCAGGATGTCATCCATGTAGTGGTAAATTAAGGCATCTGGGTGTGCTGCGCGGAAGGGCCGTAGGGCCTGCGCAACAAAATGCTGACACAAGGTGGGGCTATTCAACATGCCTTGAGGGAGCACATTCCACTGATAGCGTGGAGTGGGCTGGGAGTGATTCAAAACCGGAACAGTGAAGGCAAAGTGCACCCGGTCCTCAGGGTGCAAGGGGATGGTAAAAAAACAATCCTTTAAATCTATTACAAATAACCGGTAATCACAGGGAATAAGGTTGGGATTAGGGGTACCACACTGCAGGGGACCCATAGGCTGTATAATTTTGTTAATGGCGCGAAGGTCCTGCAGGAGGCGCCACTTGCCAGATTTCTTTTTAATCACAAACACGGGGGTATTAAAGGGGCTAGTGGACTCCTCCAAACGTCCTGCCTTCAGCTGGTCATTAACCAAGTGCTGGAGGGCCTCCAGCTTTTCTAAAGGAAGCGGCCACTGCGCAACCCATACGGGTTCATCAGTGAGCCAACGGAGGGGGAGGGCCGTATGCCTAATCATTGATATGGATGGTGGCAGTGAACTGTGTCAATAAATCACGGCCCCACAGGTTGAGGTGGACGGGGAGAATGATAGGCCGGATACGGGCGCGGCGGATGCCTTGGGGCGCCCTAACCTCCAACCATCGGGCACTTCGTTGTGAGTCCTGTGCCCCGCCCACACCCCAAACTGCCGGAGCCTGCTCTGTGGGCCAATGGGCGGGCCACTGCGCAGCGGCAATGACGGTAATGTCTGCCCCAGAGTCGATAACACCCTCGAACGGCTGATCGTTGAGGCAGTAAATGCGTTTGGGTTGGGGTGCTCCAATGTCTTTAACAACTGCTGCCACTTGTGGGTGAATAGTACGCTGGTCGGTGGACCCGAAGCCTCCGGTTCGGGGAACGTTTCTTCCCCCTGCCGGAAGGGAGTAGGGCACAAGTATGAGTTGCGCCCAGGCATCTCCCTGAAACAGCCGTTTCGGGAGATGACTCCACAGTTGAACATGGATAATTCCACCATAGTCCGAATCCACCACCCCAGGCACCACAAACAGGCCCTGCTTGCTGGCGGACGAGCGGGGTAGGACAAGGCCCACCATGCCCTCCGGCAGCGGGCCCTGAATCTGGGACGGCATGAGGAGGACCTCCCCGGGGAGAGTGATATCCATATTTTCCTGATTAACAAGGTCAATCCCCGCACTGCCCCTTGTGGCGGCGGGGGCGTCGTGCACGGAGAGGGGCGCGGCCTTGGGTCTCGGGCTGGTCGCAGGCCCGCCTACTAGTTTCCCGGGGGGTTGTCTCGGTTAGCAGCCAAGACCCGGCTGTCACCCCCGGCCAAGCGACACTGCGCAGCCCAATGGTAGCCCTTTTTGCATTTCGGACACAGCGTGCGGGGCCTCTGGTCTGTCCGGGGCTTGGGTTTGTTTTTACACATGCCCCCCGCAGGGGCCCGACACTCCCGCCAAAAATGTCCGGGCTTCTGGCAGTTAAAGCAGTTCCCCTGAGGCTTCTGCCCCTTGTGCAGGGCAGCTGCCAGCAGGGCCATCTGATGGGTCTGAGTGCCTACGTCAGCACACGCCTGCAGCAATTCTGCCAGGGTATACCCGGGGCGCCCGACCACTGCCTGCATGGCACGGCGGCAGTCTGCATTGGCATTTTCGTAAGCCAATTTTATCATTAGTTCAGTCTGGGCTTGCGGGTTATCAATCTGCCTCTGGACTGCCTCTTGGAGGCGGTCAATAAACTGGTGGAATGGTTCGGTGGCACCCTGCCGAGTAACCGCAAAGGACTTAGAGGACTCGCCTGCAGCGGGGACCCTGCGGAACGCGCGACGGACACACTGGCCAATGATGGGAAAAGCTACCCGGGGCGTGCCCGCCGCCTGCTCGGGGATGCTCGAAAACTGCCCTGTGCCATATAACTGCTCAGCAAGATAAGCCCCCCCACCTTGCGCTGCTGCTGCAAGCGCCTCTCGCTGGTACTCGCTATCCCACACAACGTATTGCGCGGGAGACAGCACCATGCGACACATGTCTTTCCAATCTTGGGGGAGCAAGAAGTAAACGTTTGACACACCTTCCAAGATCCCCAGGGTGAAAGTGGACCGCACCCCGGTCTCACGAACTGCCTTGCGGAGCTCGCGCAGAACTGAGTAGGGGAGAGCCTCCCAGTCCACTATCTGCCCCCCATTTCCATTATCCCGCCAAGAGACGGGAAACGCCTCGAACCCACACTTGGATTCCTCATCGGTCAAGAGACCGGCCTCACGCGCTTGCCGCACCGCCGCGGCGACAGCGCCCCCCTGCCCGACCGGTAGGCAGGGGGGCGCCGCCACGGGCGGCGGCGCAGGGAGGGTCAGCTGTGGGCAGGAGGGGGGTGGCCCATCACCTGGGGGCAAAAGGGGGACCGGCTTGGGGCTGTTGGGGCCGATCCCCTCCAGTGCCTCCTTACAACGCTGCCAGAGCAGCAGGCACTGAACTGGGGCACGGGGTTTACTATACAAGGTGATCCCAATCTGTATCCAATCAAAAAGCTGCAATGACCCGCAGTCTGGATACCAGGGGCACTGGCGATCTATTTCCCTTAGGAGGTCCTCAATATGAGCGACCGGGACAGCGACACATGATCGCTGTCGTATAATCTCTTGTAACTCTCTTGCGTGCTCCTTCTGGGCACTGGAAAGTTTCCCCCCCATACTCACGAATAAGGGGCGGCAAACAGCCGCGGGCGCGCTCGGCGTATCCAGCCGGTGAGTAGAGGGGTATCACGTCGGGGTCACCAGCTGTGGTGACGACGCAGGAAAGGAAACAGAACGCCAGGTCTGTGGTAGCTAGAGAGCTTTACAAGCCTCTTGCAAAAAGCCTCTCAGGAAAACTTTTCCTGGGGTTTTTATTTCTCTCCTTACTTTGTTTACAACTCTTCTTAGTGGTTACATTCTTGCGCATAGAAGAGCCAGGCAGTATACATGCACATAAGATAACGAACCCATCTCTTGAGCGCGTGAACACCAGCTGCGAGGGTACAATCAAATCAGCCAAATAAGTTTCCCAAACACAAACGCTGGATTGAAGGTCACTCCTGCCTCGTAGCCATGGGAGCAGTTTGCCGCGCCTGTGGACTGGCGATTCGGGAGCTATGCATCTCTACATTTAATATATTCATAAATGAATTGGAAAGGAGGTGGGAATGGCAAGATAGCAAATTTCCAGGTGACACAAAGTTATTTAGGTTAGTGAAGACCAGAGATGACTGTGAGGAAGGAACTATAGACAGACCTAAACAAACTGGATGAATGGACAATACAGTGGCAAATGAAATTCAGTGTTGATGAATGCAAAGTAATGCACATTGGAGGGAAAAAAATACACTGCTCATACTCTTTATAGGTTTCTACATTAACTATATAAACCCAAGAGAGGGACATGGGAGTCATTGTGGACCACTCTATGATGACCTCTGCTCAATGTGCGTCGGTGGTCAAAAAAGCAAAAGAAATGTAAGGTTGCACAAGAAATGGTAGGGTGAATAATACAGAGATTATTATAATGCCTTTATCTAAATCAATGGTGCAGCTTCACCTGGAATATTGTTTTGCAGTAATAGTCACCCCATCTCAGAAAGGATATTGCCAAACTAGAAGGGGTTCAGAGAAAGACGATGAAAGTGATGGTTAAACTCTCATAGGGTGAGAGACTGAAAAGATTGGGATTGTTTTCCTTAGAAAAGAGATCAATAAAAAGGGGCATAATATAAAATAATGGATGATCTAGAGAAGATAGATCAGGAGCTTTCTGTTCTCCTCATGTCACAATACAAGGACAAGCAGACATTCCATGAAATTAAAAGGGGAGATTCAAAATCAATAAAAAGAAATACAATGTATAATTAAACTGTGGAATTCACTGCCAAAGAAAGTCATTGAGGCCAAGAGTTTAACCACATTCAGAAAGGGATTGGACATGCATATGAATATCAGGAATATCTAAAATTATCATCACTGACGATAAAAAATATTGGGCTTAAGCCAATCTATATTAGACACCAGGATGAGAACTAATGTGGATGGGGACAGTTTAGCCCACATCTGGCTACTGTCAGTTCTTATATCTTCCTCTGAAGCTTCTAGTAGTGGCTACTGCCAGAGACAGAATACTGGACTAGGTGGACTTCAGGTCTGATCCAGTATGGCAATTCCTTTGTGCCTATACTTTGGGCCTGCTCTTGCAGTCCTTACTCAGACAAAACTCTGATTGACTTCAACGCCCAATGGGAATTATTCCTCTGGGTAAAGTGTGCAGGATCAGCAGTTTGGTTTTGCCTCCTTTCATACTTTGTTTCAAGCATAACATGGAATTTTCACTCCGTGTCTGTCTGAACGTATTTGACTATTAGCTAAAATCACTGCCAAGGTTCAAATGATTTGAATATTTTGCACCTGGATTTTCCAGAAATGAAAACACACAAGCACAGATGGGTCCATGAAAGTCTCTGACTGCTGCTATAGACTTTTTCTTGATGCATGAGGTGGTGCTTACAGTGCATATCTGGACAAGTATTCACTAACTGCACACAAATCCTTTCTCCATTAATGACAGCAATATGATATGGGCCATGTCTTTGTATGTGTTTCTGCAGCACTGAAGGACTACAAGCTTGGTTAAGGCATCAGAGTGATATTGTAACACAGATTGCATATAATGAATAATAAAAATTAATAGTAAGCAGCAGTAGGCACTGGACTAGTTTAGCCTCAAAAGAAATGTTTAACAAAAAAAATTGAACAAATGAACAAAAAAGAACAAGCTTGTAAAGGAAGGAATACCGAGCAGGAATTGCTGAATGAATGGAGGTCTTTAGAACAGGTTTGACGCACCTGCTTAGTGCCAGCCAAGCACACATCCCAGCATGTGGAGAGAAGTCCAAAAAAGGAATCTTGTACAACCTAAGAAAATAGTAAGAAGCAAACCGGTCCATCCACCTACAAGCTGAAAACAGCCAGCCAGCCTGCTGTTACATGCTGTTTTGCAGGAAATCCAGCTACTGTGAGATAAGTGCTTTATACTTTTGGGCCTGGATTCTTCTCTCACATATAATGGCTTAAATCAGGAGTAACTTCAATGAAGTCAATGGAGTTACACAGATGGAAGTGATAGAAGAAGCAGGCCCATAATTTCTGAGGTGAGGTTGTGAACTGAACCACTCCCTGCTCCTTCACCTGTAAGACTGGTTTTGCTGTCAAAGGTATTTTGTGGCTAATTTATCAGTGGCCAGGTTTCCATACCTGCCCCAGAAACAAATGTATTGACATGATGTAGCACTTAAGTACTTCTGAAAATCTCACTCAGTGTCTTTTTTATATATTTACTTATAGACTCCACAATTCATTGAGCAATTGTTTTGCTGTTTACTAGAATCTTTCAGGTACTCAGATATCATAGTAATGGGCACTTTGTTATAACCTGAATAGATAGTGAGAGAAGACACTAAGGCCGTGTCTACACTACCAACTCTGGTTGATAAAAGTTACATCAGCATATAGCCACCACAGTTTGTATATTGCTCAGGCATGTATATACGTGGCTTGTATTGGTCCTCCATGTATTCACTAGGAATGCTTGTGCTAATGCAAGAGTGGTGCACCACGGGTAGGTAGCCCAGTGTGCCACATGCCATCATCCGTCACAATGCCTTTGGGGAAATTTTCACAATGTGTTGTGGGATTGAAATGACTTGCCCAGGGATCTGGGTCAAGTTCCAAGCAAGCAACTTTCTCCATCCCATAATGCCATCCATATCCCATAATTTTCATGCCTTTTTTAAAAATCTCACAAACCCACCTGGCACTTTTCCATCTCTGCCAGAACCATGGAGCCCACAGAGCTCTGCACTAGTCTCATGAACTTTGCAAATACAGAATTTTTGATTCTCCTGTATTTGGAGACCCATAGGAAGTACTGCACCAGTGGGGGACATGAGGATTTCTGCAAGGATAGTTTGTTGAGGGACATAGTGAAAAACAATTCAATGTTGTTGGCTGCAGACAGCTGAGTACTGCTTCTGGCTCTGAGAAACAAGCACTGACTGGTGGGATTGCATTGAAATGCAGGTTTGGGATGATGAGCAGTGGCTGCAGAACTTTTGGATGCAAAAGGCCACATTCCTGGTTCTGTGTGCTGAGTTTGCCCCAGGCTTCCAGCATATGGACTCCAGAATGAGATCTGCATTGACAGTGGAGAAGAAAGTGGCAATCGCAGTCTGGAAGCTTGCAATGCCAGATTGCTACCGGTCAGTGGAAAATCATTCTGGAGTTGGAAAATCCACAATTGGGGTCATTGTCATGCAAGTGTTTAGGGGCATTAATCATCTCTTGCTATGCAGGACTGTGACTCTCAGCAATGTGCAGGAAATAATGGATGGATTTGCAGGAATGGGGTTCCCATATTGCCGTGGGGTAATAGATGGCACACATATCCCTGTTTTGGTACCAGCCCACCTTGCCACAGAGTACATCAACAGAAATGGCTACTTTTTTATAGTTATGCAAGCATTGGTGATGAATATCAGTGTGGGCTGGTCAGGGAAGGTTCATGACAGTCTCATTTTTAAGAACACAGGGTTGTTCAGAAAGCTGCAAGCAGGGACTTTCTTTCCTGAGCGGCAGTTTACCAATGGTGATATTGAAATGCCAATAGTGCTTCTGGGGAATCCAGCCTACCCCTTGTTCGTTTGGCTCATGAAGCCATGCATGGCCACCTCAGCAGCAACAAGGAAAGATTTAACTACCCGCTCCTCACATGCAGAACGACAGCTGAATGGGCTTTTGGTAGATTGTACGGATGCTGGCAGTGGTTAGTCACTAGATTGGATCTCTGTGAGAAAAATATCCCATTGGTTAGAGCTGCCTGTTGTATCCTGCATAATATCTGTCAGGTAACTGGGGAAAAGCTACCACGAGGATCACAGGCACTGATTTTTATTTTTCCGGGTGGGTGCTCCCCATTAACATGAAAGATGGCACAGAGCAGGAGTGGATGAAAGTGACAGAGACAACAGTCAGGAGAAAAACTTGGGTGGATCACAGGGTGCTGCAGATAGTGTAGGAGGAGATTGAAGAAGAGATGAAGGCAGAGGTGGAACTATTGCAAGTTCTGAAAATAAGGAGAGGCTTGAATTTAGTGAATTACGCAAACTGGATATATCTACATATATATAAGTATTAAAGGAGGAGCATGAGTACCTGAGTATGAGCATGAGGAGGGGCATGAGTACCTTGGTCTACATACCAAGTAATACTGGTGTAGTTAACTAAAGAAGTGGTTTTAAACTGATCAGAGGTGCCATTTAGAGAGGATGGGAGGGCACCTGCCCACTCCCAACCTGAGTTTCATATCACATTTGGGTGAAGTTTGCAGCAGGAGGGAAGATACACTCCCTCCTCCCTCTGCTGCCCTCCTCCATTGTGTCTGCAGCCTCAGGGCTGCCCCTATTCCCCTCCCCCACCAAAGAGCCACCACTGGCCAAGCTGTTTAGGATTGTGAAGCCTGTCTCCTAATCTGCTGCACAGAGGGCAGGGGCTCATGTTGGGGTGTCCTCCTGCCCTCGCCCATGCATAGGCCCCGACTTCCCCGCTTCCCTGTGGGTGCTGACCCTCCCTCTGCCCCCGGCCCTGCCCCCACTCCATCCCTTTCATGAGGCCCTGGCCCTGTCCTGCCTCTTCCCACCCCTGCCCCGCCCCCATTCCAACCTCTTCCCCAAAGTCCCCACCCCAATTCCAACCCCTCCCTGCCCCTGTTCCAACTCTTTCCCCAAATCCTTGCCCCAGCCCCGTCTCTTCCCCACCTCCTCCCCTGAGCACATCACGTTCCCGCTCCTCCCGCTCCCTCCTGGAATGTGCTAACGCCGTCAAACAGCTGTTTGGCAGTGGCGGGGCAGGAAGCGCTGGGAGATAGGTGGAGGAGCGGGGACGCAGCGTGCTCAGGGGAGGAGGAGGAGGTGGGGTGGGGGGTGAGGGGAGCTTGGCTGCCAGTTGGTTCAGCTACAGCTATAGTGAACAAGGTCTGGCTACTGAGTGCTTGGCTTAAAGAGACACTGCGCTGACACACTCACTCAGGCACTATAAGGCCAATATGAATCACAAATAAATTAATAAAAAAATCAGAGAGATAAAAATCAAGACAGCTTTATGATTAATACATGTTCTTTTCAGAAAAAGCATCATGAAGCTGAATGGAAGGTGAGTTCATTTTGAGCCTGAGGAAGGAACGACTCTTCAGGGCGATAGCAGTCTGATGTGTAATGGGAAAAGCACACTAGCCCTTAAGAACATAAGAACGGGTATACTGGGTCAGACCAAAGGTCCATCTAGTCCAGTATCCTGTCTTCTGACAGTGGCCAATGCCAGGTGCCGCAGAGGGAATGAACAGAACAGGTAATCATCAAGTGATCCATCCCCTGTCACCCATTCCCAGCTTCTGGCAAATGGAGATTAGGGACACTATCCCTGCCCATCCTGGCTAATAGCCATTGATGGACCTATCCTCCATGAATTTATCTAGCTCTTTTTTGAACCCTGTTATAGTCTTGGCCTTCACAACATCCTCTGGCAAGGAGTTCCACAGGTTGACTGTGCGTTGTGTGGAAAAATACTTCTTTTTGTTTGTTTTAAGCCCGCTGCCTATTAATTTCATTGGTGGCCCCTAGTTCTTGTGTTATGAGAAGAAGTATATAACACTTCCTTATTTACTTTCTCCACACCAGTCATTATTTTATAGACCTCTATCATATCCCCTCTTATTTCCAAGCTGAAAATACTTAAGTATTTTTCCAGTTCAAGAACTGAGGCTGCACAATTGTGGGGTGTAAGACAGCTAGCAGCCACTCAATTCAGCACTGACATTTACACCAGTGAATGATTGATACCACATCA
Source organism: Malaclemys terrapin pileata (assembly GCF_027887155.1). Taxonomy (NCBI): domain Eukaryota; kingdom Metazoa; phylum Chordata; order Testudines; family Emydidae; genus Malaclemys; species Malaclemys terrapin. Next base: position 29,925,727 of record NC_071509.1, read on the forward strand.
TAATCCAAATGCAAATGTTGCTGCTGCCTAAATTTGTAAGAGTGACCATGCTGCAGTTTTTCTTTTTGGGGGAGAGGGGATAGAAAGGTAATGAAGATACATTCTTCCTCTGTGACTGGGCTCATGATTCTGAGTCTTTTATTCAGTCCAAAAGGTCACATGGACAAACTCATTGGCAAAGGATGAGTGACAGGCCGCCCTGGAGGCTGACAAACCCACAAAAGGAATCATACATAAAATCACATTATTATAGTGAGGTACAGACCCAAAAGTGCCCTCCACAGTAAGAATGTTTTTCATGTTAAATCCTAAATTACCTTCTCAGATCAGAAGCTGCCTATACATTTACACTTATTGTAAGATACTAAATTAGATGAATCAACTCAGTTTATGCCACATGAGTTTACAGAATCTGTCTCAGTGTCTTTTCTTTCATTCTCATTATTCCTTAGACCTTTTTAATGTCATTTCTTCACATCATAATTGTGGAGCTTAGCTTGAAGGAAAAGAACATTCACAAAAGAAGCAACATGACCCAGTGGCGACTCTACGGGCCTTGGGTACCTGAAACTCCTGGGTTTAGTCCAGTGCTCTGCTATTGATATTGTGTGACATTGGGTGAGTCAATATATCTCACTTTCCCCATTTTAGGAGCATCAAGAGGCTTAGCATGTTTGTGTAGCCCTTTGAAAATATACAGTTGGAAACCGGACATTAATGTTAAGTGTTGTTGTTGCTAAAATGACCAGAAGAACGAAAGGACAACAGGGACTGCCTGAGCAGTTACTAGAAGTTTTTCATTAGTGAACTGTTCATTCTAAGTGTTACTAGAAAAGCAGAGCTATCAGAAAGACCTTCATAATTTTTTCCTTCTCTTAGTAAAAAATATTCAACTACAATAGACACCTCACAACCACCCTCGTGTGAGTTAGTGACTGTATTCCTCTGTGTTTATATCTGAATAGAGTTCTTTACTCATTAACATTTTCTTACCTCCACACCTGTTTAATATTACAGATTCAGTTTTGAAATACTGTCCTTTTTGTCCCTTTTTTCGCCATCTGTTGACACAATCCAATGTGCATCTGGGTAAGGTCCAGCTGGCACATTCAGAAGGTGAACACATTCAGATCCGCTGAAATTGCTGATTCAGGGAGGGGAATACTCAAAAGGCCTGTTTCTGCACACCGATAGCACTGCAGCTGAGACTCCTATCATTGCAATCAGTGATAGTGCCAAATGTTATCAATGCACAGACATCCTCTTACCCCACACTGCCCCCCCCCCTCGCCCCAGACTTGTATGCTGTAATCACATAAACAATGGGAAATGAAGAATCCCGATCACAAAGACAACAGCTGCACTCCAGGGTCAGGCTTTGCATGCTCATCTAACAATGGTAATGGGTAACCCCATCTCAGCTCCCAGCTCTGAATAATTTATTTATAGATGCAATATCTCATTCTGTGGTCTAGTTAAGACTGTCTTTTCATAAATGCATGGAAATTGAAATTATTGTCTACTCCTACAAAAGATTAAGGTGATTGTTCTTTACAGATAAAATAGCATCATTTTGAAGGGGAGAAAAGGTGATTGGAATAAATGAAATAAAAGAAAGTGGAAAGTCGGCTCATTTCTAAATTTGCTTTTTCTTTTTAAATGTATTTAAATATCTTTAATTATTAGAGGTTCTGTAATAATGGGAAGGGTTCACATTAAATGCAGGAAAAAATAAATATATTTTAAAATCCTGAAAGTAGTTAACATTATCTTGTCTTAGTCTTGTGAGATACTATTGGTGGCCCTCTTTTGTTATAAAACCTCTTTTACCATATAAGCTATAAGTACAAGCATCTGTACAGCGTAGACAGTTTTGTAACATCCAGGAAACTATGAGTCATATTTCACATCCAAATATTATTTGTTGAGTTTGCTTTTTAGTTCTTTTAAATGCTATTGCTTGCTGGCTGCATATTGTCTAAGCACACACTTTCATATAGAATCAGAAGGGAGAAAGACTAACTAAATCAGTGAAGGGAAGTAAAACTCTGCTAAAAACATTTCTTTGGGATCCCTTCCTGTTTTTTCTATAAATTCCTATTTACAGTTATTTTAGTTCTGTTTCTGTTATAATTTGCCAATACTAATTATTTACAATAATTATTTTTCTTTACATTTTCCTTAATTCTCACTATTTGCTAAATGAATGGTTTGCAACTAGCCCTGAATTTTAAAATCCTACTCTCTGGATGTGGTTGATCAATATCTAACTGATTCTGTCTCCTCGGGAAATCAATTTAGGAATCAACCAAATGCATCTAGAAAACTACATATTATATAATATATATTAGGTGACAGAATGTTCTTCAAATCAGCATAGAGCTTTATGATACTCTGTATTATAAATCACATAAAACCTTCAGGTTTTAACAATTTCTCTTTTGAACAATACTAACTAAAAGCTATTGGTGTTCCTTTGATGTGAAATGTATTTTTGCAGATTAATTTAATTTAAATATAGTATTTTCATATTGGCAAATGATATGCACGAATATGGGCCATTTTTAACTGCTCTCTGTATAGCATGATAGAAAAAAAATGTGTGGCCTCTTTATATTCTCCCCCCCCCCTCTTTCCATCTACCACAATCCACAGGAAAAGTCTCATGACTGGCAGCTGGCTGCCTGCCCTATTATCTGAGTCTGCGTCCAGTCTGGCTAATTACAGTCACTGATTACTAAACACAGAACAGCACCATCACCTGCTTTATCCTGACAGGATTATACCATCTGTGCCACATGGCCAGGGTATGGAGAACTGGTGAAAGGTCACAGAGAGGGGCAAATAGCCCTTAATAGGAGGTAAATGTATGTTTACAGACATGACAGCTGACTGTCATTAGAGTATATATATTCACAGCTGAAGACACTCTCCAGGGAAAAAGTGGCATGGGTAGTGACTTAATCTGACATCTTTTTACCCCAAACCTAATATCATGCAGTTGAGTGAGATGTAGAGAAAGAGACTATATGTGCATTTATCAGAAACAATGTCCATTGAAACTGGACTGAATAAAACTATGGAAGACCTGCTGTAGAGAACCATCCTACACTGACCAGAGGCTGGAATTGATTAGACAACCAACAGCAATGAATTTTCCATCTCTAATCTTTATAAACCTATGATTTATAAAGCCAACAAAGTACTTAGTATGGTAAAGATCACTTATCGTGATGCAAGCTTGGCAAAAGAATGAATTTCATATTGAAGGTCCCAAATCAATTGCAGTTTAGAATCTACTGTCTTCTTCAGTTGTGAGCAAGATTTTTTTTGTTTAAAAAAAGACTATTTGGGATTGCAGGTTTCTGCAGTCTTGCCACTCCTATCCATTCAGAATGCTACTGCAAAGAACATTTCCTGTTGCTTTGACCACTTCTCTCTTTGCATCCCTTAACTGACCCCACATTTTCTATCACCTCAAACATAAGCTATTTGTCTTTCCATTCAAAGCCCTTCACAGCCTATCCCCACACTACCTTACGTCTCATTTGCTACTGAATTGTCGACTCTCACCTCCAATTGGTCTGTGAAGCCAGCCTCCATCGCCCACTTTTTAAATTTTCAAACAAGCACCTTCATGGTTTCCTCCCATGCTGCCCCTCCTGCTTGGGAGGCATTCCCCATAAACATCTGCAAAGCTGCCTCATGATCCACCTTCAAATGCCTTCTTAAAATTCTCCTTTTCTGTGAGGCCACTGGTGTGCTGAGACCACAGCCTATCAGACAGATCAGTAGTCTCTTATTGGTTCCCTGCACTACTCCCTGCTGTCTTTTGTGTCTTACTTAGATTGTAAGATTTTGGGGACAGGGACCATCTTTTTGATCTGTGTTTGTACAGCACCTAGCACAACGGGTTCTGACCTATGACTAGGACTCCAAGGTGCAACAGTAATACAAATAATAATAAATAATTTGGGTATTTTAACTATTCTCATTGATCTGTAAAGGAGAATGATAAAGGCTCTTCCTATCATTACATTTGAGAGAGGAGGTTACATTCTCCCCTTGTACTTATAAATGGGGACTCCCACAGAGTTCCGTGGGCATCAGGCACTCTGGGTCTCAGACCCTAGTCCAAAGGGTACTGAGACACGAACAAGTTCTGACCTACAAACAGTTGCTAGAACTGGAAGCTGAACTCTGACAGAGGACTCCAGTCCTGGGATCTGATTGATGGAATGCTGGGGGGGTCCTAATTGGTTCCCTTCTATTTAAACCAAGCACAGGACCAGGAAGTTGTCCATGCAACTGAGTTTCCCCTGCATAGGATGGCTTCCCTTACATTACCTGCTCCTACTGCCTGACAACTGGCTCTTGCTTTGCCCTCTGTCCTGGACTCTGATCTCCTGGTATCTAACCTGGCCTGGCTCCCGCTCAGACCACCAGGTCAGGCTGCCCGTGTCCCAGTTGCGACAGTGGGACCCTTTTCATATGCAGGAAGTAGAATTTTGCATTCAAACTAAATTAGTTTTGAAGAAGTTAGAAGTGGTCTTTAATATAATAAGAGAGAGGGCTGCTTTACCTTCAAATTCCCCCCTCCTCACCTAGCAAGACTGGTCACTTTACCACCACACCAGGAGTGAATGGGAGAAAGCTGAGCTGAACCCCATTGTCTCATTGAATCCCAAGGCCAGTTTGTCTCCAGGCTCTGCTGAGGCTAGATCTTCTCAGAGATGAGAACCATGAGGCAAGCACTGGCAAGGGGATATCTGGAGTTTAGGCTTGCGCATGAGGGGGAAGGTCGGTTTGCTTTCCTCTCTGCCATTGTCTTCCCTGAAACCCTCCTGCCTGCTTTTGCTGCTCCTGCCTTCCTTCAGGGTCCCCTTTCCCTCCTGGCTTCCTTGGCTGCCCATGTCTGGAAGTTTCTTTCAGCACCCTTTCTCATTGCTGTTCCAGGCTGCCTACTGCTTTCCTGCATCTCCATGCCCCAGCCAGCCTATTCCCATCTTCCCTCTACTCTCTTCCAGCCTTCCCTGCACTCCTTCCCCTCCCAGGTCAACATGCTTTAATATTTAGAAATTGTGGGTACTTAAAAAAAGTAAAATGCAACACAACTTTAATGATGGGGGAAGAGCGATTCAAATGATTCCACAGGAGGCCCTGCCTAGCTTAAACCAGCCTTGATAAGAGAAACCATCAAACAATGAGCTGCCACCTTGGTTGTGTGAATTAGGACACAGCAGCTATCACTACTGAAATAAACATTGAAGCAGGTCTGTCAGGCAATTTCTATTTGCTTAATCAGATCCTGAAATGTTAATTCAATAGAAATGGATCTTTAGAGCTCAGAAAATTTGATTTACCATTAATTCCAGTGAACTCCAGCTTCAGCTTTAGTGGCGTCTAAGTTGGAACTAATGGCCAAAGTAGGCTCTGCAAGCAATTCAACCATCCATTTCCCTCAAATCCAAGCAAGTTTTTATCTAACGCCTCTGAGTGAAGGCTACTGCTTTTTGGCACCATACTGCATTTTGTGTCATTGAACAGTGCATGTGCAAAAATGTGCACCTATACTGACGTAAGAAATGTGTAGAATGTCAACATATACTGGAAATGAAATGGAGTATGTGTGCAATCATTGCAGTTTATGCACACGGGACCAACTACGTATGGTCATTTGAGTACAAATACTGTGATTGCATGCACAATTTAGGCACACAAATGCAAACAAATGTTATCTTCTCAAAGTTTAGGTCAGGATTGTATTTTTGGTGGAGCTGTAGATGAATTGATATGGAGCATTTCATTCTGAGGACCATTTTAAAAACAACCTGGCTCATTATAGTCCAACAAATGCTCCTGAGAAACAAGGTGACAAATTCCAGTTCAGAGTGGAAAAGTGTCCCTTCAGGTTCAGGTATGAAGGGATTTGACAGAACAGTATGGAGAAGCTCACATCTACTGCCTAACCATCATCAGATGGCAGAATCTAAGACTTCATTTTTTAAAATTGTACATCTTGTTCCTGTAGGCTGTAGTGATTACTCTGTTATCTTTTCAAGCTTAAACTGACCACCTATGTGGTGTTTGTTAGCATGCAGCCAATATGGAATTTATCTCAATAGTTAACTCTGCGAGCTGTAGATAATTTAAATATCAACATCGACTACTTCACTGATCATTTTAGCAAAAACATCCATGATAATGGGCTAACCCTCCAGTCACCAACTCCTCAGAAACTAAACGCCCCAAACTGTCCTGTACCATACCCCCAGTTTCCCCTCCGCCACCTTCTATAATGCAGTTATGCATTGTTGGTACAAAAAGTCACACTGTATCAAAAACTGAAAGTTCAGAGATTAAAATAAATTGAATATCAAAATAAATACAGGAGCTATTGCAGTGATTATATTATTTCATATCTAATTCATTAAAGAAACTCCATTTTATTTAATTTAATTGGCAGTGCTACAGAATTTCCAGCCAGCTACAGCAATTTACTGTAGAATGCAGAGACCCTGGCACACAGCTTTTTGTGGACAGTGTCACTAACTCTTGTGATTTTATTGTGAGTCTTGCAACATTTTATGTTTAATTTACAGTCCCAGCTCCTAGTGACATGACAGTAAAAACAAAAACAACAACAACAAAAAAAGTAAGTTTCTAGTCCTTGTGTTTACAGAGAAAAGATTGAAAATGTGACCCAAGTTCACCTTAAAGAGCTCAAAAACCAGAAGGCAAATGAAAAGAACCCAACACTTATTTATTTTAAATCTCTTTTTATTTTAAGCCAACCTCATGATTTTTTGATTCATGATTTGTGAATGTTTGGGGCTGGCGATACTATGTGGAGTACATGGCGGTGGGCAGCCCTCGACTATATTCATATATTTTATTATTTGTTTAGCATCATAATTGTGCACGATGCTCTACAGGAATAAGAGACACTGAACCTGACTCAAGGAGCTGACAATCTGAATTAGACAAACAGCAGGAGACAACAAAGATATCAGAAAGGAAGAGGTTTACATCAAAATACAGTGATTAGTTTATTTTGTTGCATATGTAGATTTTTAGTTCTTTCTTTAAAAGAATATGGTCAGACATGAGAAAAGGAGTAGATGGAATTGGGAGTGCAGTTTACTGTTGTGAATGTGGTTTGTGAACAGAAAATAATCTTCTATTTTAACTTTTCGGTTTCTTAGAAGCTCCTAGTTTTAGTCACTTCCAAAGGGTAAATATTTTAAAGTCAACTTGAAAAATGGCTGTACTTCTTCTCTGCATTACCAAAGCGGTATATATATGCATGCAAATATTTTGACACCCACGCTGTTCTCAAAATGTGATATTTTCATATTTGCCTTGGGGATTGTCTGACCCACTTTTAAATCATGAAAGGTGTGTGTGGGGAAACTCCACCAGAGAGGTCCTTTGGGGCCATCTGCCTGTCCCAAGTCAGGATAAAGGAGGAGGGTTGGGCGTGGGGCTAGCAACTCCACCCCGTAAAAAATCAACCTGCTATAGAAACGCCAACAATAGAGATAACAGAGACTTTTAGCCTGGAAAAAGAAGGGTCTTCGACTCGAAGACGCATGACGCTGGGTGGTGAAAGTCGTGAGGAAGCCACTAAGCTGATTACCCTTCTTGCAACCAGGAGGATTACCATTGGTACATGGAACGTGAGGACCATGTACAAGTCAAGAAAGATGGCACAGGTCGCAGCAGAGATGAGGAGCAACAACTTGACCCTACTAGGCATTAGCGAGACAAGATGGACGCAAGCTGGACAAAGACGACTGTTGACAGGAGAGCTGTTGTTGTATTCCGGACATGAAGAGAGTGACGCACCCCACACACAGGGAGTAGGCTTCATGTTGTCCAAGCAGGCACAGAGGGCACTGATTGGTTGGGAGGCACATGGTTCCAGGATCATCACAGCATCCTTCAGAACTAAAATGAAGAGGATTAAGATGAATGTTGTACAGTGCTATGCTCCAACCAATGACAGTGAAGAGGGGGACAAAGACTATTTTTACAATAGACTTCAGAAAATATTAGAGATTCTCCCAGACAAAGACATTACCATCCTTATGGGAGATTTTAATGCCAAAATTGGACCTGACAACACAGGATATGAACAAGTCATGGGGACCCACGCTCTGGGAGAGATGAGTGAGAATGGAGAGAGATTTGTGGATCTGTGTGCACTTAACAACTTGGTCATAGGAGGTAGCATCTTTCCTCACAAGCGGATCCACAAGAGTACCTGGGTATCGCCAGCAGGCATGATAGAAAACCAGATCGATCATGTCTGTATTAGCAAGAAGTTCAGAAGATCTTTGCAGGACGTTAGAGTTAGAAGAGGAGCAGACGTAGCGTCCGACCATCACTTAGTGGTGGCCAGATTGAAGCTGAAGCTGAAGAAGAACTGGATAGACGCGTCAGATAGAAGAGTGAAGTTCAATGTTAGCCTTTTGAAGGATCATAAGATCAAGGAAGATTTTGGACTGACGCTGAAGAATAAGTTTTCAGTACTACAGGATCGGTCTGAGGAAGAGGAAGACAGTGTATCCAACAGATGGCAGAAAGTGAGAGAGACACTTAGGTCAGCATGCCAGGAAGTGCTTGGAATTAAGAAATATCAGCAGAAAGAGTGGATCACAGCAGAGACCTTGACTAAGATAGAAGATAGAAAGAAGAAGAAGGCAGTAGTTAATAACAGCAGGACTAGAGCAGCAAAGGCTAAAGCGCAAAAAGAGTATGCTGAAGCCCATAGAGCAGTGAAGAGGAATATTAGGAAGGATAAGAGAGATTATGTGGATGGACTGGCAGCAGAAGCGGAGCAGGCAGCATACAACGGTAATATGAAACAGCTGTATGACATCACCAAGCGACTGTCTGGAAAGTTCAGCAAACCAGAGCGTCCCGTCAAAGACAAGCAGGGAAAGTCTATAACAGAAATAGAACAACAGATGAATAGATGGGCGGAGCACTTTGAGGAACTCCTGAATAGACCAGCACCATTAAATCCACCAGACATTGACCCAGCCAACGAAGACCTTCCAATCAATTGTGATAGACCAACCAGAGATGAGATCAGAAAAGCCATCACTATGATGAAGAATAGGAAGGCGGCTGGACCTGACGATATTCCAGCAGAGGCCCTGAAAGTAGATCTGGATGTTTCAGTGGAAATGCTGTACCCCCTCTTTGAGAAGATATGGGAAGAAGAAGTGATTCCAGCAGACTGGAAAGAGGGATATCTTATTAAAATCCCCAAGAAAGGAGACCTCAGCAATTGTGCCAACTACAGAGGAATCACACTTCTGTCGGTGCCAGGGAAGGTCTTCAACCGAGTTCTCTTAGAGAGAATGAAGGATGCCGTTGACCCACAGCTACGAGATGAGCAAGCAGGTTTCCGGCAAAATAGATCATGCACGGACCAGATAGCAACGCTTCGCATCATAGTCGAGCAGTCTATGGAGTGGAACTCCTCATTGTACATCAACTTTGTTGACTATGAAAAAGCATTCGATAGCGTGGATCGAGAGACTCTCTGGAAGCTCCTTCGGCACTATGGCATCCCAGCAAAGGTGGTCAACCTGATTAAGAACTTATATGATGGCATACACTGTAGAGTGATCCATGGAGGGCAGCTTACAAACAGCTTCCAGGTGCGAACCGGAGTCAGACAAGGATGCTTGTTGTCACCATTTCTCTTTCTCCTTGTCATTGATTGGATTATGAAGACATCCACTTATGAGCGTAGGAACGGAATCCAGTGGACGTTGTGGACCCAGCTTGATGACCTGGATTTTGCCGATGACCTTGCACTCCTTTCGCATCGCAAACAGCAGATGCAAGAGAAGACCAACGTAGTGGCAGCCATGTCATCACAGGTTGGCCTCAACATCCACAAGGACAAGACCAAGATCCTCAAGATTAACTCCATCAGTAATGACCCAGTCACACTGAATGGAATCCCTCTGGAAGAAGTGCAGTCCTTCACCTACCTAGGCAGTATCATCGACCAACAGGGTGGAACGGACGCAGACATCAAAGCAAGGATTGGTAAGGCAAGAGCAGCTTTCTTACAGCTCAAGAACATCTGGAGCTCTAGAGAGCTGTCTTTGGCAACAAAGATTAGACTGTTCAATTCCAACGTGAAATCAGTCTTATTGTATGGAGCTGAAACCTGGAGGATAATTAAAACAACCACCAGGAGGATCCAGACCTTCATAAATAGTTGCCTTAGAAGGATTCTCCAGATCCGCTGGCCAGACACCATCAGCAACATCTACCTCTTGGAGAGGACCCATCAACTTCCAGCAGAGGAAGAAATTAGAAGGAGAAGGTGGGGTTGGATAGGACACACACTACGCAAGCAGCCAAGCAACATCACTAGACAGGCATTGCGGTGGAACCCCCAAGGCAAGCGGAAAAGAGGCCATCCAAGAAACACCTGGCAACGCGACCTTCAGGCTGATAGCAAAAAAATGGGCTATACCTGGAACCAGCTAGAGCAAATGGCCCAGGATAAAGGACTCTGGAGATCTGTGGTTGGCGGCCCATACCCCGACTGGGGTGACGGGCGTGAGTGAGTGAGTGAGTGTGTGGGGAGGGGAATTAAAGTGTGTGCTAGTTTACGTGGCATACATTAAATATTATAACACATCCCATTCCCACCCAACGCCCACATAAAATGTTATATCAAAAGAATAGGGTTTTCTTTCAGTAGGAAAAAGGGTGGCTACTAGTTCAGGATCTTTATTTTTACTATTATTTCTAGTTAGTCCAGTAAAAGGTAGACTATCACTTACAACATTGAATTTCCCATTTACAGGCCAAAACTGCACTCTGAAGTGCTTCCTTTTTAATCTCTCTCAATTTAATTTTGAAGTGTGAAATCATCATACTCCCAGTATATCTTCTAGTCCTTGCTCTGATTTTCCCTCCTGGATTTGCACTTTTAATAGTTCCTTATTGGAGCTGGGTGGAAAAGAAGACTCATATCTTCAGGGAAGCAATGGTTGCTTTGGTTCCCCAAAGATACTAGACTTTTTTCCCACCTTACTCCAGTAATGAACTATTAAAAGTGCAAACCCTAGAAAAAAATCAGAGCAAGGATTAGAAGATATACTGTGAGTGTGGGAATCCAGAGGCAGATGCTAATGGAGCTTCCCATTCAAAAACACCAGCTAAGACAGGCATCACTTATCCTTTTCATGTGTCATGGGACAGCATCTGTCTATTAAAGAATGTGCAGTCTAATAACTCAGGACGGACCCTCTGAAAGAAAAGACTAGTTAGAGTAATGCGTAGTTGCTTTTAGGTGAGGAACAGTACAGTATGTCTTCCTGTTGAGTTTCAGATCTTATTCTGGTGAAACTTTCTTTCTTTGTATGGAGTGTCCCATAACTCAAAAAATGGATGCTCACTGCTATTTTATTTATGACATTTAAACATTACCAGAGTGGTGGATGTTAATTCTTTTTTGAGACGGGGCTTACCAGGAACACCTGTAACAAATCAGCCAGAAACCAGATGATACCATATTTCATGGTCTTTTGGTTTTAGTGGATAAATGAGAGAAACTAGCTAACTTTGATTTGTTCTGATCAACTAAGTTGTTCTGATATCATTCCTGTTTTTTCCTGCCTGCTACTGATACTATAGCAGACTAATAAAACCATATTAACATTCAGGCAAAACATATACATCATTTACTATAGCAATTTTCTGTCTAGTCTTTGCTTACTGTTCAATGCACTTACCACGTTGGCCCTCCGTTAAACTGAATCAACCCTTCAGAATATGTTATGTTAGACCCACCATTAGTGTACACTCACACAGAGTTTGGAGGCATTCCTTTGATATCGAGATTAGACTGGAAACAGGCTTATGTGAGATCTACAGTTTTCTCCATTTTGGGAAGATCAAAATGTGTGTGTAATTTAGGAATGAAAAATTAGGAAAGAGATAAATTAATTACTGATTTACTTCCATTGATCCACTATTACCCTGTTGAAGGGCACAGAAGTAGTAAATGCATTAGGCAACAATTACAAACCAAAAATAATGTTGTAAAATGCACACACACAGAGATGTATGTATTTATATTTTAAAATATATCTTGACACAGACATAATTATGCTTACCAACAGAAGATCTGTAAAGCCACAAATATTACATTTTGCATTTGTTCTATATTTTTATTTATTTAGATTTAATATAACACAGATACAACTATCCTGTGCTCTAGGCACCTTTACCATAACTGAAAAATACATTTCTGAAACAAGATGTACACAAATAAGCAGTTTCACCTCACCCAACAATATTAGCCAAACAAAAACACACTACCCTCTCCCATAAACAAAGTTTTCAGCACCTTTCCCCAAAAGCCCAGGATTATAGATGAAATTCAAAGCATGCCCCAAGGTTCAACAGATTCAAGCTATTTCAGACTGTGGGAGGCAGGTATAAGCTTCACATCCAAGGGTACTTCCTGAAGAAAACCCAGCTAGCAACCTCCTCTCTTAAATGAAGATGCTCAGGCTTGAGCACCACCTCTGATTGTAAGACTGGTATGTTATATAGGGAGAGAGAGAATTTCTCAAATAGGCAAGTCACAAGCCATTTAGTATTGTATAGGTCACAAACAATTGGAAGTCACTGCAGGTCATGGACCCAGTTTCTATCAAACACTGAGGGCATAAGGGTGACATCCTGGCCCCATTATAGTCAGTGGGAGCTCTGCCATTGACTTCAGTGGCACCTGGATTTCACCCATGATGTTCAACTGTATCAAGTACATCTGTAGAAAGAAACATAGATCTGAAAGTCTTTGGAATAAAGAAAGCACTGTAGCATGTGTCTCCTTCTAACCTCCAGTAGTGGCCCCATTTATACATGGAATAAAAGATAGACAAGAAAGAACCCTGTAGAGCTCCACACAGAGATCCCACATGGAGAAAGAGCAATTGCCCAAAACAACCTTCTGAAAAAGCTCATCAGGAAGACTGAAGTTGGCTGGAATTAGCCCCATCTATTCCTACTCTGGTTCACAAGGGATAAATAGTATCAAAAGCAGCTTGACATAGATTTGTATTTTAAAAACCCTTTACAAATGGTAGTTAATAGAACCCCACTTTCAGAGTTTGCCTAATAAAATTGAGTTTAATCAATTTTTTAAATGAATTCTAGGTCCAAAAAAATGTAAAGTTAAATGTTAAAAACCCATATTTGCTTTACTACTTGGCAGATTTCTTGTAGAGTTCCCAGCTCTAAAAAAATCACACACTAGATTCTAGGATAAATGCAGTTTTACATAGGGGTCTGAGTATTTCAGATGAGTGGTATGCATCAGTACGTACCTAAAAATAAAAATCTACCCCTTACCATATATCCACAAACCTACAAGTAGATTTGACAATGTGTGCTACATTCTATATAAGATTAGATCTACACTGTATATTTTGTTGATCATATTGTGTTAGTCATTTGCAGCAGACAGTAGAAATTTTTGGGCTCTAGGAAATCTAAAATTGCCTCTCAGATTCTTCCACCCTTGCTCAAAAGACCAACCTGTTTTCCAGGTAGGTGGGCCTGGTATGTAGCCAAAACACACACATTTCCAAGAGATAGGCATTCCAGATGGTTAGATATATTTTCAGATGGATAAACCCTTTTGTATTTAAGTTCCTTTCATGAAATATAGTACAGATCAAAGATTGTAAGAGAGGGTTTGGTTTCTATTACATTTTTTCCCTTAGTGAACTTACTATCCATATAATAATTTTGCTTAAAGTTAACATTTTATTAGACGGAACAGGACAGCACTGCTGTAATTTAACTGGCTATTGGTTTTAGTCATTATAAATTAGAACTAAACCTGATCCAGTTTTAACTATGCAGTTCCCACCTCGAATTATTATAATGAATCAGTGTTAAGGAACCAAATAAGAGCATGGAACTCATTTAAAAGGATGCCTTGCTTGAAATACAGTTACAAAAATGATGCAGTTTGAGAACAAGTTGCAGTGGAGAATAAACTATACCATTAAATGTTATGTAAAGATTCATACTTCAAAAAATATTTCAATGCAATTTTTAAACTTGCACCTCCAGTCCTTATATTTCTTGACAATATCTGTTGAATGGAAAAAAGGCAATATACCAAAGCACTATGAAGAGATGAGTTGTCTTTTAATGAATTATACATTTTTAGTTATTTGCATGCCATGGATAGTAGAGGGCTAAGTGGAATCAAGTGAAAAGAGGATGAGATTCGGACCCCACTGATGTCAATGACAAAACTCCCATTGATTTCAACGGGGCCAGGATTTTACCCACAGCTTTTTGCTTCTACGTTGTCAGTTCAAATCTGATTCAAGTAGGTAGGGAATGCAAGTTATTATCTAACGGCTGACAGTGGTCTATGGGAACTGAGTTTGGTGGTCAACCTAGTTCCCAATTAACATTGGCACCACAGTTGTCAGTCTCAGTAGAGAGCCAAAAAGTGGTAGCCCTAGTGACTGAGGTACCTTTTCACTACTAAGGGCTGTCCCTCCTAGTCAGGCTTGAAACTCCATCTAAGGCTAAATACCGGCACGAGACCGATAGTCAACAAGTACCATAAGGGAAAGTTGAAAAGAACTTTGAACAGACAGGGAAGAGCAGAGAATTTTGCACTGCCATTGCCCATGCTGTACCTGTTTTATGAATAAACACAGTACCTTGGTCCCAAGGGCTGTTATTTCAACACTTTTTGAAACTGCTTCACATTGAGCAGATGTTCTCAGAGAATTATTCATAATGACTCCAAGATCTCTTTGTTGAGTGGTAACAACTAATGTACACCCTGTCATTTTGTAGATATAGTCAGGATTATGTTTTCCAATGTGCATTATTTTGCCTGTTATGGGCCTGCAGCTCCCAATTCAAGTCAATAGCAACTGTGTACATCACATGTAGAGAGAATTTGGCCCAATGTTTGCAAAAAAAAATTTTTAACAAGTCTAGATTTGCAGTGTTTATGTTTCAAATCTGCTAATTAGTGGCAGATTTTTGCAATATGCAGGAAGTTCATGTCATCTGAGGTAAAATTTATCACCTTAAACCTCATTTCCTTAAATGTTTTCTGTTTTGTGAGGAAGAGAGGAAAATGTTGACAACATTTGCAATCAAATTTGTATTGCAAACCATATTGGGTTTTAGTCCCAGCTAAATTAGACCTAACATAGGTTTTACCATAATTTGATAGACTAAAAGAATTGGCTTTGTTCAACATTATCTTGGATATGAATATGTCTTAAACTGATGAGCACAATTATGGAAGAGCATAACCTTAATTTTCTTTCATGGATGTTACAGCTGAGGCATTACCTGATGATACATAATTAGACCTCCATTTCTTTAAAGCTTTCACAACATTTTTTCAGGTATTACAATTGACAGTAATGGTCTTACCAGAAGCATAATAGTCATCAATAGATGAGATGTACTGTAACACTACTATAATTCTTTTATCCCTTTTAATACAAACTATGAAACCAAGAGTCACAGCTTATTCAGAACCAAACTCAAATGACCGTCCCCTTCTCCTCCCCCCCCCCGCCACATTTTCATAACATTGAGTTCTCACTCTCAAGTGGCTTCTTGAAATGTTGAATAAAAGCTCTGATGATTGGATATAAGTAGAAGGGAATAGAAACACATATATTTATCACTTAGAAAAAAATTGTTTGAAGCCAAAAATAATGCATCATATTAGTTTCTTGAAACATTTGCACCACACCCCATAAAGATCTGAAGATAAGTGAGAAAAGTCTTGCACAATACTTATTTAGAAAGCAAATAGCAGAAGATATTCAAATGGAAGTTGTGGGTTCTAAGCATCTCTAAAAATCAGGCCATTAGTGCACAGACAAGCCAGACCCAATAAAACTGAAAGACTTGTTTGCACCTGTGGGTAGGAGCACATTGTTCTTTCCTGTGTATTTTAAAAATAAACCATAAAAAAACAAGAGTTTTCAGGTCTTATGTCTATACTAGAAAACTTTTGCCAGTTACTTATTTTAAATTGATCTTGTTAAACTGGTGTAAAACCCCTAATAGAGGCATGCTTGATCTGATATAGCTTTCAATGAGGTCTTTTGCTGCCTGAGCCAAAGGAGTAAAGTTGTCCCAAAGGCAACAAATCAATTTCTGAAAGGGAAGAGGAATTTAATTTAACTAATCTAAGGCTTTGTCTATATACAAAAGCTGTAACTCTTTAACTATACCAGTGTGGTTTAAGTTGTACAACTGCCCTAGTGTGGATACAGTTATATTGGTATAAATGTGCCAGTACACATATTCCTGTAGGGGAAGGGGAATAACTATATTGGTACAAGGCACACTATTACTAGTTTAACTGCATCCACACTAGGGGTTAAATCAGTATAACTATTTCAATTTAAAAAAATAAAACCCTTAACCAAAATAATTATACCACACGAAACTTGTGTGTAGACCAGGTCTTAGAGGACACTGTGGAACAACCAGCAACAGTTTTTATGAGGTCCACATGCACCATGTCTATCTTTCCCAGCCAAAGGCTGTCACATTGTGGACCAATGTGTGCAGAGGAAACAGAAATGAAAGTTCTCTGCCCTGTCAGGCAGGAAACATTCTCCGAAGAGTTCAAGAAAGCAATGCGGAAGGTATGGAAAAGAGGGGGAATATATACAGAAACTCTGTCTGAACTCCAAAGTGTATAAATGAATCACTTTCATAGAAAGCATCATTGAGAAATGAACTGGTCTCTGGTGAGGTATAAGAAAGGGCTGACCTACAGTAGAAAATTAGACATAAATAAGCTACTTACACATGTATTAAAGTTAAAGTTGCTTAATGAGTTTATTGTTGGCACCTTATCTCTTTATCTGTGTTATCAGGGCATGCAGTTGGCAGCAATTCTGCAGCCTCAGAAAATACCATGGACTTAAGAAATGGCCTTGAAATATAAATTTGCAGCAATAAGTATCTGACTTGTTTCCCTTCTTCTTGTCCCTTTTCCATGTTTTGGAGACACTAAATAATAAGGTCTTATCTATGCACAAATTGTACCAATTCAACTAAATCTGTGTAGCAATTGACGTGGTTAAATCAGTGCAACCTTCCCTGTGTGGACACTCTGAAATCTGTTTAAATCAACGTAGCTCAAACAGATCCTTCAGGGCTGCTCTACACACAAACTTGCATTGAAATAGCACAGTCTGTTTTAACCTATGTGCTTTGCTATTTCGAGGTAAGTCTATGAGTGGGCACTTTTTTATTCTAAAATAAGGTTTATTTCAATTTTGCTTAAGTGAAAAACTGACTGAAAGAGGATTCTTATTCTGAAATCAGTGTCCACACACAGAGCTGGCAACACCAGTTTAGCCACATATGTTTAAAAACACGCCTTCTAAGAGATTTCTTTATGTTGAATTTAATTCAGAGAACATTAACACCGCAAATAACGTATGACTTCAATTCAAACTGATATAGTTGAATTTACTGATTCTAAGCAAATAAATCTCAATAAAGAGAGGTTTTCTTACATACTAGTAGTAAAGTCCTTTTATAATATTAATGCATTCTGGAAAGTTTGGTGTGGTGAGGTGGAGATTGATGGGATTCTAAATTTACTTCTTTATTTTTAAATGTCGGGGACTCTTACCATCATAAAGCCATAAAGATAAATCAAAGAAGAATTCTATATCATGTACTTGGTATTTTCTTTATTCCCTTCTTTTATCAGCTCTATTTCTTAATTTAAATGATCAGAATCAATATCTCACCATACTGTTACTGTATGTGGCTTCCTCTCTTTTTGATATGATGAATACAGCGAGGTTCTCAGTTTTCCCAGTCAAGAACTTTTTTTCCCCTCCTTAACCCCAAACCCAAACCCATTCTGGTCCACATTTCCAGCTGGCCTTATTTTTGCATGCATGCAATAGCTGTGTACATACCCACTTATGAACACAATAAATTGTAGTCAGGTGCCCAACCATACATTACAATTGTACAAATGTCAGTTTACACATACAAATGCAGATTCTTATGCACACAACAGAAACCAGCTGAAAATGTGGCACTCTGCGGCTCATACAAATTACAAAGTATACACAAGGTATATAATAGGGCGGAGGTCTTGTTTTCAAACTCTCAAGCAGAAAACAGGTTCATGTAGGAGAGGGCCTATAGTAGTTTACTTTGCCCATCCAGACACAACAGAATTACAATGGGTGGCTACTAACATCCCCAACTCTTCTTATGGAAATCGAAACTGTGGGGGTGGTAAGCAACCATTTCCCCACCTCTCTGCATAACAGGTTTTCAAGAGTAGAGCAACCTGCCCTCTTCTCCTTTCAGAGGAGCAGGATCACAGGGGAGAATGCTGATAGACCAGTATACTATACCTTCAATAAGAAGAACAGGAGTACTTGTGGCACCTTAGAGACTAACAAATTTATTAGAGCATAAGCTTTCGTGGACTACAGCCCACTTCTTCGGATGATATGCATCCGAAGAAGTGGGCTGTAGTCCACGAAAGCTTATGCTCTAATAAATTTGTTAGTCTCTAAGGTGCCACAAGTACTCCTGTTCTTCTTTTTGCGGATACAGACTAACACGGCTGTTACTCTGAAACTATACCTTCAATGATATCCAGCCTGGCTTCTTGCCACTGCATAAGATCCCTCTTCCACTCAGCCTCATTTGTGATTTAACTGATCTCAAAATATTTGACAAGTTTACTAAGGAAATCTTGATATTTTCTTTTTCTTCATTCAGGGATTGTAGTAGTGGTAAGACTTGCTATTTTTATTTTATTTAAACAAAAGGTGGAAGAATAACACAGGATGTAGTCAGAATTTATAAACAACACTGCTGAGAACGTAACAAAACCTTTGTTAACTATCACACATAAAGCCAGTAAACAGTGAGCAGTATGTGAGTAGCTTTGTAATCTCATAAAAATACCGGGCTTACTCAACCGAGTTTTGAAAAAACGAAAACAAAAAAACACTTCACTGACTCAAAAGTCGTTGCAGCAGTATTAAGTTTGCAGGGTCATATATGTCATTTCTTTCTTGACTGTTAGACAAAAGAGCAGATTAGAGTAAGTCAAACTCGAAATTCTAAATTTGTGAACTTCTATTTAAGTTTATAGAACAGTACTATAGATCCAGTACTTTTGCTGTGACGTCCCCACCTTACTAACGCTTTCACTGTTTTCTCATGCTTCCATATCTGCAAGAAAAGTCAGATGCATCATTTTTATTGCCCTATGAACTTATCAGTGTTAATGGCTCTTCATTTTGGTAGCTGAATTCTAAAATAAACGAAATGCAGCATTGAATGTTGAAAAACATTTTAGCACTCAGTTAATCAATTTTTCTTAAAAAACCCTCTAGTATTTAGAAAAAAAATATTTATTTCACATCCTGACTCCTCTCTGACAGACCAGTTTCTTAACTCATAATAGCTGTTACTATATTTAAGAGACAAAGATGCACAAGTGAAAAAAAAGATGTAAAGGAGTTCCAAACACCCAATAAATTTCACAGCCAATCACAGTGCAATGCATACACATTGCTTTTTACTAAATCGAGATTGCTCCTACTCATACACTAGCATATACAGGATGGAAGTATTCAAGTCATTACTAAGAATTGAACTCTAAAAATTTCAGTTCACATTCAGATCACAAAAGGTAGATATAGAGATGTAGTAGATCAGAGAGACCTCACCTCCTGCAAGTGCAGAGTATAGTCTTCCAGTTCATCTTCTGCAAGGACTTGAGAAGATACTGTCATCTTGATTGCATTGGCCTCGTTAACACTACAAAAGTAATTTTCCCTCCCTTGGTATTCGCCCCTTCTTGTCAACTGTTGAGAATAGGCCACTTCCACCTTAACTGAACTGGCTCATTAACACTGACCACCCATAAGGCAACTCCCATCTTTTCATGTGCTATAATATATATATTCTGCTTACTATATTTTTCACTCCATGCATCTGATGAAGTGGGTTTTAGCCCATGAAAGCTTATGCCCAAATAAATGTTAGTCTCTAAGGTGCCACAAGGACTCCATGTTGTCTTTGTTATAAAATATTGATTAAGACAAATTTGGTCGATAATGTCTGTGTTGACATAATACTGTTACCCCTTTTGGCTGGCTGTGGGACTTCTCCAGTCGCAGTGTTGGGCCCGTCAGGGCTCCTCCTGTTACATGGAGGGGGGGGGTCCTCCGGCATATGGGGGGCAGGGCCTGAGGCGGAAGGGGCGTGGCCAGTGGGCTAGTCCCCCCAAAGCGGGAGTTCACCCGCCACCCATGGTGGTCCCACTGGGATCTGTTCTTGGACCAATGCTATTCACTACCTTTTAAAATGATTTGGAAGAAAACAATATCATTGCTTGGAATATTTGCAGATGACACAAAAATTGGTGGAGTGATAAATAATTATAAGGAAACATCCATTCTACAGAGTAATCTGGATTGTGTGGAAAATTGAATAATCTGAATACTGTGCATTTTAATACAGCCAAATACAAGGTCATACATCTAAGAACAAAGAGTGTAGATCACACTCAGAGGTGACAAGGTATGGAGCACACTTTCAGAAGTCTTAAAAGAGCAACACTCCAATGCGGAAACTACAGAACCCGAACTACCAAAAAAGAAAATCAACCTTCTGCTGGTGGCATCTGACTCAGATGATGAAAATGAACATGCGTCAGTCCGCACTGCTTTGGATCATTATGAAGTAGAACCTGTCATCAGCACGGACGCATGTCCTCTGGAATGGTGGTTGAAGCCTGAAGGGACATATTAATCTTTAGCGCTTTTGGCATGTAAATATTTTGCATTGCTGGCTACAACAGTGCCATTCAAATGCCTGTTCTCACTTTCAGGTGACATTGTAAACAAGAAGGAGGCACCATTATCTCCTGCAAATGTAAACAAACTTGTTTGTCTGAGCGATTGGCTGAACAAGAAGTAGGACTGAGTGGTCTTGTAGGCTCTAAAGTTTTTACATTGTTTTATTTTTGAATGCAGTTATTATTTTGTACATAATTCTGTATTTGTAAGATCAACTTTCATGATAAAGAGATTGTACTATAGTACTTGTATTAGTTGAATTGAATACTACTATTTCTTTTGTTTTTTTACAGTGCAAATATTTGTAATAAAAAATAAATGTAAAATGACCACTATGCACTTTGTATTCTGTGTTGTAATTGAAATCAATATATTTGAAAATGTAGAAAACATCCAAAAATATTTAAATGGTATTTCATTATTGTTTAACAGAGCGATTAATCACACAATTAATTTTTTTAATCACATGATTAATCGCAATTAATTTTTTTAATCGCTTGACAGCCCTAATATTTTTTGAGATGGGGCAACCAGAACTGAATGCAGTATTCAAGGTGTGGGCATACTATGGATTTACATAGCGGCATTATGATACTTTCTGTCTTATCTATCCCTTTCCTAATGGTTCCTGACATTCTTTTAGCTTTTTTGACTGCCGGTTCACATTGAGCAGATGTTCTCAGAGAACTATTCATAATGACTCCAAGATCTCTTTGTTGAGTGATAACAGCTAATGTAGACCCTGTCATTTTGTATA
The DNA here is from genome assembly GCF_027887155.1 of Malaclemys terrapin pileata. Classification (NCBI taxonomy): domain Eukaryota; kingdom Metazoa; phylum Chordata; order Testudines; family Emydidae; genus Malaclemys; species Malaclemys terrapin. Next base: position 29,947,402 of record NC_071509.1, read on the forward strand.
TATAGTCAGGATTGTGTTTTCCAATGTGCATTACTTTGCATTTATCAACATTGGATTTCATCTGCCATTTTGTTCTCCAGTCACTGAATTTTGTGAGATCCCTTTGTAACTCTTCAGTGAGCTTTGGATTTAACTATCTTGAATAATTTTGTATCATCTGCAAACTTTGCCAGCTCACTATTTATCCCTTTTTCCAGATCATTGATCATCACTTATGATTTATTAATGTCCCTTTAACATATCACTCTCCTTTTCTCTCCACTGCACCACACTCAATTTGTTGTCTGAGATCAGCAAAGTTCAGGGGTGTGATCAGGTGGGTTCACCCCCAGTCTTGGAGAGGGGTGAGATGTCAGTGACAACTCTGCCTCTCCAGAAGCAGCTGTTGGCTGCATATTCTGAGGTTCCACCACCTAGCCTAGTGCTTAGTGATTTCAGCTATTAGTGATTTCACTGCATAATGGGGAATCTCACTGTTGCTGTCTCTTTTGTGTTGTCTTTCATTGCAACACTGTCCCTGTACCAGGTCTAACGCTCAGTTCCCTAAACGAGTTTATCACCATTTCAGCTCTAGTGATCACTGAGAAGAAACACAGACTCCTAATTGAGTCTAACTAGCTCTGTCTTTAGACATTGGACAGGAAGGATCAAGTGGCATCTAAGATCTTTTAAACAGACTCTGCCCCAGCAAATAGGAACACCTGTGTGTTCCACCCCCCCTCCTTTGACTTTCACTTGGAGTTGGCATCAGTTACCAAATGAGCATAGTAAGTACAATTCTGCTGCCTTCTAGTCCTACAATAAGGATAACCACATTTCATCACCCCTTTGTCCAAGACTAAAGTGAATGTTAATCCCAAAACAGCCACAATTAATCACTTTGGCCAACCAGGTCTGTTTGCTGATTTCCTCGGCAAAGTAGGTGAGTCTATGTAAATATGATTTGCTCCTGAAATGTTTTTCCCAAGTTCATCAATAGATGGCAGGGGAAAGCTCATTCAGACCCCTCTGGTTTACATCAATAAACTGGCAAGAGTTCAAAAAAGAATGATTTGGGCACTAGAAAACTTGCGTTACAGTGAGAGACTAAAGAAGCTCAATCTATTTAGCTTAATAGACAAAAGGTTGAGAAGTAACTTGATCACCATCTGCAAGTACCTACTTGAGGAGAAGATTTCTGATGATAATGTGCTTTTTTATCTAGAAAGCAGTGGCTTGAAGCTGAACATAGACAAATTCAGATAAGAAATAAGGGGCAATTTTTTGACAGTGAGGATGATTAACTTTTGCTATGGATGTACTGGATTCTCCATTACCTGAAGTATTTAAATAAAGACTAGCTGGCTTTGTAGAAGACTAGCTGGCTCTAGTTCAACTAGGAGTTATGGGGTTGATTCAGAAGTTACTGGATAAAATTCTATTGCATGAGTTATGGTCAGACTGTTGGTCATAATGGTCCTTTCTAGCCTTAAAAATCTATGGATCTATAAAAGTGAGGCATGTTTATAGTTCACATTTTGGAAAATATTGCTTAAGATTTACCTTTATCATCTAACAGAGCCTTATTATTAAAGACTTACTGAATACTATTTTCATGTAAATTGGCTATTGTTGTACTTTTGACAACTGTCCTGGGGCCCACATATTTAAGGAACCCTAACTGTGCTACAGGAGATGGAGAAATTAAATAGTTGATGTGCTAAGGTACTAGGCTACAAAGGACCTGCTGTAGAGACTAAAAAGCTTTCAAATCATTCCCTAGTGTCATATTTGCCTGAAAACCCAGTTGCATTTTATGAGAGATAATGTTCTACCAATTTTTAGCTATTTGGTATATTAGTTTACGATCCTCAGAGAGAACAAACTTTATTTATTACCCTTATATTAAACCCAACAGAAATGCAAACGTTGTAGAACAAGGACAATGTAATTTAAAGTGAATATTTTCATGAAACAGATATGTTTATTACTGTCTGGTTTCCTGAGAACCTGACAGACTATTTGATATACACTGAATTCTCAGTGTTTTCATTGCCTTGATCCACTCTGTTTTTGTCCAGCACATGAATGAACTGAAATATGGAGAACCCAAATAAATTCCCTGACAAAACCTTTGTTAAAGGGCTTGTCAACACAGAGAATTTTACATAAAAACTCTACCACTATAATTATGTTGCTATAGCTATACTGATATAACTCTGCATGTGGGCAATCTTATTCCAGTGTAATATATGACATAAGTTAAACTGGAAAAGGGCCCCCTCGTACACTGGAATAACAGTGTCCACATGGGGAGTTATACCAGTCAAACTACAGCAACATAATTATACTGATATAGCTCTGATGGTAAAAATCCCCATGTAGATAAGTCTTTTAAAGTGGTAAAGAGAAAGTGATTATTTCTTAGCCTTCAAACGTTTGTTGAGTTTTTCTCCTCTATAGCTACAACATACTAAATCAGGGATCAGCAACCTTTGGCACTCTGATGGGCCTGGCCAGTTTGTTTATCTGCCGTGTCCGCAGGTTCGACCGATCGCGGCTCCCACTGGCCGCGCTTCGCCATCCCAGGCCAATGGGGACTGCTGGAAGCGGTGCGGGCCAAGGGATGTGCTGACTGCCGCTTCTCGCCGCCCCCATTGGCCTGGAGCGGCGAACCACGGCCAGTGGGAGCCACGATTGGCCGAACCTGCGGACGTGGCAGGTAAACAAACTGGCCCGGCCCGCCAGTGTGCTTACCCTGGCGGACCGCGTGCCAAAGGTTGCCAATCCCTGTACTAAATTATGGTAAAGCAGTCACAAAAAGCAATTTTTAAAAAATCTGGAAATTCAGAATTAAGGTTATGCAAACTAGTAATTTTGCCTGATGTCTTGCCAAATTACATACAATCCACTTGATGTACAATGACATCCATAATAACTATCACAATTACTCAAGTAATTTTTTCAAATGTATTGAGAAATTTTCAAGTTTTAAGTCATCTTCCCTTTATCCTCTGTGTGTAATAGACAAACTGTAGAATAGGTAATCTGTAAGTATCGCCTATAGACTTTGTTTTGAGAATGAGGTACTCTGTCATGTATGGCATTGGGTAGGATGGAAATAGGTGTTCAGGTCTCAAATCCACAATGAGAGGGAGAATGAGATTATTAAAGTGGCCCTTGTGCTTTCCATACAGAGGATGGACAAGGTTGGTCTGACTTTGTAATGGTTCTGTCACCTTGCAGCTTTTCAATTTGAATGTGTGACCCATAACAATATTCAGAGTTAAATTTTTACTTAAAACCCAAACATGTTAATGTATGGAAATTAACAGTTATGGCATTCAAGCAACCTTAACTCTGCTTTGTAGTGATACCATGCAGTCACCATGATATTATGATGTAGTCATTTTAGTATTTGTAGTCACAGATTAAATTTAAATGATTTTTTTTAAATAGGTTTTTTGCATTGGTATTTCTCTCATTCTGACACCACAAGACAGAATGAAGGTTGTTTTCATGCTTAACTTGGCATGTCTTACCTTCACTTGTTTGGATTTCTTTAAAGAGTAACTTAGCTCTGAATTTCCTGGGTTTGCAATGCTTGCTTTTGTGGTATCTGCAACATCCCTGTAATGTTTTTTACCCTACATTACTGATATTTATTCTCAACCTTTGCTACATTTTAACATAGATTTTTTTTTTGTCTGGGAATTTTCTTGGGGGTTTTTTATGATTAAAAATTTTGTACATGAACACAAAACAAGAAACCCAAAAAAGAATATACTAATCAATATTTCTAATAATTTAAAGATATGTAATAACGAACAAATTATTTTAAAATATTTTAAAGGCAGTTGCTTAAAGCAGACGGACAGCATTGACCAGTCAAACTGGGTTTTCAGCCTCTTTGCGTTATCAGAGCAGCACAAAAGCAGCCAAAGTGCACTGGTGAAACTGGCCCTTAATTTGCAAATGACTACTGGTTTAGAGATCTGTGTCATGGAGATTGTATTATATGAAAGGAGTGCTGGGGAGAGGCTGAAATCCCGACATCTCTGCATTTTAAGGACGCCCTGTGCTTCTGCTTCAGTTCTCCCAGCAGTGATGCCTAATACACAGTGGAGCTGACATAATAGGGAGCCTTTTCAAACACTGTATGCATCCTTCGGTATGCATCCAAAGAAGTGGACTGTAGTCCACGAAAGCTTATGCTCTAATAAATTTGTTAGTCTCTAAGGTGCCACAAGTACTCCTGTTCTTTTTTCAAAAAGCCCATGCCCGTATGCAGTCATGGAATCTTTAAAGAGCAATGGCAGTTTAGTCAAATAATCTATCAGTGAGAATTCTTGATGTATGTCTAGCAGGGCCACCCAGAGGATTCAGGGGGCCTGGGGTCTTCGGCGGCAGCTTAATTTGAACAGAAATTTCTTCAAATATATATTTCAATTAATTTTAACTAAGTGAAAAGTTTGAAGAATGTGTTATTTCATTTTTAAGATAATTTGGAAGAAAAGGCTGACAGACTAAATTTCTTAAAGGACCAATTTTAAAATTAATTTTAAGGCAAACTAATCAATGGATTTACTTGCAAATCTTCAGAAAATTAACTCTATATCCAGAGAGTAAATGCTGCAGCTATGGGGAGACTGTGCTGTCATTTATCCATAACAAAGAGGTTGAATCCCTGCTTTAAATGCAAAACAGATGTTACAGTTCTGAGGATGAAGCTCTATTTTTGCCCCTCTCTCGTTATCTCTGTGAGCACCCTTTCCAAGTGACAGACCTATACCTGCACTCCTCTCATAATGGAATCCTATGATTTGTCCCACTTTTAAACCTGACTGACTAGGCTACAACATCCCATTTACCAACCATATTCCCTCTTGCAGGCCCAACTGCATTAAAATCCTGCATAGCCTTTTCTTCAGAAGCTTGTGACCAGTGTGAAGTTACAGTGACTCAGAACAGCCTCTTCAAACAAAGCATGATTTATTTACCTACAGGAATATAAACAGAGAGGAAAAGGGTTAAAACAACAAAAGACCTACATGCATACTCTCCTACCTCAATTTAGCCTTTCCTTGCCAGTTTAAGTAGGCTCCACATTACCCAAGGGGCCCCAGCACCGAGGTTGAATGAGACAAGATTTACCCCTACAGCTTCTGCCCCTCTGCTGGTCTGGTCCTCCAATCAATGTGTGTCTCCTCAGTTCACAGGCATTCTTTTTTCTATTTCAAGATTCCTTTGTTCAAGATTTCCTTCACCAAGATCTGAGTTTTCCAGCAGAGCTCCTGAAAACTGGTTTACACATTTCTCCAGAAGGGCTTGGAGGGTGTCTCCCAACGGTAGATTCCTGGTATTGTCCATTTGAATTAGAGTCATTGAAGAATTCCTGGAGACCTATGCAGAGCTTCAGCTGGAATTAAACCTTAGGGTTCCATAGAGCCAGCCACACCACAATACTCAAGCGATCAGAAATGCACTATTTCTTCTCTATGGAATTAAAACTTAATTATGGAGTCGCAACCAACACTTCCATACTAATAGTAAATACTGGCAGATGTTTATGAATTGTACATAGAAAGTAAGATGGGAAAATATTGTGTTTGGAAAATTGTGGGGCGGGAGGGCAGGAGACAAACTGTTGTTAGCCAGAGCTTGCAAAGAACAGGTTGCCATGTTGGTAGGTTTGTGGAACAAGAATTGATGTTGGAAATCCGTGGTGAAGCCCAACAAGATCTTGTTTCTCTCTTATGGCCATAGCCCCATTTTATATGTCAGTCATATGAGCAAAATAACCAATGGGATTGTAAGGGTTAACATTCAGGCAATTTTATACATACACTCACAAACTTTAAGTGCTACGAGGAGTAAGCAGAAATTGACAGTGTCTATAATTTATAATGCCAACTTCTCAGACACTCTATATTGTCATGAAATATATTACACTGTTGCCAGAATTCCCACTCAGCATTGGGGCACATTGTGCTAGTCACTATACAAACACAAAGGCAGGCATAGTCTCTTCCTCAAAGAGCTTACAATATATCGTATATGGGGCGATAACTCAGTGGTTTGAGCATTGGCCTGCTAAACACAGGGTTGTGAGTTCAATCCTTAAGGGTACCATTTAGGGAACTGGGGTAAAAATCTGTCTGGGGATTGGTCCTGTTTTGAGCAGGGGGTTGGACTAGACAACCCCCTGAGGTCCCTTTCAACCCTGATATTCTATGATTCTATATTTGCTTCACCAATGCTTTTGTTTGGTCATGGAAGGATTAGATTTTTAATTGATAAATGTTGGTAAACGTCAATTTCACCAAACATACACAACAAAAGGATTTTCATCAATAATAACTGATATGTACAGCTAGGGAAGGTAAGAAAAGTGCTGCTTGAGAACTTATTAGAGTTTGATTTAAGGATATTTACTTTGTATATTTTGACAGGTGATGGTGACAACTTGTGTTTTAACAGTTATAAAACTTCAACTTTTTGAATCTCAATGTAATTAAATAATTATTGTCTGACCCACCTCAAAATTTCCTGCAACTGTGAAAATTTAAATTGATGAAATTCCCTTACCTGGAGTTATTCTATCACTTTTTTTAGTAGCTTAAACTTACATTACACATCTACAGAGTTATAGCCAGATGAGATAGTCCCCGTTTACACCTTTAAACAATCTATGCTGCAAATCTGTCAGCCTCCTGTTCCTTTGAATGTTTCATCTCAGCTAAAAATTATCAATGCACATGGATAAGAGCAGAGAGATATACTGCTGGCAGTAATGCATTCCACCAGACAGGTTTTATGAACATTCATAGTATCTAGCTGTGACAAAGTCCTTGTCGTTCCTCCCAACCACACGCAGAACATTTTAGAGACAATAGCAATTCCTTTAAGTTTTCCAAGCAAAAGCTCTATCCAACTTCAAAAAATAAAATAAAAAAAATCTTAGGCCAAATCAAGTTTGGTCTCAAACCTTACCTTTTCCCAGGAGCAGATTAAGCATGAAACAAACCATGTGGTAGCACAGGGCCCCAAATGATAGGGGGGGGCCCCCAAAATGCAGGACAAATATCTGACAACCCACCCCTGAGTCCTGGCCGGCAGTGCAGCAGGGCTCAGACAGGCAGGCTGCCTGCATGCCGTGGCCAGTGGCCCCACGCCGCTCCTGCTGGCACATCTCTGTGTGCCCCTGGCAGGTCAGGCGAGGCGGCTCCGCATGCTTCCCCCACCCCAGGCAGCACACAGAGGCCCACTGCCCCTCTCCCCCCAAAGGGTGTGCAGAGATGTGCCAGCAGCAGCGCAGCAGGGCTAAGGTGGGTCCCTGCCCATTCTGCCTCCCTTCCTCCACGCCGCTTCACTCCCAGAAGCAGCTGGCATGTCCCTGCGGCCCCTGGGGGGGGGGGGGGGGCTCCATGCATTGCCCCTACCCCTAGCGCCAACTCCGCAGCTTCCATTGGACAGGAACTGCAGCCAATGGGAACTGCGGGGGCAGTGCCTGTGGGCAGCAGCACTCAGAGACGCCCTGACCCCCGCCTAGGAGCTGCTGCCGGTGTGGGTGTGTGCTGGTCACTTTGGGAGCTGCACCGCTCAAGGTATGCGCTGCCCCCCTGCCCTCTCCCGCCCCCCAACCCAGCCCAGAGCCTGCACTCCGCACCCAGACTTCCTCCGAGAGTCTGCACACCTCACCCCCTCCCACACTCCAACCCCCTGCCCCAGCCCAGAGCCCCCTGCCACAATCAAGGTACCTCACTTTATTTTCATTTACTTCCCATTACTTATAATATAGGAGGAGGAGGAGGAAGAAAAAGAGAACGAAAAATGGGGGGGAGATAAGAGAGAATGTTCTTTTTCTTGTCTGGGTCCCGATGGGGGTCCCCAAAAATGCAGCTGTACACTGGGCTCCACTAACTCTAAATCTGCCACTGCCTTTTCCCTAAAAAATAATTAACAGCAAGACCGTGTGCTGTATAACTGAAAAACTAAGATGTCCATGTATCCCAGATAAGTGGTTACACTCACTTATCATACCAGGAGAGGCAAACTTAAAAATAAATCAATAAATATTAAGGGAAATAGGACCCCCTTCACTCTAATTCACTCTGGTCCTCATAAATAGCTTTTTGTAAGGCATAGGATTTTGTAACCCAGGCATGCATTTTTACTTTCTTTTCGTGGAGAGGTTTGTTTACTTTGGCAACATTGTGTGCGATGCTTTTGGGAGAAATCCTAATCACCTCCTCTACCAAAAATAAACAAACAAACAAACAAAGCGGGGAAAAGCCAGAAGCAGACAAGAAAATATTAATGTAATGGGCTGGTCAAGCTGCATTGTGAAAAGATGAAAATAGAATAAGACTACTGACTTGCCCTGTGGTACCAAGGATCCCAATCATGCAGTTTACAACATACAGGTAACCCCCCAACCCTCCACTGACATGAGTAGGCCTCAAAGAGGGGACAGGGGTCTGCCCACATATTGTAAATTGCAAGACTGGGTTCTGGATTCAGATTTATTTTTTTTAATTACATACAAACTGCTCTATTCTCTATTTACCGTACACAATATATGTCTATTTGTGGTAGTTCTAACCAAATTTAAATTTGTGTTCTACCTATTCTGAATCTGAATTAATCTGACCAATACTTCCCAATTTCTTAAGGTCTGGATCTTTAATAGATTTAAAAAAATATATATGAAAGATATGAAAAAAGAGGAAAGGCACTGAATTAGTGGGCTGAGCATTAAAATTAAGGTAGGCCAGTCCTATCTACCTCAGAAGGATGTGAGGATTAATTAATATTTGTACAGTGCTTTGAAAATGAAAAGTGCAATAAAAATACTAAATAAAATACATTCCGGCATAAAATTGTGGCTCATGTTTTACTATGAAAAGCAAAATCCTTGTTTTCCTCTGTTCTACATAACATATCAATGACCTACCGTCCCAGCCAGCCTTCTGCTGATAGCCAAACCCCAATTTTATTTATTTAAAACTCACACAAGTTAATTTTCAGATTAAAAGGAAGCAAAACTACCAAACAGTATTGAGTCAGAAATTTTTTTAACTAGATATAATAGTGTGCTGCTCATAAGGTGTGCATGTGGTACAGCACTCCATTTCAAAATTTGGGGTGGTGGATAAGTAAGATGACCCAGGGTCATGTGCCAGTAGCATGGAGGTAGTGTTTCCTCTAAGAAGACTAGAGCATGGGAAAGCCTGGGGTTGATCTTTCCATAGAGGTGTTTTGGCTGGTGTGGGACTGGCAGAACTGCCTACCCAAAAAGAGCTGGGATAAGAGCCCAGGAAGGAACTGCGGACGTGAGGTGAGACAATTGGCATCTGAAGGTAGCTGTCAAGCCCTGGGAAAGGGCAAAATGGACTGATGAAGCCCTGACACAACAGTACTTGGGAAGGATTAGGAGGACTGTGGAAAAACCCATTCTAAGGGTGCACCCAGTGAAAAATGGAATAAATTTTTGTTGTGTTTCACTGAGCAGTGCCAAAGAAAGGGAACCTTAATTCCATCTGTGTGGAGTGTGTATGCTTCATGGGACTGACAGAAAAGATACAGAAATTGGGGTAATTGTGGTGGGAGGTGGCCTGCGCATGACAGCACCCTACAATACCAAAACTACTAGTCAGCTACCGCTGATTTGCTATGACTGCTTTTACCAATGCAAGAATTTGCTGTAAAAGTAACTTTTTTACACAGAAATGCAAGCAAAATCAGTTACCATTTTATGTGCAACCCATACTTAAAATTCTAAGTGTGATTTCCCAAGTAACTAATGAGAAGGATAAAACCGTGTATGACAACTGTTGGTGAGTTATTTTCTTATTTATACACAGTACTACTGCAGTATTTCAATGTTAGTATATATAATGAGGAAGCACTGATGTAATTCTGCATGTACACTAAAATCCACAAACAGTGTCTGCATTTTAGTTATACCAGTTGTATTATTAATTAAATTTCCAGTAGTGCCAACAATGTGCTTGGTGCTGTCCAGATATTTAGAAAAAGAGAGAGAGAAAGAGTTCCTGCCCCAAAGAACTTAAAAGACAAAAACAAACTGTTCTGAGGCAGTTCCCATCTCAGCACAGTCCTTCACAATCCTCATTATTGAACAGGGCTTCATAGCCTAGGAGGCAAGCAATGGTCATTCTTTCCTACCCACTCCCCATTTTACAGATGGGATATGTTGTATTAATTTAGATGGAATGAACAGGTCCAAAGAGTCAAAGGTGTAAACAGGACCCTGGGACTATCACTGTCCAACATTAAGGAGATGGAAACATGGAGTTGGAAATATATTTTATGTACCCCATATACACATTATTTATAATTTTATTATATACACCTCACTGATATACACTATAGATGTACCATTTCTGGTACTGCTATCTCAAAGTAGAGCGCAAAAAGAGAGGGACTTGGCTTGATCATTTGTTTAGGACAACTGACACCTACTTTTTTTGAGTGGATATATATATATATAATTGTCCAATTATTTATGGGTTTACATTTAACACTATTGTCACAGCTGACCTGAGGCAGGGACAAGAGGGGCCAGTGTGTTTTAAGATCTCACTATCCAGCATGTATCCCACAACTGGACTACATGCCCTGCAACCTCCATTGTGCATAAGCCATCCCCAGCCCACTTCTTAGGCTGTATCATGGGTTCAACCTGAACTCTAACATGAGCTGTCTAGGTTGCAGGCAAGTCCCCAGAGAGTTTCCTGTTTTGGGGTGAAGCGAGAGAAGTGTGCAATGCCTGCACCCACCCAAGCAAATGCCTGCCCTTATCTCTCCTGGGGGCCTGCGCAATCTTCCCTGTCCTACAGCCACAGTGCATTTAGGCTGAGTAGATGGGTCCCATTTTGAATTCTCACCTCTCCAGGAGTGTAGAGATATGTTTGTAGAAGATAATAATTTAGATATGCTTCCTCATAAGGGACAGTATTATGAACACAGGAATTTGGAGATGTGTCCTGGAGGTGGGGATTGAGAACCCCACATAGCTGTGGTCAGCAGTTCACCAGAGATGCTTTCTAATTTGTTTTATTAAAGTTTTATTCCTTTCTCATTCACTGGTTTGTTATTTAATGAACCCCAAGATCATTACATGGTGTCAGAAGTGCTGAATAAGGAGGAAACTGCAGTGATTTTGAAGTTAACTCCTGCATTTGCAACTGAAAGCAGAGTTAAAAGCAGGCTCGAGAGAATCACCTGGAGTACCAGGCACAGGGGCTTTTGGATGTATCTGGTGAGCACAATAGTAGCTTGACTAGCTTAAGAAGGGGGAAAAACAAAAATAAATGGTATTCGGGTGCAGAACTGGAGGAATCATAGGAAGGTTTAAACTGATATAAGAACCAGTGTTGAAGTTCTATGCACCAGGAAGGCCTATTAAAATTTCAGCAGATGCTTTACAGACTGGGTTAGGTGCAGTGATTTTACAGAAGTGTGAGGGTTGTTGGCAACCAGTGGCACATACATCTATATCACTGACTGAGGCAGAAACCAGATATACACAGATTGAGAAGGAGCTTTTAGGAATATTGTTTACCTGTGAGAGATTCAATCAGTATATTATTTACGGCCAGAGAGTGGAAGTTGAAATGGACCACAAGCCCCTGATAGAGTTAGTTAGCAAACCGCAAAATGACTGCACCATAAGGATTCAAAGAATGATGATGAAGGTGCAAAAGTATGATTTGTTTGTGACCAACATACCCGGTAAATTCATGATCACTGCAGATGCACTTTCCAGAGCAGTGGCTCCCACAACATCAGAGAAGACTTTAGAGACAGAGATGCAGGCATATGTAGATTTGATTGTAAAGTCAATTCCCATAGTTACAGGAACTACAAGAAATAAGAGAGGAAATAGAGAAAGATGAATAATTGGGAATCCTTAAAGAAGTGATAATTAAAGGGTGGGCTGAGGAAATAAGGAGTTGCTGTCCAAGTATAAGAGACTATTGGAACTGCAGACATGGACTGACTGTGGTAGATGGGGTGATTTTCAAGGGTAGTAAGGTTGTAATTCCAATGAGCCCCTGAAAAGAAATTCTACAGAAGATCCACGAAGGTCATTTAGGAATTGAGAAGTACAAACAACAAGTATGAGAGGTGCTGTATTGGCCACGGATCAATCACAATATTGCTAATGTGGTAAGAAATTGCTGTTCATGTTTGAAATACATGCCATGCCAACAGACAGAGGCACTGAGATCTCATCCAGTTCCACAAAGGCCTTAGAAGGTAAACCCTGACTTATTTACCTTGCAATCAAAGGATTATTTAATAGTGACAGATTATTATTCTCTGTATCCGAAAATTTCCACACAGCACAGTACTAATAGTAAGTCAGTGATAGCTGGCATGAAAGGAATCTTCTTCAGACATGGGAATTTCAGACGAAGTCTTTAGTAATAATGGGCTGCAATTTTCCAGTTAGTCTCTAAGGTGCCACAAGTACTTCTGTTCTTTTTGAGGATACAGACTAACACGGCTGCTACTCTGAAACCTGTCAATTTTCCAGTGCAGATTTTAGACGCTTTGCCATAGATTGGGATTTTCATCACAAAACACCCAGTCCAAATTACCCTCAAATCAAATGGACTTGTGGAAAGGTCTAAACAGACAGTAAAGAACCTTATGAAAAAGACTTTTGACAGTGGGGGTGATTTGTATAAAGCGTTACTGAAATACACCCCTGGAGAATGGCTTTTCTCCAGCTCAGCTGTTAATGGGAAGAAGGATCAGACCTAATTTACTATTTACTGATACTTGCTGAAATCTCATAACAATGAAAGACGAAAGAAAATCAGAAGCGGAAGCAGAAATATTATTTTTACAAAAGAGCTCATGGACTCCCATCTCTTAACCCAGCTGATAAGAGCGTGCCTGAGGAATCACACCTCTAATACTTTGGGACAAAGGGTACCATTAAAGAACAGCTGCATCCAAGGTTTTATGTAGTCCAGACAGACCACGGGGACACATTTAGACGGAATCGAAGGGATCTATGAATAATCCCCAAAAGGTTCAACACATTCACTGTAGTTATGGACTCTGGCATCTCCCATCAATGCACGAAGGAGAAAGGGTCAAAGCACAAGAGAACTCAGATTCTAATGAAAGGCTGTTACTGAGATCAGAGTTGGAGATTAAACATCCTGAAAGACTCATAGAGACTTGCTAACCTGCCTGGAGAAGAGGTATTTGAGAAAAGTGAGTGGTAAAGACTCCAGAGTGATGTGCTGATAACCTCTCCTCTCTAGATAGTTGACACATTAGGTTTATGGCAATGTAGTACATGAGTTGAAAATTTAATGCATGTGCTAATAGATAGCTATTAGGAGTTTATATATATGTATATAAAAGTTATTTTTTCTTTATGAGAGAAGATGTAGAGATATGTTTGTAGATTAAAATTTAGAAACACTCCCTCACATGGGACAGTATTATCAACATAGGAAGGGGGGGGGGGAGAGGCATGGGTTGGGAACACCGCATGCCCGTGGGCAGCAGTTCAGCAGAGATGCTCTCTGGTTATTTTTATTAAAGTTTTATTCCCTTCTCATTCACTGATTTGTTATTTAATGAACCCCTAGGTCATTAAAAGGAGGAATTGGAGCTGCAACCTAAAGTTTCTGGTGACCTCCCAAATCTCTTGCTAACCATTGCTTTAAAGCCACCGTAGTTAACTGAACAGGCTCCCGGGCCCAGCATCAGCCCGCAAGGAGCCAGCCCGGGAAGCTCATGCTCTGATGAGGCCGGTGGTCACCAGCCCCTGGACGTGTGCAGCGGCGGAAAGGACAAGCTGCCCGAAGGGACGAGTGGGGGCAGTACAGTAGGGCACTGGCGGCTGTACTAAGGCTTTGCAACAGGCCTACAAAACCCGGGGTTAGCACGTCAGGCTCTCGCCCCGCAGCGTTGCCCCACCCACCTCCACGTCTCTCTCCTCCCAACCGGCTTCATTTTTCCCACGCCCAGCGGCGCTTGCGCCCTTGCCCCTCCTGCGACGAGCAGCTGCGTCAATGCAAATAAGCTCGGTAGGCGGGGTCTGGGGCGAGGGAGCAGTGACGATAATTCTCTCCTTCCAGCGCCGGAGGCACAGTCCCTGGCACGATCCACGGCAGTGGAAGAAACCATTTTTCAGCCTCTCCCACCCTCCCCGGGGGAAATAATCTCGCATTTTGTTCCCCTCCAGCAAAATATTTTATTTAAGGAGCTGTAGTCAAGTGTACATCTGCGGACCACACACATAAATATTTTCGTCGTTAAAGAAGCAGGCAGGTATACAGTGCATTACAATGGGGAGGGGAATCGCATTTATCTACCCCTTATTGAAGTGGTAGCGCCCGCTACCTACTGGTTGGTGTCGTCGTCCGCCCGGGCCTGCCTGTTCTCGCGCTCTGTCAGTTGGAGCAGCGCGAGAGCAGCCGGCAGGACGGTATCGAACCCTCAGTGGAGCCGGCGATTAATGATTAACGAAGAGGAGTAGCGTGCGCTCATGAATTATTAATAAGGGGGAGGGACTCATGATTTATTAAAGAGGTTGACCCGCCAGAAGGTGGGGATTGTGACGGGATCGTGACGAACATTCCGGAGTTCTTAAGGGTGCTGCAGCCGGCTAAGAGCCGGTACTGGGGGTGGGGGAGAAGGCAAAGGGGGAGGGGAAGAGCTGTGCCCAGCCTCAGAAACAGGCCTATTTGATGGACCTGTAAGAGGGGACGGTGACAGCCTCTCTTCGCTCCGTGCCCAAACTAGGACCGCCCCCCCCCCCCCATAGTACTGTACAGGGGATTATACAGAGGCCGGGACGGGTCACCACCATGGCGGGTGACCGTTCGGGGTGCTGCTGATTATAATATGCAGGATTGTTAGAGGCGAAGGACTGGTCTATAGGGATTTAGTAGGAGGCTCTTTTAACCTGATGAGGAGGAGTCTAGAATGTGGGATTTTTTACCCCAAAGTGGCGATTCTTATTGTGGGGAAAGAGAAATCTTATGCTGGAGGCTGAGGATTTTTTTTAAACCCAGAAGGGGGTTTTTACCCCGTAAAGCGGATTGTCAGAGGCGGGGTTGTGCCTTCCCCCCGCAAGGGAGGCTATTTACCCCTACGCGGGGTCAGTGGGTGTGAGGGGCTTTTCTGAACGGTGGGCTCGCAGCTCTAAGCCACTGCCTACAACGACGGGCAGGAGCAGCCCCCATCTACTGCTGGGCGTAGGAGGCGCTGCCTACACGGGGTCCTTCTCCTCCCTGGCAGCAGCAGCTTCTCATTCCGTCCTGCCCCTCCTCACCCACCCGAACCGGTTCCTCCCTCAGCAGCGTGTCCGGTGTGTCGCCACCGCCCTCTCTGTTGCTGTCGGCGGCGGCTGCTGCGTAGCATCAAAACATGCAGGATGAGCTGCTCCTGGGGGTGACACAGCAGCAGCAGCAGGCAGGGAGCGAGAGGCTGGGCAGCGGCCCCGCAGCAGGACACCCCCCTCTCAGCCACCCCTCCTCTGACTTTAAACCCAGTCTCGGCCCCCACCACCAGGATTTAAACAAGCAGCCGCCACCGCCGCCTGCTCCTCAGCTGAGCCAGAAGAGGAAAGAGTTCAAGCAGCAGCAGCAGCTCAGCAGCCCAGCCCAGCTCGGCAGCAGCCACCCCCTGACTAACCACCACTCCCCCGACTATCATCGCCACCCCCCTCAGCAGCAGCACTTCAGCCACCCCACTGACAAGTACCAGGAGCACAGGCAGCCGCGCCAGCTCCTCAGCGCTCGCCCCCCGGAGCAGCCGCAGACAGGGGACTATCCGCCCTACCAGCCGCTCAGCCCTGCCGAGCAGAAGGGCGGCGCAGAGAGGGGGGGCTCGGAGCGGCTCCCCCCTTCCTGCCCGGGGGCACAGGCAGCCGCGGACCCCAATGTGGGGGTGGTTGTCTCCTCCTGTGTGAATCCGCCTCCGTCTCCTCCTCACCTGCAGGCTACAGCCCAGTTGCCCCCCATGGAGTCCCCCCCGAACAGCCACTTGCTGGGCAGCCCCGGGACCCTCTTGCCCGGCGGGCTCGGCTCCGGCTTCAGCAGCCTGCAGAGCTCGGAGATCCCCAGCCCCCATCACCAGAGCGGGGGCGGCTCCTCCTCAGCGGCTTCCCCTCCTCCGCCGCCGCTGCCCGGCTTCGGCACCCCCTGGTCGGTGCAGACCTCGTCGCCGCCTCCGCCGCAGACGCAGCAGCCTCCGGTCTCCAGCAGCGGCGGGAGCCAGATCAGCGCGATGCCTCCGCCGAGCCCCGAGTCCGAGACCAGCTTCTACCCGGGGATCCCGTCTTCGATCAACCCCGCTTTCTTCCAGAGCTTCTCGCCGGTGTCGCCTCACAACCCCTGCGCCGGGCCCTTCAGCAGCCCCTTCTCGGCCGCCGCCCCGCCGCCGCAGATGAATTTACCTCAGCAGCAGCAGAACCGGAGATCCCCTGTGAGCCCCCAGCTCCAGCACCAACACCAGGCGGCGGCGGCCGCGGCCGCTTTCCTGCAGCAGAGGAACTCCTACAACCACCACCAGGTGCGGGGCCCGGGAGCTTCGGGGCGGCCGCCAGCGGGGAACCCCTCCGCATGGGGGAGACCGCTGGGGAAGCCACTCGGACCCGGGGGGGAAGGGCGGGGACCTGCCCCGCGAGCGGTGCAAACAGCTGAGGTTTTATTTGAGTCCCCCCGGCTGAAGTTACCCGGCAGCAGGGACAGCGCTGCTAGAGCCGGTTGGTGGAAGCAGGGCGGGGCTGCCACAACCCAGGCTCAGTCTCGGTACTGCAGCGAGCGCCCTTTGGCGGAGTGGGGGGCCTCGGCCCCGTTTCTCTCCAGCTCTCTCCCGCTCCCTGTGCCGCAGAGCTCTCTCGGGGGGTGCGGGTGCCTGGACCCCATTCCTCTGGCCGGGGTGCCGCAGAGCTCCCGGCGCCCGGCAAGGGGGGGAGGGTGAACTAATTCGTTTCGGGTTCGAGTTCTGTTGACTGCCCCTTCTTCCAGACCCTCTGCCTCTTCTGCTGCTGTAGGTATCAGGTGAGAAAAAGCGGATTAAGTCATATGACAGGCCCATTGATTCTTAGTGTGAGTTATATCCCCCAGACTTTGATCGATACTTACTGGGTTGTTATAGCTGCTGTCTACAGGCGTCCTTTCCTTAGCTGTCAACAATTTTTTGTTTAGTTTTGTTTGTAATTGCCCCTGATACTACTAGTGAAAAGGTCACAATTTCAATGTGAAAAGGAACAGGTTTCCATCCAGAAAACATGTTTGTTTGAACGATTAGCCTCCCTGCTTCAGATAAACACCTTTCCTTGTCTTTGGTTTATTTTAAGATCAGGGTTTTAGTAGACTTTTTAAATATACTTTAAAATTGAGAACATATAAATTGACATGAATAGGCAGGTTTGGCGTTAAGTGACCTTTTTAATTCATATGAGAACTGTCAAGATGAATAACTTTTATTTAGAGTTACTTGTGTATGTGGTGATATAGGCAAACAGCAGCTTCGCTACTGTATTTCAGGTTCTCCTAATTCTCCTGCCTACAGCACCTACTAGTTTAATGGGTGGCATGGAATCCTCATCTCCTATTGGCTAAAAGGGTTGCTTTTCTTCCTGGTTCTGTCTGTTGAGAATAAGATAACGTGTCATATTTTGTTCCATGAAGCTGTTCTACTCTCTCCAGTTAACATATCATAGGGTATGACATTTGCACCATGTTAAGGTTTTTAGGCCCTTTATGGCTGAGTATACCATATAGGCCCCATAGTCAGTTTAATTTATGCTTAATTCTAGCATTAAACCGTGTGGAATTTTACCAAGTAGGTATGATTGGGATTCTATGAAGTAAAGTGTTTTTTTTGTTTTTTTTGTTTGTTTTTTTTTTGGTAATCGGTATTCAAAAATTGTACTACGAGAAAATGTATGTTGTTTATATGTTCATGTGTGGTAAACATGTTTTAACATGGATCTTATCGCTTAATTTGCTCTGTTTTTAAACAAATTCTAAAGCAATTAAGAGATCGAGAACTGCTGTCCTCTACCATTAAAATTTGTGGGGAATTCTTTTCACCTCTCACTTCCCTGGCCATTATTCAGTTATGAATATATCAGTTGTAGGTAGTAAACCTAAACAGTGATGTGAAAGCATAGTTAGCAAGATTAAAGACCTGTTTTAACACTTGACGTTATCTCAGAGTTTGTTTCTCAATAGAGTACGTGCCTCTCCCAAAATTCCAACACAAAGCATTCAAGTTTTACAACATAATTATCTATAATTCTATAGAACAGGGGTGTCTGCCTGAGTATCTGACCACAGTGGCTTTAACATATTTTCAGGATTATTTTTAATTTTTATGTCTGTACAGCTCCATCAATACTTATCATTTTTAACCTTTTTTAGTATTGCACATCTGGCATCCTTTAGATTGTCATTAGAATTACATTATTTTTGAGATTGAGGTGTTACATTTGGATTTCAGATTAGAATTGGATTTATAGACCCTTTGTTTCATCAAAGGGTGTCTGAAAAATATCCTTTCCATGACCAGTCAACTTTTATTTTGCTTACTAGACAAACACAGCTCTTTATTATCACCAGAGTTCAGTGGGTCCACCTCTTGGTGGTATGACAACCATTTCAGTTTACACATTGGTTTTTAGCATAGATTATTATGTATTGAAGGCAGCAATAGTGTTTTACCCATTTTCCTCCTGAAAAGACCTTTTCATTTTCCCTCTGGGGTTACTCTGAATATGTAAATTTTCTTTTGTATAATAGCAGTAGTCCATTGGATATCAAAACAATCCCTTTCTCAAATAATCAAAAAGCCAGATTCCTCAGGTGTGGCAAAACACTTTTGGTTCGCTGACTTCTGCACAGCTTTGCCAGTTTACACCAGCTGAGGATCTGGTCTAGTTTGTTACACCAGAAGTTCAAGCTGTAGCCTTTAAAGGCTATTATAATACATTTATATTTTTAGATACACATCAAGGATAGTTACTTTTACTACAAATAATTTTAGGTTATACAGATTGTCTGTGGGATAATCAGTCTTTGTCATTGTTACCTGAAAACATTTTCCTCTTTATGCAATATTTTAGATTGACCTATGAATCTTTTTACCCTGCAACTCACTACTTTCTCCTTTACTCACAAAAAAAACCCAACAAATGACCTTCATGAAACCATCTAATGCTGCTCTACAGAGACATATCAAGCAGGGGCCTGCCTATGTAACACATGACAGATTAATTACGTAATGAAAGTGTAGCAGCTTTTATTGTATTTAAATAACTGTAGGACTATTTTACCAAGAAATGAATGAAAATCCTAATTTATCATTTTGGCAAATCAGTCTTTTTGGTAAAGCAGTCTTGTTTTATGGTTACTTGTATTCAGTTTTCTCCTTTGCCATGGATGTTAGTATATAGGCAAATGGGAACTTCCAGTTTTCATACTCTTTACAAAAGCCATTTGATCTTTTTTGAGGTAACAAGCAAACTAGGAATGTTTCCAAAAAAAATCTAATCAAATCTTTTTTTTTTTTTTTTTTAGCCTCTTCTGAAGCAGTCGCCCTGGAGCAACCATCAGAGTAGTGGCTGGAGCACAGGAAATATGTCCTGGGGAGGAATGCATGGCAGAGACCATCGTAGAACTGGAAACATGGGAATTCCAGGAACTATGAACCAAATTTCTCCTTTGAAGAAGCCCTTTTCTGGTAATGTCATAGCTCCCCCTAAATTTACTCGCTCTACTCCATCGCTGACACCAAAATCATGGATTGAAGATAATGTTTTCCGAACCGACAACAACAGTAATACTCTCTTACCCTTACAGGTAAGAATGGTATGTAACTGGAGATGTCTTAATGTTTGTCTTTAATTTTGTCTAGCATTGTAAATAGGTCTATTTAACATATTAAGTGATACTGACAATGTTCGCGGTGATTTTTATGAAAATGTTGTACCTTCTAATATTACAAGTGTACTGCAAGGGACAATTAACCAAAATATTTTCCAGTTTATATAAAATGCCTGCAGTAGCCAGAATTATTGCTTACTGACTATACAAGAGGGGAAAAGGAGGAAACTGGAGAAACTCTTGCACAGCAACAAGGGAGTAGAAATGCTTTTTAAACTATCAGAAAGCATTTTTAACATTCGTCAATTTAAAACACTTAAGGCTCCGTTTAAATCTGGGCTGCTTTTATCCCTCAGTTTTTAATATAGATTAACTTTAGATCTTATCAAACTGTTCTTGTGGACAAGCTTTTTTTTAATACTTTATTTGTGGACAGCTCTGACTTTTTTTAAATTTACCTTTTCATCTTATTAGCATCCTTGCCAATGCCACTTTGCATATGGGTTTTAGTTTTCCCTGATTGGCAACTTCTTGAGTGATGTCCATAGTTATTTAATGATTGAAACATAGAAGCCCTTTGATTTAGAGACGTTAAATGCGAAGAGGAAGAATGATCTTGTACTGTGGGGATCTGGGTCAATTTTTGCAACAGACTTCCTGTGTATCTTTAAGCAAGTCACCTAATCTCTATGCCTCAGGTTCCTGTCTGTAAAATGGAGATAATATTTTTTCTCAAGCCTCTGGCAGTCTTGTCTAGTTAGTTTGTCAATTCTTGGGGGCAGGGACTGTCTCTTGCTATCAGGCCCCAATCTCACTTGGCAATATAGCAGTTTATGCATTTACATTTTTTGTTGCGAGGAATCTAAATTTAAGACCATCATTCTACCTTAGAAACTAGTCATTCCAAGTAAACAGCAGATTACTTTAAGAACAGTTCTCCATTTTACATCTTCTTTAGGTCTTCTTTAACTTTAGTACTTTGTCTTGATTTGGGCTTGTAATTTGTGCTAGTATATTAACAAAATAAGGTAACCTGCAGGAAAGAGTAGTTACAATACTTGTTATTCCCTGCATAAGGCTGTCATACCTCCTTTTATTTAGAATGTACTTATTCTAAACTAGGTCTTATTTTGTCATAATTTTGATCTCTCAACATTGAACAGCTACATTTGTGTCAAAAAGCAGATTAATTTTAGTGTAGCTGTGATAATAGCAAAAAATTTCAGTCTGGGATTTTTGCATAGATCTCCTGGCTTTTGTCATTTTGGCTGTGAGTGGACTTCCCATTGGCTCAACAAGCCATATACACCTCTACCTTGATATAATGCTGTCCTTGGGAGCCAAAAAATCTTATTGCGTTATAGGTGAAACTGTGTTATATCGAACTTTCTTTGATCCGCCAGAGTGCGCAGCCCCACCCCCCCGGAGCACTGCTTTACCGCGTTATATCAGAATTCGTGTTATATCGGGTTGCATTATATCGGGATAGAGGTGTACCTCTACTTACAAATGGGGCCTGATAGTTACAATACTGGACTCAGTGCCACTATTGATTTCAGATGCATTTGAAGTTTGCTGGGATTGCATCCAATAATGCATTTCTTTTATGGGCAATCCCACTAACATCCTCTTCTAAAGTCCTACCACATTAAATGGGCCTGCTAACTGGGCTTAAACAGCAGGGTTTGTATAATTTTCTTGGTTGCTTGTTTGGGTGGGATGATGGAAAGGATGCCACTTCTATACCAAACTACAACTTGACTCATTAAAGATAGAGTTTAGAGTTGCCATCTTGACAGCTGGTGCTCTGCAGTTGAAATATCTTTAAAAAAAAAAAAACATTCTAAAGTAGACACCTGTAAAATAATCAATTTCATGATTTGGGTTAGGAATATTAGTGTTTTATTAATCTGTTTGTACAGCATTGCTACAATATATTAGAGTGTGTATCCAGCCAAGCACAAACTTGCATATACCTCAAATATCCGGTAATTCAGTATGTCTAATACGTTTGCAAGTGTGTGTGTGTGTGTGTATATATATATATATATATATATATATATATATATATATATATATATATATATATATATATATATATATATATATATATATATATATATATATAAATATTGAGCTTGCTGAAACTTTTAGAGGAAGTCATTTAATATAAAGCAGCTTGTTTTCAGAGCTAAACAAAATTTGTTTTACTCCTGGCATATAGAAAGCTAATAAAATTTCCATTAAATTAAACAATCATAAGTAGCAGAGTAGAAAAAGGTACCTGAAGTTCAACCATATTTAAAATAATTTGTGTTGATATTTTTGTTCTTGGTGTTCACAACTTCAAAGCGGAATTATAGTCATACTTAAATTTAGTACCTACAATTGAACTGGCTGCTGAACAGCTTCGTGAGAGAGACAAAGAATTTTGTTTTATCCAGTAATAAACTAGAGTGTTTAGCTATGCTTAAATCTCACTTGTTTGCTTTTATAAGAATAGTCAAAGGACAGAGTGCAAGTATTGTGATCTGAACTCTTTCAATGTTAACCACTTTTATTGCAGAAACATTAAATAGATGTCTTCTGTATCCTTATTAAGATACATTGAATTACTGTGTTCATAATTTTCAATTTTTATTAAGTTCTGTCCTGCATGGGGTCACTCCCCACTACATTGACTGACGCATGGAGTTTAGGCATCATGGTAAAACGGTTAAAAAGAAGCTGAACTTCAGTTCAGTTAGAACTGGTGATGGTGATGCTGTCTAGGCTTGTGTTGGCAATTGTGACACAGCCAAACATCAGTCTACTTAATTTGTGCTGTGCTTGCCTCTTTCCATAAAAGGTTGAGGTATTCAGATTGATGATTCTTAAAGATACAGTAGCAATTTTAGCAGACACTGTAAACGCTTTTAGATTACTAAACTTATGCCATCTGCTAAATGTAACTATATTGAACAGATGTATAAAACTTGCCTGTAGTCCTCCTAAACCAATGTTTCTCAATCTTAGTAGAGACTCTTGTAGACCATGTTCTCCAACATTTACAATTTGCAGACCTTTTTGCTACTGTTTGTGATCACATAACACCGTGTTGCAACTACTAAAATAGTTTATATAGAAATAGTTAAAATACATGTTTACATCTTGCTTTTAGATATAAACATGATTATGAGCCAGCACCATG
The DNA here is from genome assembly GCF_027887155.1 of Malaclemys terrapin pileata. Taxonomy (NCBI): domain Eukaryota; kingdom Metazoa; phylum Chordata; order Testudines; family Emydidae; genus Malaclemys; species Malaclemys terrapin. Next base: position 29,970,466 of record NC_071509.1, read on the forward strand.
AGATTTGCTAGCTCTTTGCAGATTGCTAGGATCACAGGTTGGAAGTCACTTTTGTAAAGAATTTTCAGGCCTTGTCTACAGTGGAGACTTGCCATAATTGTAGCCATCAGTGTGCAGTAGCCCATGTAGCTGCACTAGTGCAAACCACTATTATAGACAAGATAAGTCACAATTTGAACAGTTGCAGCTTATTCCTTATCTGAAATTTTGCTTTATTCCCAGAGTCTGCACTGGTGCAGCTACACTGGTGGCTGAGATAAGCGCATGTCCCTGGTGTATACAAGGTCAGGGAGTTAGTTATTTCTAATACATAATATTGTTTGGTATTAAGCATCTGTTTGGTGAACAGTATATATTAATGACTGTTAATGTTATGTTTTGATCATGTAGTTTACAAAAAGGAGGGGAATGAAGACCAAACTTTTTCACTGTTGGTATTCTTTAAGTATAAGACTGAGGCATACATTTCCTACGTGCACAAACTGGATAGAACTTCATTGACTGCAGTGAAGTTGAATTCAGTAATGGTGAATTGCATCGCTAAGATGGGATTTTGGAAAGTGCTCAATTTTGGCCTAACTGCTCTCTCTAACCTTAGGGGTAACACTCCAGTGGTGAAGTTAGGCCATCATTGAATGCGTTTGAAAATCCCACCTTTTGACCTGCTTTGCATTATGGCAGCACAACTATGGTACTGCAGTTGTGCCACTGTGGGGTGGATTGATGGAATGGGGGCTTTCTGTTGATGTAGGTAATATACCTCTCTAAGAGGCAGTAGTTAGGTCAATGGAAGAATTCTTCCATCAGCCTAACTGCATCTATGGTGGAGGTTAGATCGACCCAACTGTCGTGCAGGGTATGAAATCTTTCACGGCTCTGAGCAATGTTGCTAGGTTGATCTAATATTTAAGTGTAGACCAGGCCTTAAGTTTTACTGCCATAACTATGGTTCTAAGGGTTGTAATTTTTTGTTCTTACACTGGCAGAATTATGCTGGTAAAAGCCCTAGTCTAGACACTGTTATACTGGTATAAGGCACATTATACCACCATAGTTTTTTATTTTGACAAACCAGAATAATCTATGACAGTAAAACTCATCTACATTGGGGGTTTTGTAGCTTTAAGTATTGTATACTGGTATAGTTAAAACAGAGAAACTTAAATGTAAATAAGGCCTTCATGTTTATAATTTTTTATCTGAATATCGATAGTACATTATTTTATTTATAATCTCGTAATAAACCTTTGTACAAACATTTTTTAAACGAGTGTAGTACTTCTTAAAAGGTCAATAGTATTTGACTGTATGCTCTTGGAAAGAACAAATGTAAGTAAAACTTCATTCTGCCAAAATGAATCTGAATTCTGTTCCTGTATCTTTGAGTTCAGGAAATACATTGCATGTCTGGGTGTCTTTCACCTTGATTTGTCCTTCCTGTTTGTTTGGACTGTGCAGACAGTATCAGTTGTCCTTGAGACTGAGCTTTGTTATTCACTGCTGAAACCTATTGCTGTAATTTGGGATTCTGGACCATAAGATATAACCTGTATAACTGCAGATATTTCTTCTGGTTGCCTTGGTTGTCCCTCTTTATTTTTTTTTTAATTCAGATACTAAAATTTCAAATATTCAGTGAAATAAAGCACAGTTTCGGGTGTTTTCAGATAAGTTTGAGTTGTACTTCACACCAGATGTTAAGTTAAAAAATATTTTAATACTCTAGCGACAGAAAAAGAATAGTTTATCAGAGTTTGCTCAAGTCAAAGAGGGTTAACTTAATTTTGGATGCTCAAGATATCAGTTTTTTAATATTTGTAATTGATAATATTTGATAACAAAATCCATGTTAATATATTTAGGCTACAGTCTAATTGTTAAAGACTTGACTTAACAAGTTTAAAACATTAACCAAGACTTTCACCTAGTTAAATGGCCTGATTTTCAAAAGTGCTGAGCACCTAGCAGCCCTCATAAAAGTCTGTGGGAGAGTTTATACACCTCTACCCCAATATAATGTGTCCTCGGGAGCCAAAAAATCTTATCGCGTTATAGGTGAAACTGTGTTATATCGAACTTGCTTTGATCCGCCGGAGCGCACAGCCCTGCCCCACCAGAACGCTGCTTTACCGTGTTATATCCGAATTCGTGTTATATCGGGTTGTGTTATATCGGGGTACAGGTGTATTTCAGCACTTTTAGAATTCAGATAGCTTATTTAGGTGTTTAAAACATGGATTTAGGAGCCCAGCTTTAGGCAATTTATTTTTTGGAGAAAAGTTGCCTTCATTCAGATTGTACTGCGCTTTAGACCAGTTACCTGGGCCTAGTAGATTTAGGCCCCAATTTTTTGCAGATGGATGCTGCCCTGTAAGCAGAACCCTTCAGTGCAGCTCTGCTTGGTGCAGCAGCAGTCCACCTACAAGCTGTCAATTTCAGGATCAAGGCCTTTGAATGGACAATTTTTAAATTTTAAACTTGCATATAGATGTTCAGAATACTGAACAAAATCGATGAACCAAGTCTGGTAGGCTTAAAGCCACAAATGTATTAACAAGCTTTTGCTGAACTAAACATTCTTACCTGTGTTGTTTAACTTACACAGGTTATAAAATATTGGAAGAATATATTTAAATCAAATCCTTTGTTTTATTAACATATTCAAGAACTTATGTAAGGGCTATCTCTTGTTGCTCAGCAAAATGTTTGTCAACCAGGCTAATGGAGCAATACTGTATACATTATGATTCTAGTTACCTAAGAGTTAGCAATGAAAGAAATTTTATATTGTCCAACTCATCTCATTGCCAAACCATAATTGTTCTCTGAGGCTAGGTCTATACTACCCGCCTGAATCAGCGGGTAGAAATCGACCTCTCGGGGATCGATTTATCGCGTCCCATCGGGACGCGACAATCGATCCCCGAATCGGCGCTCTTACTCCACCAGCGGAGGTGGTAGTAAGCGCCGCCGACAGAAAGCCGCAGAAGTCGATTTTGCCGCCGTCCTCACAACGGGGTAAGTCGGCTGCGATACGTCGAATTCAGCTACGCTATTCACGTAGCTGAATTTGCGCATCTTAAATCGACTCCCCCCTGTAGTGTAGATGTACCCTGAGATTATGCGCTTTTCCAGGTTTAAATAACTAGATTTTACTGCCGCATTTGAAGGACTATTTTGTAGGTGATTGTTAGAAAACTTTTCCTAATGATGTTTAGTCTAAATTTTGCCTTTCTCAGTTTCAAACAACTATTCTTAGTTATTTTTTTAAACTCCTGAACAACTTCCCCCTTCATGCTGACACCCTCCAAATGTCCAGTTTGTTGTCCTTTTAGTTGTTTTGACCATGCTATGCACACACAGGTTGTTTAGGCTTTCCTCATGGGTCAATCCTGCCAAGCCTTTAATCATCTTTGTAGTCTGTCTGGATTGCTTCCAGTGTGTCAATGTCTTTTCTTAACCTGGACCACTTTGGGGTGGATGTAGTGAATGCTATATGTCTGCATAGATAAATATTTCAGCAAAAATGACTTGTATTGCTGGGTTACAGAACTGTCATTTTGTTATTGGACCTTTTTCTGTGAATATTTATATATGCAATAATGTGATCTTAACTTGAAAACATGTTTGGTGTTTTCAGGATGACTGCCCCTAGATATCTGCTAAATGTTCTATTTGTTAGCTATTTTATGTGGTGTGGGTAGTGGTAACCTACTTTCCTTACTGAGGTAATTTCTTGTTTCTACTTTCTGTAAGCCTTCCGTCCAGTTTCCATAGAGCTAAACTATAATGAGTGATAGGCTTTACATTTGCAGTTTCTCAGTATGTACTGACAAGTTTATTGTCTCAGCAGGATGCCTATGACTATGTTATGGATCCTTAATGTCTTCAAGCTTTCAATTATTTTTATTTTTCTAGTTAGGATATACATTTGATGTTTTTATAATATATGCTTAACCAATATGATTATGATGGGGAGTCCTCTACCAATGTACATGTATAGAAATACAAACAGTACATTTTTAGGAAGGTAAGTTGGACATTTCACTTTATTGGTACTCACCCATTGTCTCCAAGCTTTAACAAAATGTAATAAAAACATACATATAGTTTATTGAAAGTCACTAATTATTTTGTGTATAGAAACTAAGATCTTTTTGAGTTTAAGGTTGATTAGGAAGAGGGTGAAACAGATGGGACAAAGTTAGCTTAAAATCATTTAAATTAATGTTTTTGGTGTAGCAAGAGTTGAATTCACTATAAAATCTTGTTCTTCACCAAAAGATCTGACTCTTAAGATCATTTTCTTTTTCATTATATTATGTTTGCTTTATTATGAAGCAGATCATGGTAGGCTTCCTCAGAACATCAAGATTTGTTTGAATAAGGTTTTCTGAAAGGATTTGTGTTTTTTAGTGTATTTTTAACTCATCTGAAACGCTTTTAAAGGCCAAGATTTTAGAACATCTTCCTAAAATTAAATGGGAGCCTAACTTTAATAATTCATTTTTGAGAACCTTGGCCAAAGATTAGCAAAGGCTGCTTATGATAGTTTAGATTTTTTTCCCATGGTTTCCTAGACTAATTGCATTGTGCCTAATAGTGACATCTAAAGAGCATTGTGAGATGTACCTGCAGTGTGTATTGAACTTATCGGAGTAATTAATTACTTAGAGAAGTGCAAAGCCAAGATAGTATTTGCGTAACTTGTGTGTGGATTTATTTAGAAGTCTTAAATACATTCTACTGAGAACAATGGCTCTGGGAAAAAGAGGATTTAAATTGCATATGGTACCATGAGAACTCCACTTCTCTTTCACACATTTTTTTAAATGATTTGGAGAATTCTAGGACAAAATTGCAAATGTGATGATGGACATAGCATTTTCCTAGAGTCAATTCTTATCAGTTTTGCTGGTGCTAGTGGAACGTATCAGAAATGGAAAGGAATAGAGGGCCTTGTTTTGAAGACTTGTATTAGTTGGGAATCAAATATGGTCCTTCACTTCCTTGACCATTGGTGATCCGAGAAGCAGCACACTGCCTCCAAAGTAAGATTGCACATTATGCTAGCAGTATTATCTGGGTGGCTGAAGAAAGGGCCTTGTTAACTCCAGTCTAGAAGTAGTAACATTCAGATCTCCTCATCCAGGAAGACCACACTTGATACGTTCTTTTTAAATGAGAAAGGTTGGAGGAAACTAAGTTGTAAACAAAGTGTGAAAGAGAGATTATTAGAAATAGGGTTGAGTTTGGTGGAATCAATAAATGCATGAAATCCAGGGGGTAGGTAAAAATGAACTGACTAATTTGTATATGCTTTTTCAGTTAGTGGTGAGATTGGTGCCTTAGAGAAAATGTAAAGTCCCGTCCCCCTAGTTTTAGATCTACTGAAAAATTTAACCTCTGAAAATGTATTCTGTTAGTGTACTACTTTGTGCTAAGTTGACTGACAGGACTTCTAGTGACATATTGCATCTGATAGTTAGAATACTTGATGCTTCTACTGTGTAAAGAACTTGTAAACATAGCTTCTGAAAAGTCAGCTGACAGATCAAGTTTTCTCTAAAATATTTTCCTTATTGTAAGAGCCTTAAAATGAACCCAATTATAGCTTGTAGGGGAATTGAGGGTAAATTTGAGACTAAGTTGGTTTGGTGTAAACTTTCAATTTCAGTTCATTATGTTGTATTTTGAAACTGAGAAGCTATTGAAGCACCAGAAGATTAGATCAAGCAGGATTCAAGCACTTCTGTATTCAAGACAATGAAAAGCTAATAAGAGAATCTGGCAACAAATTCACTGTGCTATTTTTTGTAATACAAGAAACTCATTACAATGCTTGTGAAAAATTCTTGGCGACCCAAAGTAGTTTATGTAATTATCTTTTATTGGCCCAACTTACGTTGGTGGAAGGTACAAGCTTTTGAGAGATCTTCAGGTCTGGGGAAGGAAGCAGAGTGTCTGAGCTAACTACAAATCAGAACAGACTGTGACTCATAAGGGGTAACACACAGTAGGTGGTCACGTGAAATGAAGTGGTCAACTGAGTGATAGATTGCTATGCGTCAAGGGTTAGAAGTGGGCAGTTTAAGGTAGCAGGAGGTTGGGGTGTTACAGATTGTTGTAATGAGCCATAAAACCAGTGTCCACATTGAGGCAGTGGTTTTTGGTGCCTAGCAGTTATGAATGTATGTTCCCAGGATCATCTTTTGAAGGTGTTGTGCAAGTTTCCTTGGAGGAGGAGTATTGAAAGATCAGCTATGGAGTGATTGCTTTGTGAAAAGTGTTCTCCTGTGGGTGATACGGTGTTTTTTGTCTTTTATCATTTTCCTGTGTGACTTCATTTGAGAATGTAGTGATTGTCTGGTTTCACCCCACATAGTTGTTGGGACATTTAATGCACTTGATAAGGTATACCACAAGTTGTGATAAGTATATGTAGGACCCATGAATCTTGGAAGGTGTGTTGTGCCAGAGTATTGATCGTTTTAGCAGTGGAGATATGTTTGCAGATTTTTCATTTGTTGTTCTGGCAGGGTCGGGTGCCACTTGGAGTTGGTGTTGTGGTCTGTGGGAAGTTTGTATCTGATGATGACCTTGGTGAGGTTGAAGGGTGGTTTGAAGGCCAGTAGAGGGGGTTTGGGAAAGATTTATTTCAGGTTGTAATTCCCATCAAATATGGATTGTAATTATTTGATCCCCTGTATGGGTTCCAGTGTGAGGTGGTAGTGACAATTAGGGGTTTGCTGTCAGTGGTTTTTTTTCTGTGTTGAAGTAGGCTTTTCCAGAGTATCTGCGTGGCCCATTCCATGATGTGATCTACTTCTCTGGTGGAGTGTCCTGGTTTAGTGAAGGTGGCTTTAAGTGTGTTTAGGTGTGTATCCTGGACTTTCTCTTCAGAGCAAATTCTGAGATATCTGAGTGCATGTCTGTAGATAAGAGATTTTGGTACGTATGGGGTGATTGGTGGGTTCTTGATATGGTTGTTAGTAGGGTTCCATTGTTTAAGCTAATTGTACTGTCCAAGAAACTGACGCTAGTGTGACAGTGTTCTAGAGAGTTTGATGGAAGGGCGGAGATAGATAGAAATCTATGAGAGAGCTTAGGTCTTCTGTCAAGAGGATGAAAACATCATTGATGCAGGTGTATTGTTGGTTTCATGGTGCATTTTTCCAGAACTTATCTATTTCTTGTATAATTATCAGCTGCTTGAGACATCTCAATAGTGTATTAATGTTCAAACTAACGTATTCTGCAGTCTCTACAAGCACAGTATTGTTTACTCTATTTTATTCTCTGTGGTTGATCGGTCTGTTATTCTCAAAGTCACCTTTGACAAAGTTTTTGTAAAAAACATCAGGCTAACACAAAGTATTATACTTGCAAGATATTTTCTCCATATTACTGATTCATTGTCTGCATTGTCACTACTTCAGCAAATTGATGAATGGATACAAGAAGATTTGTAACATGAGTCACTTGACTAAGCTGAACATGAAAGAACTTTCAAAGAACTAGTTGTAACCTTTCCTTCTGGACATCGAGCTTGATGTGGTGACTTACATACACACAGACTTCTTATTATAGCAACACTTTTTGGTGCTGCCTTAGAAAGCAAAGGCCTACACTTGATACCTGCGCTCTGTAAAGCTGTATTGGCTGCCTATTTAGGGAGTATGTTTCAAACTTTTACGCTGATAAAACTTACTTGAACAAAGACCTAAAATTGGGCCCTGTACCCCAAGAAATTTCTATTTTCCTTGAGATAGTCAAGTTTGGACTAGCTGATTACACTGTATAGTTGAGTGTATGGCTAGGAGTGGCCTGTCAATTTTGAATGCTTACTCCCTGGATGTCTGCCAAAGCTCATTGGTGGCATCTTTCAAGGCAAGGCTAAAGGTTTGTGTATTTTGTAGGCTTTATTACTTTGTAGTAGGTTAGGATTTGGCCAGATTAGATTTCTAGCTATTTATTTTGGTGTCCTAGCTAGTGTTGTATGTTTTTTTGTGCAGTGATTAGGTGCTTTTTGTTTTCAGATGTTTTAAAAATGAATGATAAACATTTTAAGACCACTTTGTGGCTGGTCTTGCTCAGGGGCATAGTGGACACGGTGGTACAACGGTCCTTTCTTCCTTCCTCCCACACTTTTTAAACTTCCTTGCGGGGGCAAGACATGCTTAGGGTTAGTCCTGCCCTTATATCACAAAATGGAGTGATATAAGGGCAGGACTATGACCCCTGTGTATTGTCACCACCCCAAAAAGAGCTAGTGTCACAATCTGCCTTTAACAGGAAGAACTTTATTCCTTCTCTCACCTCTATAGTCATGTGGCAATATTCTAACCAAAAGAATCTAAACTGTAAGACACTTGAACTAGAACTTTGTTACATAGATGTATTAATTGCCACATGAGCCACAAATACTTGAATAACAGCAACTAGTTGCATAGTCCGTACTACTGGTTACGAATTTCAAAATCTTACTGGTATTTTCAGATATGTTTAAGTATAGTATTCTATCTGTAGCTTCCTAGCCAGTAAATCAGAAGTTGTATGTTGTATGTTAAAGACTTTTTTCTAACTTATTTAGCTATCACTGAAAATACAGTTCCTATAGTTTTTCTGTGGAAAATTGATTTCCCCCCCCCCTCCCCGAGAACCTACATTTTTTGTTGAAAAACATTGGTGGGGAAAATTTCCAACCCGCTCTAATATGCTAAAAGTTGTAAAACTAGAGGGTGCACACTTTGTTGCTTCTGTAGGACAAGCTTATTGCCTGTGCAATCTTAACCTGTTCCTTTTGTACATTTGCAATAATATAGTCTTTAATGAAATTATTAAACTTTTTTTTCTTGTCTCATTCAGTGCACACAACAAATGATGCTCACTTAGTGAGCAGCTATTCAGTATTCTCCTTTTCTACATTGTTCAATGAGTGGACCCATGCTTTATTTACTGCACCCTATTCAAACCCTACTCCAAAGACGGAGTTATTAATTTCCTCAGGGGGTTTTCTGTGGTGCTCATCACTATGGTATCTGGTTCACAAATATCAATGAATTAATTTTGTTGCCCTCCCCACTGTGAAATGAGGGGGTATACTTATCCCCATTTTACAAATGGGGAATTGAAGCACAGAGATTAAGGTAAAAATTATACAATAACTTTGCTCAATTTGAGACACCTAGGATCTGATTTTTTTTCAGTCTACTTAACATATTAAAGAACTTCATATATTCAAAGCACAACTCCCCAGACTTCAGTTGCAGCTATGAGCATTTAACACTTCTCCAAATGAGACTACAGAGTCGTGAGTCACATACCCAAAAAGGAGGAGCGCATAGTTAATGGCCACCTGTGAAATGTTTGCTTTAAGTGACTTGCCCAACATAATATAGGAACTCTGTGGCAGAGGCAGAGAGGAAAGCCAATTCTCAGGGCAGCATTCAACCTCTAACCATGGCACCATCCTTCTTCATAATCCTCTGCCTCGTTCAATATACACCTTCCAACTTTTCCAGAAAATTGAATTCAGAGTTTGTGTTGGGGTGTCTACTCCACACAAGGCTTGACTAAGTAAAAAGAGCCAATTAACCCTGTGACAGGCTGCACCTGGAGGAGAGTGAGGGCTGGCAAAGCCTAATGGCTGATGAAACCCAAGTGGCAGAGGAGCTGGGACAGTCATAAAGAGAGGAAGATGGTGATAAGAGAGGGTTATAAGAAGGAACTCTGCAGTCTTTCCCCAGAGAAGAGGGAAGTTGGCAAGAGACAAGGAGGAAGGAGGTCTAGGAGGAGAGTAAGCCCTGGGATCCTGATTTGGATTATAGACTCTGGCAAGAACCCGAGAGGGGCGGGGGGTGAAATAGCCACAGGGAGATGGGAATGCTCCGGTGGTAACCTAAGGGTAGGCCAGAAGGTAAGGAAAAGTAAGAAGGAGACCAGGAAAACAGCAACAGAGTCTGGGATTTCATATGCCATGGTTGCTAGTGATAGGGTCTCTGAGCTGGAACCCGGAGTGGTAGGTGGGCCAGATGGACGTTGAAATCCTAGAAAGCAAAAATTATTGTGGCCTGGCCAGAGGGCCAAGCTACAAAGAGGCAGTGTCTTGCTGAGGATTTGGGTGCAGAGACACCAGCCAGTCACCTTAGAGACAGCTGTGAAACTCATGGAGGAGTTTGTGGAAGCAGGAGTCCCTAACAAAATTACCCATCCATTTTGAGAGACCAGGAAGGGAGCAGTCGAGTATTGAGAGAGAGAGAGAGATGAGCCAGAAGTAAGTGGTGAACTCTGTGATAAGATCCTACAGACAAGTCTTCACTATATACACCTGATTCATCCCTAGAGCAGGTCCATCCTGTGCACTGAATGAGGCAGGGGTCCGTTAAAAAAAAAATTATGTGGTCATGTAATTAAATGTTTATCATTATGCATACACAAAAGGGCCTTGAGTTGAGGCTGTACAGTCTTAATTGTGGCATTTCTTAAGTTTTGAGTGTTTGATTTTGCAGACTTGATAATATTCTTTAAGTGTGTGTATGTGTGTGTATGTATGTGTGTAGAACTTGATGTGAAGGAAAAGATGTTGAACTATATCTTTTCCAGATTCAAAGTGTATCTCTGGTTTTATATTTGGATGCCATAATAGCTACTTTCAGGAAATTTATATTCAGACTAACAAGCAATAGTCCATTTTCACCACCTTTGGCTTTTACACTGCCATCCATCACCACATTATGAGTGCACTACCTCAAAGTAGTCTGTCTTCCTGTCAAGTTTCCATGTTTAAAAAGTACAGTTTTTGTACTCCAGTACTAAGAAATTTTGTTCCCTTTTAGGATCGAAATAGAATGTATGACAGTCTGAATATGCACTCATTGGAAAACTCTCTTATTGACATCATGAGAGCAGAGCACGATCCGCTTAAAGGTATGTTACTATGCTAACTAAAGAAAATGTCACCCATTCTTTGTTAATTTAGATTCATTTTGAATTGGTAGCTGAATTGCTTCTTCAACCCATAGAAAGCATCATTTCAAATATATATTATAATCTATATTTATATGCAAAATATATTTATGGTAGATTTACAATTTACAATATTGATATCTTTATAGTTTTACTAGAAATAAAGTAGTTTACTTCAAGAACCCGGCTGACTCGAAAAGTCACTCTTCAGCTGCAACATATTTCTGCCTTCAAACATTTACAGTGTTCATATATCCGTGTTGGTCCCAAAATATTAGTAAGACAAGATGGATGAGGGTAATATCTTTTATTGGACCAACTTCTGATGGAGAGAGAGACAAGCTTTCAAGCTTACAAAGAGCTCTTCTTCAGGTCTGGGAAAGGTACTTAGAGTATCACAGAATACAAGGTAGAATTGATAAGGAGTTAATACATGTTGCAAGAGACTATTCAAGGTCAAGTGGGAAGTTAACACCTTTACCCGTTCATCTTCTCTCTCTTGGTATGTTTAGACATTTTTTGTCCACTCTTTTTGAGGATAATTTCAAATTGATTGAGTGAAATGTGAAGACACATTCTTGGCTCCTGGTACTAGTGCATACATAAATTATTCTTAATCTGAAGTTAAAATTCCTCAGACTTGTAAGAAATAAGAACTCTAGTTTCATACCATTGGTAATAGAAAAGTATTGGAATTGTAGTAAAATTATAGCTTAACTACATGTGTGTTTTAACACAAATAACTCAATTCTGTCCTGTAAACTTTTTTTTCCAAAACAGGAGAGAGTAACCTGTTTCTTTGAGGTTAAAAGTGCAGCTAGTTCATTTCTGAACTTTTGGAAAGTTGTTTCCTCTCCTCCGATGTGCTTCATTGAAATCATAGGGCCACAGCAGTGACCTTATAGTTAGTTTGTGGACTTCAATTTTAATTCCTGTTTTCACTGTGTAATGACTTAAAAATTCAGTACAAAAGAATTTTAACAGTCTTAATCTAAGCCTAAAGGATTTATTTTTAAAGTTTTGAATAAACCCAAGCCATCTGAGTTGTGCAAATGAAATGTTATTTCTTTTTTTGTGCGATGTTTAAACTATTTCTCCTCCAATTTAGACGTGTTTAAAGACTTCAAACTTGCTATGCATTTAGTACTCACTACAAGAAAAGTGCCTTTTCTCATTCAAAGAAATTAGGTTCAGAACTAGGTATGGTTAGAAGTAATTACTATTCATGTATGGTAGTCTGTGCTCATCCACTCATTTTCTACCTCCAGAAATTCCTAATTATTTATCTTACATTAACACAGAGGCCTCAATTTTGATAAGGCTCACATTGTGCGAGGTACAAACACATATTAAGAGATAGTCCCTGCCCAAAAGACCTTAGACATTGCCTATCTTTAAGCAACCACAAATCGCCACACTTCTCCTTCTTAGGTGACAAATCCTCTGTTTCTCAATAAATCATGTTACATCTTAGCTACCTGTTTTGTTGGAAGTTTTCAAAACCTACCTAGAAGTCTAGTCTACATTTCAAAAAAATTATTGTAATTTCAATCAGAATAACTTGATTGTTCAAACTCCATCTGGGGATGTGCACTTTGGATGTGCTGCTACAGTATAACTTAACCCTCCGTTTGCCCCACATCTACACTGTCATGATACTGTGCTGCACTGATTGTGGCATATTGCATCTTCACTAAGACTAAAGATAAAATTTTAAAACCAGTGTGCTTAAAGTTAACACTTCCAATTTAGGAACTTCTGAAAATATGATGAATTCAGTTGGAGGTGTAGACATTCTGTGCTTCTAAAAATTAAGTCAGTAGAGGCCTAAATATAAATGTAGGTCTTTAAATCTCTGATCCTAAAGTTTTGGCCTACACATTACCATACGTATAATGGCATTTTCATAATATGGCTGCTGATGTTCGTAAGTGTACTAAAACTGATTAATGTCTGAGCATGCATTCTGAAAGTCAAATATAAAGGTGGATTAAAAGGAAAAGCTTTTATTTGAGAGGCAGAGAATAATCCACACTCACCAACTGAATTTAAATTGAGTAGTTGAGTACATCTGTTTGAAGTAAATATTTTGATCAAGATATTGCTTCTCTTTTTGGGAAATATATTACTTGTTCAAAGTGAAAGGATAAATTTTATTGATTAACATAAAGCATTCTTCAATTCTATTCCTTAAGAGTAAATGGGAGAAAAAGTGACATTCACAAGAATAGCTTAAAACCTATCTTCCACCCCCTTTACTTTTTGCAGTCTCCACGTGTCATTCGTTTGATTTTTGGCAACTTCAATCATCCTTTTTAAGGTGCAGGACAAAAGAAGCTACAAAACCTTAGTTTTTGTTAGTTCAGACCCTACAGCAGTGTCTTGGTAGCCAAATTCTCTTCAAGTGTCTTGCCCATCACAATATTTCTAAAGTTAACTGACAAACCTGGCATGTTTATTTGTAGAATGTGACTACTTAATAAAATCTCTTGGTAAATAGTATGGTTTGTTATAACAAAAATGTTTTTATAGCAAGTTTTTTCAATTGTAAATTTAAACAAAACAATGCATCTTTTATGTAGTACTGCAGTGGTAAAATGAAAGTCCTTGGAATTTTAAGCACGTGTTTCAGATTTAGCTGCTTACAGTGTCTGGAGTATGACTAAGCATCTTGTCTTGGATTATTGGAATGCAGAACAGACCTTGTATGTACTAGTTTACAGCATTTGTCTTTACATTTTATATTTGAAAATTCATTTGTTAGAAAATGGGGATTTCACTGTTTTTGCTCTCATTAATTTACAAAACTATGGATTTTATCTAATTATTTACTACTGTAAGATAAATTCAGACATGTTCTAAGAACTAGCATATGTTTATAAATATGCAGTTCTAACTTTATTTACTCTGTTTAATCAGTATAAAGTCTCTGATCAAAGTAAGATGTAATTCTTATGTAAATCTAAATAAGTCTTTGAAAACTGGATGTTAAACTTTGTAAATTTTTATAATGGTCTTAATGCTATAGAAAAATAAGATTGTAACATTTAATATCTGGATTGATCTTTTATCCATATTGCTTTCCCATCAGGCATTTCAGATCAAAATATTAGTAAATAGCATTTAAGTTAGAGACTTAACTTTTTAAGATCAGTAGAATCCGAGCTGAAGACAGTGAGGTCATATACCAAAATTATAAAGCTATTGCTTACTGATTCTTCTATTAACATCTGACTCAAGTTGTTTTGAGGAGCACTAGAGAACATCAGAGAAAAGCCAAGCTGAAGTACCTGAACATTGGTCCCCAGGCTGCTTCTTTTAGAAATGGTCTTTTGTGTTTTGTTTTTTCCAAACTGCTTCTTGCTCATGCCAAAAATGCACAGAGAAGACTTGATTTATAGGTATTGCAACAGCAAGCAATTCAGTGTACTTATGCTAGACTAGGTCATGTTAACAGGCAATTGGAGAAGTAACTATGCTTCTCGTGGAAGTGCATTAGAACTGAGAAGCTAGTGGCTTATGGTGTCACTTTGGGGATTCTTTTTATTTTTGTTGAAGAGCCTGAATTGTGTCTCCAGTGTGGATAAGCTGGAGTCTTCCCCCCCCCCCCCTTGTGTGTTTAACGTGTTCTGTATTGAAAGGAAGCAATATTAGTCTTGAGGCCTCATTCACCACTACGTGCTTTCCTGTAGCCACTTACACCTGTGCAAAATAGATGTAAAATATTACCAAATCAGAAGTAGCCACTCATTTACATAAGTGGTAATATTTTACACCCATTTTGTAAGGTGTAAACAGGCATTACTCATTTTTCTCTGTGCTTCTCTATAAAGGGAAAACAAACTTGGGGAAATCATTAGGAATATTACAAGAATAGTAGATTATTATAATAGACACTAGGAGATAGTGAGGAAAGGAAAATTACAATATAGGTTTACCTATGGAAAAAAGAGTTTGATATAATTGAAAGCTTCTCTGGATCTGCATTTCTTATTTGTAGTTTCCATTCCTAGCATCTTACTTAGTCTCAACACACCTGAAGAGCTTGCTTTTGAAAGCCACCAGATGGACCATGCTCACTGGAGGAGGTTGGGGGGGAGAGGGCGGCGCGGCGGGTAGACAGCAGATTTGTAACTGTTTACAGATAACTTTTTTCCACCATAAGAGAAAGAGAACTTAGGCAATGAACTGCACAAAAAAAAAAATTAGCATTAGTGCAACAGTAAGGTTGCAAGTTCAAATATTAATGTCTCTACTAAAAGTTAATGTTGCTCTCGTAACATTAGCAGTGTTGTGTTGCACATTTTATACTTCATAAAATACACAAGATACACAACATACTACCAAGTTATGTTGCTGAGTAATCTTAAGGAGATATCAACTTTAAAATTGCACTTTTACCTGAATTTTTTTTACATATTATCACTGAAAGAGATTGAAAAAAATACTTTTTTTCATTTATATATTTGACAGCACTTTGTGTGAGTTTAGGTTCACAGTTTCCCTACCTCTGTTTATGTGGGTCTTTCATATATCATCAGGGTAAAGAGAAACTTTTGAAAATAGGAAAATATGGTTGTAAAAACAACAAAAGTTGATAGAGAGAAATGGGAAAATGTAGTATCTGAATCTTCTCTTCGCTTTTTTAGTTGACTGATTTCAAATTGACAGTATCTCTTTAAACTTTCCTTGACTTTTTAGTGTGCTTAACCACTCAAACATGCATTTAATAAGAACATAATTGTATTTTATTAACATCCACTTTCAAAAAAATTGAAAAGAAATTGGAGAACTGTTTAAAAAAAACCCTGATCTTGCAACTGACTTCATGCGGGAAAAACTGTACATCCACACATAATCCCATTAAACCAGTTGCATTCCCTGCAAGTGCTGAGGTTTGCCCACACACAGGAACTTGCAAAATCAAACTATAGTAATAATATATATGCAAAAATGCTATGTTAAAAATGTTCTTAGGCTTGCAAAGTCAAGCACTCCAAAGGTAGGAAATGCCCAAATTAAGGTTGCCTGTGCAACCAGTGCACAAGACGAATGGGGCTTGGTGAATACGGGCACATCTTCACTACCCGCCGGATCAGCGGGTAGCAATCTATCTATTGGGGATCAATTTATCACGTCTAGTGAAGACGCGATAAAATCGATCCCTGATCGCTTTGCCGTCGACTCCGGAAATCCACCGCGGCAAGAGGTGGCAGCGGAGTCGACGGCGGCGCGGCAGCGGACGACTTGCCGCCGTCCTCACAGCCAGGTAAGTTGACCTAAAATATGCAACTTCAGCTACGCTATTCGCGTAGCTGAAGTTGCGTATCTTAGGTCGACCCCCCGCTGCAGGGTAGACCTAGCCTAAGATAACTGTTCTATATTTTTTTTTTTATCCTCCTTCAAACAAACACCATCCCAACCCTACACAAAAAATGAAGTTCCTCATTTCTTCATAAGCTTGTCTTTGGGGCTTAGCAACGTAGTGTCTTAAATTCTCTCTCTGTTCTATCTCAAGGAAAGTATTATTCCTGTTTTACAAAGGGATAGATGAGGCACAGGAACATTAAGAGTAAATTTGCAAAACTTGCCACTAATTTGGAGTACCCAACTTGATATATCCAGGGATGTGATTTTGTTATGGCAGTTGATGTTCTCAAAGTACTGTACAGATATTAATTAATCAGTCCTCACAACAACCCTGTGGCTGAGCATGGATGAGCATTAGCCCCCTCTTATAGACTAGCACTGGAGAACTGAGACAAAAAGGCCAAGTGACTTGCCCAGTTTCACACAGTGAATCAGTAGCAGAGCCAAAATTAGAATTTTGGACTGCCTCACTCTCAATTCTGTTGTGGTCACTTTTCCAGAACATACTGCCTTACTGCCAGAGGGGCTGACCAACCACAGCTCCCACTGACTTCGATTGTTGTGAATGCTCAACACAACTGAAAAGTGGACTTCAGTTGTCTCAGATTTGGAGCCCAGAAAATGAGGAACATAAAGTGCATCTGGAATTTTTTTTAGTTTAAGTGCCTTGCTCATGATTATGTAGGAAGTCTGTCAAAGCTAGGGATAGAACAGAGCTCTGGGGGGTGTTAATCAACTGCCTTAACCACAAGACTATCCTTTTTCTTTCTGCGGTCATCTGCCTTATTCACCACACACCTTCAACTTCTAACGTAAATGAGTCAGGGATCCTATGGAATCCTGATTCATTCACTTAAGCACCAAGCATCATTAATTCTGGCATTTTCTCATTTTTGAGTACTTGACTTTATAATCAATATTCTTTTTTGTAGTTTTTTGGTATGTAATTTTCACATTTGTTTTCTTTTTCTAAAAGAAAAAGGCCAAAACCAAATTCTATTTGAACAGATTTCAGCAAAAAGCTTTTCTGGGACACAAAAAGATATCTTCTTGGGCATCAGGAGTATCCCCCTGCCAAATTTCAAGGTCCTGCAGCAAACCATAGAGGCTTTAGTTTTCCAAAGGAAAAAAGTCTGAATTTTTCTTATAATGGGAAGTGTTAGGCAGCTTGAAAGTGAGGGTGGCTACTGGTTTGTGTATGTGTGCATGCATGCTTTAAAGGTACAAGTATGCACAAAATCTTTTAATAATAATTACTCAGTAATTGAGTCCTTTTTATGCTGAAATCAGAGTGAGTTCCACATACACAAAGCTGCAGGATTGGATCCTTCATTGTCTCAGCAATCATCTGGTTACAGTATAATAATGAATGTTCAAATTAAAAATATTATATGATTTCAGATTATAGTAAAAGCAAGGATGTTTTAATATCAACAAAATGTATGGATACGTTGGGATTTTTTTTACTTGTGCTTTAAGGCATGTTCCAGTTAAACAGAGCAGCTATTGTAAGTTTCTGTGTAGGTCAGTTTGCAGTACTGTCATGTTTGCAGCTTCCTGTGAACAGAAAACTTCTCCTTTTTTAATAAAAAGGAGATTGGAATGAGGAGACATTTTTACACTTTAACCATCAAATTTAACTGACAAGACCCTGTTTGCTGCAATAAATATTTTAAAATCCTGGTGTGAGTATATGAGGATTTCCTATAATTTTTACTTTAACACATTTTTGTATTTTATGATTTTACATTTTTAATCCATAAACTAGCTAGCAGGAATCTCCAAGAAACTTTAAAGAATGTTAGCATTCTAAAGGCTTTTTAAAAAAATTCAGTAATTGAAACATTCTTGTTTTGTTTTGGTTTTGTCAAACTAACTTAGTGGGAAGAACAATGTATGCAGCAATTATATGAAGTATAACAAGATGCAATTATAAATCAGTTAAAAGCAAGTTAAATGTTTTAATCTAAACTCATAACAGGATTTTTGATACATTGGTTAAATGGAGAAATTCCAAACTGCAAAAATTAGACTCTGCTAAACAATGTGCATGTGAACAAGTTTTCACAATGAGTATGAAAGAGAACACTAGAGCAGCCAACACTATTTCTGTGTTGCATGAAACAAAAAGTGGCTTTATCCTATTGGAGTTGATCCCAAAAGCACACTGCAGATCTCATGACCAGAGAATTAAGGTTAAGAAGTTTGTTCTTGTCAACTTTAACTTGGGTCAAGGGTATTGTTGCTAATGTGCTTGGAGTTAAATATTAGCTCTTTATGTCCCCTAGGCAGAATGAAAATACAGTATATATTTAAACTGTAGGCAGTGATTTTTCTTCTTTTTTAAGCGTAATAGCTAAAACCACGGTACTTTTTTTTTTTTTTTTTAAGGTCGCTTGAGTTATCCACATCCAGGGACTGACAATCTTCTGATGTTAAATGGTAAGCAATTATTTCTAGCTTAGCTTAAATCTGAAATGTTAATGTAAAAATGGAATATTGTATTCTTTTACTGAGTTACCTGTATCCAGAAACAGTGACAATCTTCCAGGGACTGTCACCATCTTTCAGCATTAAATGGTAAGAGTTAATCTTACAACAGCTTTTAATTAGATCTAGCTTACTTTAAATTAGAAATTCTCACATGAAAATGTTTTCTTATTTTCTGTTCCCAAGGAAAACAATATTCTGTTCACCAGAAAAATCTAGTATTTATAGAAAGCAAGAATTAAAAAAATAGAAAGTATGGATTTCTGACATGGTATATTTTGTGGTGAATTATGCAGCTAAGGCTGTGTTTGTCTGAACTAACACTTTTGTGTACGAGAGGAGATTTGGAACTAGCTTTCTTCAAGTTCCTGTGCATATAGCTCCCACTTACCGTGTGCTTGTTTCCCTGCAGCATCCAGGAGTTCAGAAGTTTTAGCACTAGTGTCCGGAAGGGGTTCTGTATGCACCCTGCCACCCTCCCCCCTCCCCCCCCACACACACATCCATGAGGGCATAAAGGGCAGAGCAACACCACCTACCCCACAATTTCTTCTAACTGCTCCTCAGCAGAAAGTCAGAACAGCTTAGTGTCCTCCATATGCAATTTGTGATCTACAATAACCCCCAGTTTCTCTTCAGCAGAACTACCACCTAGCCAGTTATTCTCCATTTTGTTGTTGTGCATTTAATTTTTCCTTCCTAAGTGAAACACTTTGTACTTGTCATTATTGTATTTCATTGTGGATTTCAGACCAATTCTGTAATTTGTAAAGGTCACTTTAAATTCAAATCCTGTTCTTCAAAGTGCTTGCAACCCCTCCCAGCTTGATGTCATCTGCAGTTTATAAGTATACTCTCCATTCCATTATCCAAGTCAATAATGAAAATATTGAATAATACTGGACCCAGACTGACCCTTGTGGGACTCCATTAGATATGCCCGCCCAGTTTGATACTGAATTCTTCCATGAGTTCTTGAAGATAATTGCTACCTGTTCTGATATTGCTTCAGCTTAAGTAACCTAGAATGAATTTCATTAGGGCCTGCCATCTTGAATGGCCTCATGTACTCATATGACACGTTTCTCCAGACTGAGACCTCTTCAGTCCAAACATCCAGGGTATGAATCAACAAGTAACAATCCCGTGGATGATCCTGTTGTCTCTTCGCTGGTAGTTAGATCCAGACAATGTTTGCTGAGGATTCTTTCACTCAGATAATGCCCATGAAGACAGTTAATTGTTGACCCATGTAGAAAGGACTGGAGTGCACATCTAAACCAATTCCACGTTCGTGGTCTATGGACACTGGAGATTTGTCAGCTCACGTAAACATCCTAGAATTGAGGGTGATTCACCAGGCTTGCAAATCGTTTCTACCTCTTTTAAAGCACCAAGCAGTACACATCCTGATGGACAGCTCTATAGCAATGTATTACTTAAACAAGCAAGTGGCAGCAAAATCAGATGACCTGTATCAAGAGGTTGTTTCACTGTTGGAATGGTGCATTCTTCACCGTATAGCTCTGACATCTTCCAGGGGAATTGAACCCCCGACAGATCAGCTACAAAAAGAATTCATCCCCCAACGAATGCTCTTTGCAGTACTAGCAGAGTATTCAGGACATAGAGGTTTCTGCAAATAGATCTCTTTACAAGCAGAGATTACAGAGAGGGCCCCTCTGTTGTGTTGTTGAGAGGGCCAGACAGGATGTTTCAGCAGACACGTTTCATATTGCATAGTGAGATCATCTAGTCTATGCATTTCTCCTGTTCCTGTTAATCCCCAGGATACTAAGGAAAGTGAAACAAGATAGGGCTCAACTGATCCTAGTGGGTCCATCATGGCCTCACCAGTTCTGGTATCCAGAACTACTGCATCTCTCCAGTCACTGGTTCATAACTCTCCCACTCCTGATAGACATCTCTCAAGATTCTGGGCACGTACTCCGTCTAGACCAAACATCTCTTCATCTCATTGCATGGAGACTGTCTGGTTAACATCAACAAATAGGGGGAGTTCTGCCAAGGTCCAGGAGATCCTCATGGAATGTAGAAAATCTTCAACCAGGAAAACATACACAGCTAAGTGGAAGCATTTTTCCTTCTGGGTGAAGGTGAGGCAACTTGATCATGTTGATCTTATTCTATTAATTCTAGACTCTACTGCTTTAAAAACAGTAATCAAGCCTGGAATTTAGCTCAATTTAAAATTCACTGCGCTGCAATTATGATCTTTCCTCCTCCTGCTCACGGTTCCTCAGTTTTTTCCCATTGAACCATCACAAAGATTCTAAAGGGGTTATTGCAGATGTTTCCACCATTAGGAGAGATACCACTTTTGTGAAACTTGAGCTTAGCCCTTTCTTCACTAATGGGACCTCCATTTGATTCCCTTTCATCTTGCTCCCTCCATCATTAAGGGTGAATTTTTTGGTGGCAGTTACTTCTGGGTGCAGAGTAAGTGAGATCCAAGCACTCACGTCAAATCCCCATATGTTTTTTTTTTTTTAATGCAGATAGGATGAGGCCTCATAGTTACTCTAAATTTATCCCAAAAGTTGTTTGTGATTTTCACATTAGTCAATATATACACTTACTGTATTTTTTCCAGAGCCTTAACCATCTCTTGATGAGGTAAAGTTACATACCTTGGATAACAGGGGGTGGGTCTCTTCTATTATTTTAATAGATTGAGACTGTTCTGGAGATTTCCTAGACTTTTTATCATATATGGCAATTTATCAAAGGTTAGACCAGTCCCCCCTCAAAAATTATATAAATGGATTGTGGACTGTATCAAGATTTCATACCTTGTTAATAAGCTACAACATCCAGTTCCAGTGACTTCTCATTCTACTAGATCCCAAGCTACCTCAGCAGTGTGCTTCAGTAGTATTCCAATAGTTGAAATTTGTAGACCAGCTACATGGTCCTCAGTGCCTCCATTTACCAACAATTATACTCTGGTGTCAGCATCTAGAGCTAATACTCGGTTTGGAAGAGAAAGTCTTCAGTCTTTTCCAAATAACCACCTAGCTCCTACCACCTGGAACATCAAACTGCTACTAAACGTCATAAGTGAGATTCACATGCACAGGAACTCAAAGAAAGAGGAATGGTTACTTATCTTATAGTAGCTATTTGTTCTTTGAGGTGTTCTGCATTTGGATCCCATGACCAGTCCTCCATCCCTGCAGCTCGGAGACTATTCATGGGACTCTGGGCAGCGAAGGAACCACTGAACAGTGGGCAAGCTCATTCTGCCCTTTATGCCCTCCAAACAAGCTGTTGGAGTGCGAGGACATGATGGATGCATGCACGACCCCTAGTAGACACCTCTGATAAAACTTCTGAACTCGCATGGGGGGTGGAGGGTGACAGCACATTGTAAGTTGCATCCACATGTACAGAACATATCAAAGAACAACTATTACTATAAGGTAAGGTACTTCTTTGAGTACAGGTCTGACTCTCCCTGAGCCATGCTGAAGTTAGAGAGTTCATGTTCATATGTCAAAACTTCATGAACATCTGCTTCTCAATGCAGGCATGCTTCTGTAATGTTTTGAACTTTGGTTACATTGCTTTTTATGTCTACAGAAAGAGGCAGAGCTAGAGGATCATGTAAGTGCAATAATAAATCAGAATTTTTACACACGGGTCTGGTGGACACTTCAAAAAAAAATGTAGACCTGTAATTCTCCATTAGTGCAGCTGCATCAGAACTGATAACAGTGGAAGTTGCAGTGTAGACTTGGTACAGCTATTTTTGCTACTGTGGCCTTGTCTACATTGACAGACATGTGTAGGGTATGTGTAGCTACACACAGCAATGAAAAGCAGGCAGTGAAAGACTCTGGCAGGGGAGAGGCAGCAGGCAAAGTCTCCAGCATCAACTTTCCCTGCTGCTGGAGTCTTTCACTGGAGCAGGGAAAGGATCTGGTGGCAGGGAGCTTCCGTAGTCTTTCCCTGCTGCTTCCCCTCTGCCAGAACCTTTTGCTGCTGCTGGAGCCTTTTTGCTGTGGCACGGAAAGGCTCCAGCAGCTCCCCATTTCTGGAGCCTTTCCCCACTGCCTCCCTGCTGCCAGAGCCTTTCTCTGTGATGGGGAAAGTTTCCAACAGCAGAGAGGCAGCAGGATGCTACACTGCTAAAAATAGCATTGTAGAGGTGGGGGGAACTGCTTGGACATGTAGACAGCTGTGTAGGGTATAAACCATAATGTTCTGGCATGTCTTTACTTGTTAAACAACATAAACTGTGAGGCAATGCTTTTTATATCTGTGCTAAGGGGGCGTGCCATGTATATATTTTACATGCTGCTGCTAAGTGTAGACATAGCGTGTGTTGATGCCATTGAAGAATTATGAATCCAAGCTTTGCTGGTGAAAACACAATCATAGTAAGAAGACTTTGTATCAAGATTAGAGGCCTTGGGCATGATTTATTTTTTTCCATTGTCTTGCACTTTGTGTAGTCATTGGTACCTGTGCAAAATGGGGTATAAAATGCTGCAAAATCAGAATTCTCCAATATAGTATTTTAAGTGAGTGGAGTATTCTGATTTGGTACTGTTACACCAGAAAAAGTTGAGTATTACATATGGGGCAAGTCTGGAGAATCAGGCTGTTTGGGTAATGTGCTGCCCTTTTAGAGATGACGACAAACCCTAATGGATGAAAAACAGCTGTTTACTGTTGAAATAAAATTTACCACATGGCAGTACAGACACTATATCCCCAAATTTTGGCTGGAAACTAGATTACATATAGATGTCCTTGATATTAAGAAACTTACTCCAGCAAGGACTTAGCTTTGTGGTTATAGTTGTTACTGTTGTAACTAAGTGGCTGTCTGTGGATGCTGTGGCCCTCTGTTCATTTCAGGTCTTTTTAAACAGTGATTCGTTCCAGTGGCTTAAAAATAGCAGTGGACGGACCAGAAACTTGCACACTAGATATCCCAATTCTGGAAGCTGCTCCGTGCAGATGTCCATTGATTTAAATGAAACTGAGAGGGTGTAAGGGAAATCTCTTCTACTACTACTACTGCTGCTACTACTTTATGAGCAACTGTCAAATGTTTCAATATAATCCAATGTAGGAGATTCATATTTTTGATTCAACTTTCAACCTGCTATCCTCTTCAGAATTTTGAGGCTTCTCTCTTCCCACTGTGCTAGCTCTTTTACCATACAAGACATTAGGTTATGCAATGGTATATTTTGTGGATTCTCTGCTTCAATCAATGATCTTGGGAGAATAGACCTTTATACTTTTGGCCTACTCAAACAAAGTAACCTTGTCATAAAGAGAGAGAATCTACATCTGGAGACTGATCTTGTTGTCGATTAAATCTATGCAATTTTGTTGTTAATTCCAATGGAATTGGAATTGGTTCCCCAATCGGTTTGGAAGTTAGCAGTCCGCATAATAGCTATAATTCTTTAAAAGCCTCAAATATATGCAAGTTTTATTGCTCTTATTAAAAAATCATTTAAAAGCCTGATTTCATAGATTGCTTTTTAACTGATTTTGATTGTCTTAATAGAAGGGCACTCTTGACAGGTATTCTAGGTTCTTCTTTGTGTGGCTCTACATATTCCCTGTTATGGGTAATAGGCTGCAGCAATCGGCACAATGGTAGAACTAACCCAAAATTTTATTATTTATTTATTTATTTATTTTATTTATAACTTGCTCCAGGCAGTGCCAGTTACAGTGCACATGGGCCCACTCCTATCCCTCCTCTCAGCATCTTTGAACATGCCAAGGGCAAAACTATTTAAAGGGATGCTGCACCCTCTACCACATCAGTTCCTTCCAACTACTTGTGCCAGATGGAAGTGAACCACTCTGACCTTGAGATCTGAGGGGTTTTTTCCTCTTATACTAGTGTTTTAGATAATTGTTGATAACTTGAAATGTTAGTTTAATTAGGGTTTGTAGTTATAGTTAGTTTAATACAGTTGTTTGTTTCCGTGTGACAGTGAAACCGAAGAAGAAAAATTCAGGATTTAATAGACAC
This sequence comes from Malaclemys terrapin pileata, assembly GCF_027887155.1. NCBI lineage: Eukaryota > Metazoa > Chordata > Testudines > Emydidae > Malaclemys > Malaclemys terrapin. The sequence continues at coordinate 29,995,322 of NC_071509.1, forward strand.
TTATCCTGCTCAGCCATCTTTCCAGCACCAAATGACCACCTTGATTACCTTAAGGATATGTCTAAATTGCAAATAAAAACCTGCAGCTGGCCTGTGACAGTTGACTTGGGCTCAGGCTAAGGGGTTGCTTAATTGCGGTGTAGATGTTTGAGCTGGGGCTGCAGCCTGAACTGTGGGACCCTTCCACCTCAGAGGGTCTTGGAGTCGAGGCTCCAGCCTGAGACCAAACATGTACACAACAGTTAAACAGTCCCTTAACTTGAGCCCCATGAGCATGGGCCAGCAGCAAATTTTTAAATGCAGTGTAGACATTCCCTAAGTGCCTTGGTGAAGGTTGTTCTCCTTCTGTTTGTCAGACTCTTATACCTAAAGTGCATGAGGAGAGGCAAAATAGACTGCAAGTGTTCCAGACTAAAGGAGCTGCCAAGCCTCTGGGCTCTAGGAGATTGTCTGATTTGAAGACTTAGGCTTGTTTCAGCTCTGACCGCCTCATCTAGTAAGGTTAAGGTGCATAAAGAATTCCATGATCTATGTCTTTGCTGGTTCAGGCTTCTGTCTCTGTTTTATTAAAGCTGGTAAGGTGTTTGAAGGCACAGTCAGGTCAATTGACAATGAAGGAATCTATGATTAAGCCTCGATTCCAACTATGTTGGTTCGGAAAAAGACGAGGGAGAAGACAGCCTCTGTTGGCTGTGCCAGATCCCATGGGTCAGATTTATTGGATCCATCCGATATGGATTTGTCTTCTGCGGTTCCTACTCTGAGACCAAAGTCAGTTCTGCAATTGGCTTCACGTTCCAGGGTAATGGAGTGGAGTCTCTCTTCAGATCCAATGATGCCTAAGCCTGTAGGAGTGGCATCATTGCCCACTCCTACTCTGGTGCTGATACCAGATCCAAAAGATAGCTATTGCTGTGGTGGCAGATGAGTGTTACCGTTCAGCATCTGAGTGTTCATCAGATCTGAGGTGGGGGAGAGGAGAAAAGAGAGACTTTATTGGTTCTGATATCTAAATCTCCTTCACCTGAAAGGAGGGGTAGAGAGGAAGATTTTATGAGCCTTTCTCCAGATCCATCTTTGCCTCCTCCTAAGACTCCTACTGGATCTCCAGGCAAATCTTTCTCACTTTTTATGTCTCTGCATCCTCCAGTACCATTTCTCTCTCCGGTAAAATTCATAGTGGAACTAAAGTTGGATCCACAGTTAGATGAGGATGGAGAAAGAGTTAAAAAGATCTGAACCATCCAGATATATGCCGCCTACTTCTAGCTTTCCTCAATCTTTTGGACAATTTGTGTCTTCTAATTCTATAGGTATGTTCCCAGATCCCATCTATAGGAGAGACTGGTCTTCCTGGTCTCAGTGACCTTATTGGGCTACCCCATGAGAGTTCTTGAATCATCCACCTTATTGATGAAGTAGTGACATTCTTATTGACAAGGATCCAGCTGCTGAGGAATCTTTGGATCCAGTTTGACCAGATGCATCTGCAACTCAGATTGGTGGCCCTTAAAACTTTTTCTGAGGAAGAGGATGAGCAGTTTGTTCCTCTTTTTGAGCAGGATCAGGTGGATACAGAATCTATTGCCTGATGAGCATATGGGCATTGATTCTGCATTGTCTCCTTCTAAGGATGGTTTACAAATCCATGAATTAATGGATCGTATTGTATTGACTTTGAACTTCCTTTCAATTGTTGTGGAAGAGGCGTTGCATCCAGTATTTGACATTTTTTTGGTGCTCCTTCCAAGAATAGAATTTCTTTACCAAATTGGATGGTCTCTTATAACCAGCTAAAGCTGTTAGGTTAACAAGGGATAGCCCAATCTCTAAAAAGCAGATAAACGTTATCAAATACCACATGCGGGGTTTTAGTATTTACATACTCACTCTACATCAAATTCTCTGATGGTTGCAGCAGCCAGTAATAGATTTAGGCCTGGTCACGCCCATTTGACTCCAGGTTATAGAGAGAGGGTTTTTTCTTCTCTAGGGATTAGGGTGGCTAATTAGCAGGCAGTGATGGCCCATTACTGGTTTCACTTGTGGGAGAAAATGGCTTTGTGCAGAGGAGACTGGCCAGTGAAATATCGGCAGAGGAACAAAATGTGGCAAAACATGCTCTCAGGGCTTCTTTTGATGTTCCTGCCTCTCTTCATTCAGAGCTTTGGCATCTGCTGTTACATTGAAAAAGCATGCATAGACTGGATACTAAATATAAAGATAAGCATCTCCCCTTTGAGGGTGATGGTGCTGTTGGTAATAACTTTTCTAGTAATTTGTCCATTTTAAGAGACCCAGATCTGTTGTTCACTTGATTTATATCCTATTCCTAGAAAGAGACTCCTACCTCCTTTTCATTACTAGAGACCGATTTATCCTCAGTCTTCAACTTATTTTTCATCTCAGAAATGTTACCTACATCAGCAGACTACATCATCTTTTCAGTCTCAACATAAAAAGAAATAATTCAGATCTAGGCCTAAATTGAAGCAATCTGCTCTCTGTTTCGTCTTCACTGACTAAATGGCCTCAGATTTAACATGAGGATCAAGGGTCCTTCTCTCCCTTTGTTTGGGGACAAACTAATCCATTTTATCAACAACTGGAGGCTTATTACATTGGACAAGTGGGTCCTAGAAATAATAGTAAAGGGCTATGCAATACACTTAGAACAGTTACCTCCTTTCAGTTCCCCTATCCTTCCCTTTTCAGGGTTATGAGGTTATTCTTCTGTCAAAAGTTCAGAAATTGCTTCTGAAAGGTGCTGTGAACAAAGTACCCAAGTATCTATGCGGTCAGAGGTTTTAGTAGCTATTTCCTGATCTAGAAAAAAGATGAGGGTTTATGTCCAATTTTAGATTTAAGGAAATGGAAAAGGTTTGTTGAGAAGTTTCATTTTGGAGTGCTAACCCTAGCCTCCATAATTGCCTCACCTTCAATTATTGACTCGTTCACTACTCTCTATTTAAAAGATGTTTCAATTCAGCCAAATCATCGGAAATACTTCCAATTGATGATTGAACAAAGACATCGTCAGTACGAGATCCTGCCACTTGAGGGCTCAGAGCTTTTCTGTATTAGCAGTGCATCTCAGAAGATATGGTATTTGTTTAATCCTATTTAGAAAACTGGCTGCTGAAGTCCTCTTCCTGCAAAGATCTGCTAGGTTACATCCTCTGCTAGGTTACATCCTCTGCTAGGTTACATTCTCTGCTAGGTTACTACTTCCCTTTTTACGGATTTTAGATTATTTCTGAATATAAGAAAGTAAAATCTATGCTCATCTCAGGAAATCTGTTTTTATATGGTCTATAATGCAGTAGTAGGAAGAGCTTTCCTCCCAGAGGAAAGACTTCTGAAGATAGTGTGCAGTCTATTTTAGAGATTTGTCATTGATTCCAGGCAATGATTTTCTTGTTGGGTCTGATGGGTCTTATGGCAATGATTACTTATGTTATTCTGTTTGCATGCCTCAGGGTAAGGCCAAAGCAGCACTGGTTGGCTCAAGCTTACAAGCCAAATCTGGACAGTCTTCATATGTTAATTGTCATGCCTCAGTACATTTTTAGATTCTTTGTGGTGGACAAACTGTGACATAAACTTTTCAAGGGGGTCCTGTTCAATCCCCCCTTGCCGTCCAGCACATAACATCTGTTGCATCTAACAATGGGTGGGGAGCTCATCTGGACTCTTTTATAGTTCATAGACACTTGGTGTCTCAGGAAAAGAATTTTGTACATAAACATTTTAGAATTACATGCTATTCTTCTGGCTGTCATATCTTTTCTTCCTCGTAAATGGGAAGACTGTTCAGTTAGCGACAGACAATACAATGACTGTGCATGTCAACAAATAAAGAGGCACCCCTTCTTCTCTAATAGGTGCTGAAGCAGTCAATCTGTGGTACTGGTGCATTCTTCATAGGGTCTATCCAGTGGCTCTGCATCTAGCAGGGGAGAGCAGTGTGCTCACAGATAAGCTCAGCAGAGGCAGTTCTCAGATGCATGAGAGATCACTAAAGGATCAGGTGGTGTAAGAGATTTTCTCCAGCTAGAGTCAGCCCCATGTTAGAGCTCTTTGTGACAAGATTCAACAAAAAAAATCTCTTTTCTGATCAAGAGTGGGAAAGGACAGTCACTTGATCTTGGATGCTTTCCATTGGGGGAGAGCCTTTTGTATGCTTGCCCTGCCTTTCCATTAATTAAGAAGATAAAGGGAAAATAAGACAAGACAGGGCAAGAATGATCCTGATTGCTCCAGCTTGACTGAGACAGCAGTGGACATGTTCCAGTAGTCAGAGGGAGTCTGTATCTCTCCCCCCACCCCCCTGTTTCTAGGCCTGTTGTCACAGCAGCAGGACAGGACTCATCATCCAGTCTCTCCATCTGACAGCCCGTACTGTCAGACTTTGACTAATCTAAAATACTCTTTTCCTTGTTGGTTCAAAATGGATTGCTTAATTCTAGAAAACAATGTAAGAGGAAAGATTATTACTTGAAATGAGTTAGATTTGCTCCTTGGATGCATGGCAAATATGACTCACCAGTTACAGCTTCTATTCCCTGTATATTGGAGTGTTTTGCTGTATTTAAAGTCTGAGGGTTTCTAATTCTTCTTTAAGAGTTCATTTAATAGCTTTCTCATTTTATCATGCTTTGATGGCAGATCATTACTTGTGCAAAATACAGCTAAAAGGTTTACAAAGAGGTTATCTAACTTGCACCTCCCCTTGAGAGATCTGTTTCCAACATGGGATCTTAATTGGTTTTAGCAAGGCTTATGAAGCACCTTTGGAAGTGTGTTCCTTATTTTAACTATTAAAACTATGTTTATTGTTGCTATAACATAAGATAGAAGGGTGGGAAAAAATGCAGGCATATCTGCCATTTGCTATTTTTCATAAAGACAAGGTCATTCTTAGACCTGATCCCAGGTTTTTACCAAAAACAGTATCCGAGTTTCACATCAGTCAGACAACTAATTTACCAGTGTTTTTTCCAAAGCCACATGCTAATAAAGGGAATCTGCTTTACATACTTTCGAGGCTAGAAGAGTTTGAGCATGTTGTTTAAACAGAACTAAAGATTTTAGGAGATCGTATAAGTTGTTTCTTATGCTAAGAATTATACGGGTTACAATGTATCTGCTCAGCCTGTTTCCAGATTGATTAAACAATGTATTCTTGACTATTACAAGTTAGCAGCAGTCCCAGTGCCTACTACTGTGAGATCTTATTCCCTGAGGGCAGTGGTAGAATCTTTAGCTTATCTTAAACGTGTTCCTAATGGGAAATCTGTAAGGCCGCTGTTTGGAAGTCAGTCCATACATTATGCTTTGGATCTGGTGGTTTCAAGAGCAGATGCTAGATTTGGTAAAGCGGTGTTTTGATTGTTATTTAATTAGAACTCTGTTACCTCCTGAGTGTTTTCAGCTCTACTAGTCAAACCACCCATAAATGATAATATGCAGGGCCACTCAAAGAAGTTAAGGTTACCTACTTGTAACTGGAGTTCATTGAGATGACTGCATATTCACACTTCCCACTGACCTTCCTCCTGCCCCTTTCTCAGACTCCTATCTTGGTTTCTCAGGGTCAGCGGTAGAAGGAACTGAGGCGGTAGAGGGCACAGTGCCACCTTATATAGACTTGTCCACAGATCATTTGAAGATGCTGAGGGAGCAGGTAGGATGGCTGTACGTGTGTTCTAACAGGCACTGCTTGGAGGAAGTTCTGTTAAGCTGCAGTGGTTGGCACATGGTACCCATAAGCGGTAATATGCACAGTTGTCTCAAAGAACTCGGGTTAGAAGTAAGTAACCTTAATTTCTACATGTCTGGTAACAAACTTACTAAACCTAATATTTAAAGTTGTCATGACTTTTAAAAAATATATATTTAAACATTCCCCTACAAAGAGAAACAGAAAGTGAAACTGACTAGTCTGCTTTTATTGTTCAAAGTTGAATCAAGTGTAAAAAGTAAATAAACAGCAGAAACAGTAAAAAGTGCAATCGCTTTTTAACATTTTGTCCAAACAATCTAAAAGTGTAATACAGATAAGGAGACATGACATGTTTTAAAAATGTGATACCCTGATAGTTTCTTTAATTTTCCTCTTTACCTCATAGTGGAAGAAATTCTTTGTGTAGCAAATAACTACAGAAGGTCAAATGTAAAGTGTTATAAATAGAACTGTGCAAAGTACTTGTTTTTGGGTTCAGTGGCTGTTCTTCATCTAATGTCAAGCCTAAACTTGTTGATGGCCAGTTTATATCCATTTGTTCTTGTATCCACATTGGCACTTAACTTAAATAACTCATCTCCCTCCTTGATATTTATCCCTCTGGTGTATTTATAGAGAGCAGTCCTATCTGCCCTCAGCCTTCAGTTTGTTAGGCTAAACAAGCCAAACTCTTTGAGTTTCCTCTCATAAGGTAGGTTTTCCGTTCCTCTGATCATCCTAGTAGCCTTGTCTGCATCTGTTCCAATCTGAATTCATCTTTCTTAAACATGGGAGACCATAATTGCACAGAGTATTCCAGATGAGGTCTCACCAGTGTCTTGTATAATGATAACGCTTCCCAGTTTCCACTGGAAATATTTCACCTGGTGCATCCTAGGACTGCATTAGCCTTTCTCATGGCCACATCACATTGACAGCTCATATTCATCTGGTGATCAATCAGTATACCCAAGTCTTTCTCCCCCTTTGTCACTTCCAACTGATAAGTCCCCTGCTTATACAAAAATTCTAGTTGTTAATCTCAAAGTGCATGACCTTGCACTTTGCACTGTTAAATTTCATCCCATTTCTATTACTCCAGTTTTCAAGGGCATTCAGATCTGCTTGTATGATATTCCGGTCCTCCTCTATGTTGGCAATACCTCCCAACTTAGTATCATCTGCAGATTTTATTAGCACACTCTCAATTTTTGTGCCAAGGTCATGAATGATATTGTTAAATAAGATTGGTCCCAAAACCCGTCCCGGAGGAACTCTACTGGTAACCTCCCTTCTCTTCCCCCCCCCCCCACCCCCGAAGGGATATTCACTCCTTCTTGTCAACTGTTGGAAATGGGCCACATCCACCCTAATGAATTGGCCTCGTTAGCACTGACCCCCCACTCGGTAAGGCAACTCCCATCTTTTCATGTGCTGTGTATTTATACCTGCCTACTTTATTTTCCACTCTATGCATCTGATGAAGTGGGTTATAGCCCACGAAAGCTTATGCCCAAATAAATTTGTTAGTCTCTAAGGTGCCAAAGGACTCCTTGTTGTTTTTGCTGATGAAGACTAAAACGGCTACCCCATGAAACTTCTTAAAAAAGGAGATCAGGTTGGTCTAGCATGATTTACTTTTTTGTAAAACCACGTTGTATTTTATCACAATTACTGTTCACCTCTATGTTCTTAACTGCTTTCTCTGGCAAAATTTTGTTCCAAGACCTTGCATGCTATTGAGGTTAAACTAACAGACTTGTTGTTTCCAAGGTCAGTTTTTCCCCCCTTTTCTTAAAAATAGGTACTGTATTAGCAAATCTCCAGTCACAGGAAACGACCCGCGAGTTTATGGATTCATTAAAAATCCTTGCTATTGGGCTTGCAATTCCATGTGCCAATTCCCTTAATATTCTTGGATGGAGATTATCTGGGCCCTCAATTTGGTCCCATTAAACTGTTTGAGTTTTACTTCCAACTTGGATGTGGTAATTTCTACTTCCATATTCTCATTTCCATTAGCCATCGTGTCACTGCCCCTAAACGTCTCATTGCCTCAGGTTTTTAATAAGGGTAAAATATTCATTTAGGAGTTGGACCATGCCTAGATTATCTTTTAATATTCACCTCATCCTCAGTGCTTAGTGCTCCCATTTCTTCTTTCAGTCTTCTTTCTTTTTTATATGTGGTTATAGACCCTTTTTACTATTGTTTTAATTTCCTTTGCAAGGTCCAGCTCTGCTTGGCTTTTGGCAGTTCTCAGTCTTTCCCTATACTTTCTGATCTCCAAGAGGTAGTTTTCCTTGCTGATCCATCCCATCTTCCATTCCTTGCAGGCTTTCTGGTTTGTCTTAATCTGTTAGATATACTTGCTCATCAGTTTGGTCTGCAACCCTTCCCTGTGAAATTTCTACCCTTGCTTGGGATGCAGGCTTCAGATAGCTTCTGCATCTTGACTTAAAGAAATTCCAAGACTCCTCCACATTCAGAACCTTGAGTTCTTCAGTCCAATCCATATTCCTAACTACCAGTAATTCCCTTAATTTTTTTTTTAAAGTTTGCCCTTTTGAAATCAAGGACTCTAGTTGTAGATCCACACAAGGAGAGTAAACCATGTGATGGCAGCAAATGTGTCATGTTAGTGCCATGATTTGTTTTCTTTGTTTTCTCCTGGCTGGGCAAAATACTCACAGACTTTTTTGGGATATTTTGGCACATTAATGTAACTTTAATATACATATATCAAATATCCTAGCAGACGCACCATTTTCTTGCAACTGCAGCATTGTTTTTTTAAATAATAGGGTTTTTTTTCTACTTCTAGTTTTATTTTTGTTTCCAAGAGTTCACATGCTACTATTATTTAAAAACACATAAACACAAATTTTGTAAGTCTCCTACCAAAACGTCTTTCATGAGAAGCGAAAAGATTGTCTGAACAGTATGAAAATTTGAGAACACTGCTGAGCTGTTTTGGTTGACAGAGGGAAGCAAAATTGGATGAACAGAGCAGAGATAATATTAGTGTTTGTGCCTAAAGGGACTTATTAGTGTATATTAGGCCAAGATACTATTTTTATATTACCCGTGTGTGTGTGTGTGTGCCACTATAGTCATGCTAAAAATTGACTCATCAGTATGGGCTTGATGCATTTGGATTTTCCCTTACTGTTGTAGCTGTATTTGTGAAAGGGAGGGGAGAATACATAATCCTTCCAGGTGACACTACAAATATTAACTTCAAAATGAGTTCAGTACAATATAGGTAGGGAAAAAATGGTGACTGCTGTCTGAGGATTCAAGAGAAATAGGATTAAATTAGAGGAAAAAATGTAATGGGAGGCTTTTCAGAGTCCTACAAATAACCTGGTAAATTCCTGATAGGAAAGGGCCTGTACAAGAAAAGGAGAGTGATGCTAAATAAAATTAAAGACAATGTTTGTGCAAATTGGCATGACTGTAATACAGATGTTAGGTGATATCGAAGTGGGGAGATGAATAAATCAGAGGAGGTTATTTGGTTTCTGAGATCATCCGCATATCTACGGCCCTGATCTTGCATTCTGTGGGTGGATCTGTCCACATAGTCCCATTGAACTCAAAGGAGCCCTGAGTGGGCACAGAGGTCCACTTGTAACATTAGACTCGTAAGAATGTTTTCTGTTTAAATAATTACTGTAGTTAGAAAATTTTAATATCTTCCCATCTTGTCATTAAAGAAACTCTTCTCAAGTACTAAATCTGTGAAGAAGGAACTGAAAATATTTTTATAAAAGCAGAATACTGAAAGACAAATTATATGTAACTTATTACTTATCATTCACTCTTTACATGTTAATAGTGTGCTTTTTTTGCTAAAAGGCTAGAATGCTGAAAAATAGCATCAGTGTGTGTTGTGTGGAGTCTTCTGAATTATAACCATTAGCACAATCTCTTCATGAGTCCTGTAACACTCAAAAATGAGGAAAATCTTGATTTAGTGGTAATGTATTTGACTTCGTTGCCTTGGCTTTATGCAAGTGTTATGCAGTGTTTATAATACAATGTCGTTTCTTGTGACTTACGCTCTGATTTTGTTTAGTACCACAAGGAGTCTTTTGTTTAAAACAAAACCTTGAGCTTAATTTTTTGCTAGCTCTTTTCATGGAAAAGGAAGGTCATGGCTTATAGCATTTGTATTGTCACTGCAAAGAACTGTACAAACTGTTCCATGGACCAGGATGTTTCTCTGATTCATTTAACTCTTACTACACTGATTTAAAGCAACATTTTCTCTTTATTAGCAAAATCTTGTACATTATTTAAATTCTGTCATAGAGTCTGAGGCAATGAGCTGAGAAAGACAGAAGCTAAATTACAGAGGTTGTATTAAATGTAATAATATATAGAGAGAATATAATTAAGAAGAGTATAAGGGCATAGTAGAAAATTTCAAAATTATAAATAAATGTTAAAGTTAAAGAAATTATCCAAAATTATTTTGATATGATATGTAAAGCATACTGTTTTATATCCAGGTGCATAGGCAACAAAAAAAGTAAAAAAGCACAGTATTTGAAAAATGGCTTTAGTTTAATGTGATCACATACAGGTATACCAGTAGCAACTTCTTATGCAGATTAGTGCAATTCATCAGTTACCCACATAGTTCTTTGTATAATTATTTTTATATGTGGGCATGGTACAGTTCTTTGACATTTTACAATTTGTCCTTTGTTTACATGCAGCAAGGAGTTATGGGCGAAGACGAGGTAATTCATTTATGTTTGCTACAGTACAGTTATTCTGATTTGGGCTGATATTGATCATTGTGATTAATTACTCCAGATTATTGATTTTTAGATTTGTTTTGTCTGCATGTTTAATCAGTTTGCAAAAAAGTGATCTGTTTTGGTCATTGATTTTTTGTGTTAGTGAGTTTGAATCACAGATCTTTTAATCAATTAAAACACATTGTAGCACTAATCATAATTTCACTAATGCTTAAAGTAAATACTTTCTGTACTATCGTTATTAAAAGTGTACATAACTCTGATTTTTCCCCCACAATTATTAAGTGATGGTATACACAGCTCAGTTAAAAGAATTGTCACAGGCTTAGTAAAGAATTGTGGAAAAAATTCTGAGAAACAGCACACGAGACAAGTTGTCAGCTGATGTAAATTGGCATAGCTCCCTGGACTTCAGAGGAGCTACTCTAATTTAACCACATGAGAATCTGCCCATTGTCTCTATATAAGCTACACTGAGTGTAATATGTGAATCTCAAGACTTTTGGATAAATCCAGATATTAACAAGATACAGATATTTTCATGTCTACGTCACTGGTTCACATCTGTCCTAGGTCAGTACAGACCATTATCTGATTGCTGCTCCTTAGTCCCCTTTAGAGAAATGAATTGATCCAGTCCCTACTGTTCAGGTATCCATATTATAAAACACCACCATATTTCACAATTTCTGGAAGTTTCAGCACAGGTCAATTATTATTTAGTGGCATTTGGAATTGAATTACCTTTGTGTTGCATTCGGTTTGTAGTCAAGTATTGTAAAGCTGTGTAGAGAAGCTCGCAGTTCCATTAATTGTTTTTTGGTTACATAGAGAACTAGAGTGTCCTTTGCTAACAGTACAGTACTTTTTACAGTTGTTGCATTTCATTATTTGTTTTGATTCTATGTATTGTGCTAATTCTTTAAAATTTCCAAAATACATTTAAATATTGAATTTAGTGGAGTTGTTAAATGCATATCCTTGATATATATATTTAATTACTGTTTGATAGCAACACTATATACATGAATGAGAGCGGCATTCTAAGCTCCTGGTTTGTTAACAATTACATCACTTTATTATGCATGGAAGGAGTTCCATGCAAATATCTTCAGTCATTATATTAGTTTCCTTCAAATATCTCCTTAAAAATCACCTCTATGCAGTGCCAGTATAATGCTCGACAGTAGCTAAGCCAGGAGTGTGCTGTGACTTCTGCTAAATATATTTACCTTGATAGTCTGTGCTACCTTATGCTCCCCATTGTCTTTTTGTTGTATCTGCTGGTATCTCTTCTTATACTTAGATTATAATCTGTTTGGGGGCAAGGATCATCTTTTTGTTATGTATGCATGCAGTGCCTTTCATAATAGAACTCTGATTCCTGATTGGGGCTTCTAAGCACCACAAGACAAATAATGGGGTTCCTCATACACCTCCCCCAAATCCACAGATTCCCTATAATCCTATGGCTCTTGAGTGATCTTCTGGAGAGGAATGGCTTCTACGTGGTTGCCTGGCCCCACCAGTCCCCCCTGGTCCCTGAACTCCTCCAAGAATTATGCTTAGGGCCCTACCAAATTCACGGTCCATTTTGGTCAATTTCACGGCCATAGTATTTTAAAAATCATAAATTTTATGATTTCAGATATTTAAATCTGAAATTTCATGGTGTTGTAATTGTAGGGGTCCTGACCCAAAAAGGAGTTTTGGGGGGGAGTGTCGCAAGGTTATTGTAGGGGGGTTGTGGTACTGCAATCATTTGTACTGCTGCTGGCGGCAGCGCTGCCTTCAGAGCTGGGCGGCCAGAGAGCAGCGGCTGCTGGCCGGGAGCCCAGCTCTGAAGGCAGAGCCGCTACCAACAGCAGCACAGAAGTAAGGATGGCATGGTATGGTATTGCCACCCTTACTTCTGTGCTGCTGCTCGCGGGGCGCTGCTTTCAGAGCTGGGCGCCCAGCCAACAGCCACTGCTCTCCGGCCGCCCAGCTCTGAAGGCAGCACAGAAGTAAGGATGGCAATACTGCAATCTCCTAAAATAACCTTGCAACCCCCCCACAACCACCTTTTGGGTCAGGACCCCCAGTTTGAGAAATGCTGGTTTATATATATACTATATATGTGTATAGTATAAGGTAAAAGCACAGAAGAGACCAGATTTCACGGGGGGAGACCAGATTTCACAGTCCGGGACATATTTTTCATGGCTGTGAATTTGGTAGGGCCCTAATTATGCTGCAAGGGCCTTTGCTAATAGCAGATTTCTTAAGGTTGAAGGTTCCAAATTGCAGTGTGGGCAGCAGCTTAGTTACTACCTTGTGACTTCCTTGTGCGGTAATGTGTTCTTCTCCAGCCTGTGGCTTTGGAGTGGGAGAATCTGGCAGAACTAGCTATTGCCCCTCCAAATCCATTGAGCTGGGATCCTGTTGAACCTCTGCAAAGGGGCTTTTAAGGTGAAGGAAGAACTTGCTTCCCATAAAGTTGTCATTTCCTTCTTACAAAAAAAATCTATTTAAATAAATGATAATTATAAAAATGAGATGGGGGGGGGGGAAGAGTGATCAGGCAATACTTTTATGCAGGGCTTGACAAATCCGCTCACCACTAGCAAATTAGGAACCTTTTCTGAGAAACTTAGGACTTACCCCAAAGTTAAGCTTTCATTTTACAAAAAGTAAATTTATGGCCTTTATCACTGCAAAGAACACTTTCTGAATATGAATCCAGTATAAATCTCTATGCAGATATTTCACGTTTTCAGGTTGTCTAAGATACAAATCCTGGCCCCAGTGCATAGTCTGAGAAGTTGAGTTGTATGCAGAGGAGTTCTCTGAAACTGAATAAAAGGAATCATCCCTTGCTTCTTCCCTCTTCCTCTCCCTCCTCCTTATTCCTCCTGATCACTTTGTAGCAGCATTCTTATTATGTGGCTGCATTTCTAGCCTTATGTCTGAAGTAGCAGCCATACTGTTTGAGCATGCTCTATATGGGAAGGAGGGTGAAACTGCATTACCTTGAAATCCCTGCCTCCATTTGTCCTCATCAGGTGTTAAACTCTGAAACCTCTCTCTCACCCTTCAAAATTGCTTTGTCGGGGACTTTCAGAGGTTTCAGCTATTCCCAAATTCTACAGTATACTTTGAGCACTGATAACAAGTAGGATAGAGCTGATTAATGACTTCCTAGATAATTTATCAAGAGTTGTTTTATACATGCTAATTACAAAATCATTTTGCTTTCTTAGAATTGAAACCTATGCCCAGTTCACCAGCATCATTTATTTTTTTCAAAAATGACATTTGTATTTTAAAAATTTGTTACTGAGCATACATTTTTTTTCTTCTCCCTCAGCCTAATCAAACTATAAGCAATTGTAATACTCAGTGTATTCGTTCACTGGATAGACCCTATCACCACAACTTGAAGATGAGCCAATGATACATGAGAACATAAGAGTGGCCATACTGGGTCAGAACAATGGTCCATCTAGCCCATTGTCCTGTCTGCCAACAGCGGCCAATGCCAGATGCTTCAAAGGGAATGAACAGAACAGAGCAATTATCAAGTGATCCATTCTCTGTCGTTCAGTCCTAGCATCTGGCAGTCAGAGGCTTAGGGACACCCAGAGCAAGGGGTTCTTCCCTGACCATCTTGGCTAATAGCCATTGATGGACCTATACTCCATGAACTTATCTAACTCTGTTTTGAACCCCGTTATAGTTTTGGCCTTCACAACTTCCTCTGGCAATGAGTTTCACAGGTTGACTGTGTGTTGTGTGAAGTAGTACTTCCTTTTGTGTGTTTAAACCTGCTGCCTATTAATTTAATTGGGCGACCCAGGGTTCTTCTGTTATATGAAGGAGTAAATAATATTTCCTTATTCATTTTCTCGACACCATTCATGATTTTATAGACTTCGATCATATCTTTCCCCGCACCCTCTTAGTCGTCTCTCTTCCAAGTTGAACAGTCCCAGTTTTTTAATATCTCCTCATATGTAAGCTGTTCCATAGCCTTAATCATTTTTGTTGCCCTTCTCTGTACCTTTTTATATTTCTAATATATCTTTTTTTGAGATGGGGTGACCAGAACTGCATGTAGTATTCAAGGTGTGGGCATACCACGGATTTATATAGTGACATTACAATATTTGCTGTCATTTTATCTATCCCTTTTCTAATGGTTCCTAAAGTTCTTTTAGCTTTTTTCACTGCCACAGCACATTGAGCAGATATTTTCAAAAAGCTATCAATGATAAGTCCAAGATATCTTTCTTCTGTGGTAATAGCTAATTTAGACTCCATAATTTTGTATGTCTAGTTGGGATTATGTTTTCCAGTATACAATCTTGATAAAAGCAAAGTAATGAATTTCATCTGCCATTTTGTTGCCCAGTCACCCAGTTTTGTGAGATTCCTTTGTAACTCTTTGCAGTCAGCTTTGGATTTAACTATCTTAAATAATTTTGTATTGTCTGCAAACTTTGCCACCTCACCTTTTACCCCCTTTTTCTAGGTCATTTATGAGTATGTTGAATAGCACTGGTCCCAGTTCAGATCCTTGGGGAACACCACTCTTTACCTCTCTCCATTTTGAAAACTGACCATTTATTCCTGCCTTTTGTTTCCTATCTTTTAACAAGTTACTGATCCATGAGAGGACCTTCTCGCTTCTCCTGTGACTGCTTACTTTGCTTAAGAGCCTTTGGTGAGGGACCTTGTCAAAAGCTTTCTGAAAGTCCAAGTATGCAATATCCACTAGATAACCCCATCCACATGTTTGTTGACCCCCTTCAAATAATTCTAATTATTTGAGGCATGATTTCTCTTTACAAAACCTGTGTTGACTCGTCCCCCAACAAATCTATTCATCTGATAATTCTGTTCTTCACTATAGTTTCAACCAGTTTGCCTGGTACTGAAGTTATGCTTACTGGCCTGTAATTGCCAGGATTACCTTTGGAGCCTCGTTTAAAAATTAGTGTCACGTTAGCTATCCTCTTGTCATCTGGTACAGAAGCTGATTTAAGCAATAGGTTACATACCACAGTTAGTAGTTCTGTAGTTTCATGTCTGAGTTCCTTCAGAACTCTTGGGTGAATACCATCTGGTTCTGGTGACTTATTACTATTGAACTTATTAATTTGTTCCAAAACTGCCTCTACTCATACCTCAGTCTGGGATAATTCCTTGGATTTGTCATCTAAGAGAATTTTAGCTTGCGTATTCTTTTTAAGTCTTAACATGGTCACTTAATAAAGAAGATACTTTATTTAAAAACAAACTAATGATTTACTATTGGTTTGGAGTAAAGAAACTAAAAAATGTAATGTAATATTAAATGTTCTATCTATAAGCATGGCATCTGGCAATTCTGAATTTTCTTTCTAATTTTTTTTTCTTTATACTAATTTTTTTTTTTTTTTTTTTTTGCCTTCCACATTGTTTTCCCCTTTTTCTTTGGGTTACATGATGATCATAACCAACTACAAAATTATTCTTTTAATATTTATTCTTCTTGTGTTTTAGGTCGTTCTTCCCTCTTCCCAATAGATGATGGTTTGCTGGATGATGGCCATAGTGATCAAGTTGGTGTCTTGAATTCACCTACGTGCTATTCAGCTCATCAGAATGGAGAACGGATAGAACGTTTCTCTCGGAAAGTATTTGTTGGTGGCCTTCCACCAGATATTGATGAAGGTGAGCTGGCTGAAACTGAATACAATTTGGTCTGGGGCGGGAAGAAAGGCAGCTTATTCTCTTTAAAGTTAGATGAATGAATTGAAGTGACACACAGGACCAAATAGTTCCTGGTGTAAGTGGGCACAATTCTAATTGACTTCAGTGGGAATTGCACTTCTTATACTGATTTGGGTCCTGAATGTGACCGGCCTTTAAATGATATTTCTTTATGAAAATTATATATATTGTTTTCAGAGAATAAAAGCAATAATGCTAATGTATGTACATGTTGAAGACAGAGAACTTTTTTCTTGAGTCAACTTGTCGTAGCTGTTCAGTATTTTTATTGTTGTATCTTTACCTGAATTAATCAGAATGTTAGTTCAGCATAGAATGTTATGCGTAAGCGGCCTGTCAAGTTACTATCAGAATGAACTGTTGTACCTCAAACTCATGATATTGGTGGCACCCTTGTGACTTTTACTTTGAATTCTTTAACTTCAGTTCTTCCTCTCTGCCCCACCTCCCTACATGGCATCAGGGGCGGCTCTATGTATTTTGCCACCCCAAGCACGGCAGTCAGGCAGCCTTTGGTGGCATGTCTGTGGGAGGTCCGCCGGCCCCACGCCTTCGGCGTACCCACTGCCAAATTGTCGCTGAAGCCGCGGGACCAGCAGGCGTCCCGTAGGCATACTGCTGAAGGCTCCCTGACTGCCACCCTCACGGTGACCGGCACGCAACCCCCCGCGGCTTGGCACGCCCATGGTGCCCTGGTGCCTGGAGCTGCCCCTGCATGGCATACAAAGCAACATGTATCTTTCCTGATATCATGAAGTGTAGTTTGAGTAGGTGCCATCCAGAAGTTTTGGTGTTGATATGATTGCTTCCCCTCGTGCTTTTGGTCCTGTAGCTTGTATATTTCAAGTTTACACACCAGGGGTTGGGTTTCTTGTTAAAGGGTAGGCTGTGCCTTTGAATAATGTATTACAAATTAAGTAGGTCTCTTCTGCCCAGCTCTAGTGGCTTTCCAGCTAAAAGTTAAATAACCTATTCTTATAGTGAATAGGAAAGAACTCTGGTTTACAGGCAGTCCATTCTTTCAATTAAAAAAGGCTGCCATGTCCAAAGTTTAAGAACTATGGCTAAATGTATAATAGTATATAAATTTTTTCACACTCACTGTTCTACTTGAATAAAGCAAAATATAAATAATTGTACTTTACACTTTTATATAATACTTTTGAACCAAGCATCTTAAAGGGGTTTATAAAGATAGGAGTTATCTGCGTGTATCTGTAGGGAAACTGAGGCACAGAAAAGCTAAGTGACTTTTCCAATGCAGATAGCAAGTGATTTGACAGAACATGTGATATCTTGAATATAAAATGAAATTGTGTTTTGTTGTATTTGGAACAGCTTCACTAATGAACCTTAGTCCTGATCTGTGGTACTCCTACTATTCTAGTACTGGGAATCTCTGAGCAGATAGTCAATAAGAGCTAAATTGTGCATTTGTTTTGTAATGTAGACAAATGTCCATTGACTAGGTTAAAATTAAATCATAGATTGGATCACAAACAAAATGAGTTTGAAGGTGTCTGAGATGATAATTTGCTGGGGGAGATTTCTTCTGCATTGTCCCCTGCAATACTTTTGGACTATCCACCAGTACTGGTACAAAATTATTCAGAAACCTTAACAGATTCAGACACACTCACTCACTCACTCAACTAAAGCAAGATTCAAAACTTCTGTTGGACTTATTCATTTATTAAGCTTTGTGTAGAATCCTAAATAAGGCCACGCTGAAAGTTCCTTTTCCTCTTCTGCCTGTTGATATGCTGACAAGGAGATTCAGAAACTGTAGGCCAAACAATCCCGTTTTGAAAGCCTATTGAAGACTGTCACCCTTATTTTTTTACTGCCTTCTTATGTAAGTCCTTTAGGGGCAATGGCAGATGGGAAGGAGTTACTGGGGCGGGAAGCCATACCAAAGTTGTGCAGTGTGTTGTAGTATGGCCTGCAGCACCTAGCTCCTTGCTAACATATTGATGGGGTGGGGGGGAGACATATCTATCCACTGTTATGGAGGGACCATTTCTAAGTATGAAAAGGCAGTTGAGTCTCCATGCCCATTCTGCACTTAGCCTCTGCTGAGTCTGCTAATAAAAGTGCCAGTAGTTGTGGTAGTTTTTATGATGTAGACACGTGCCCACTAAGATCTGGACTATAGGGCATTGAATACTAAACACCTTGGACCATGACCTCAAGTCAAAGAAAATTAACATTACTGATCCCATGTATCCATCCATATTGCTCTAAAATATTCCTTTTATTAAATGATGCAAAGAAATTTGATTAAACTAAAATTAGGTTTTAAAAGTGATTTTGGGGGCATGCTGTGTAAATAATTTTTCCAGTTTTTGGTACTTACCTTTATATTTTTGTCGTGTTTATTTTATATATATATTGTTTTCCAAGAGACTGTCAATTTATATGGAAGAAACAAAGCATCAGCTCTTCATTTGCTTGACAGTATTTTTCACTGCTCACTTGAACTGTTCTAATCATCTGTTTTAATTGCAACTACTGTACCTGGTTTGTTTTTTAGATGAAATTACTGCTAGCTTCAGACGATTTGGGCCTCTGGTAGTAGACTGGCCTCACAAAGCAGAAAGCAAGTCCTACTTTCCACCTAAAGGTAATACAATGAGAAATTTTTGTGTTTTTGTTTGTTTGTTGTTTTTTTCTGATGGTGTAAATCTTCTTAATCGTGGACACCTATTTAACCTCTTCATGCCTCTTTCTCTTCTGAAGGGTTTATTTTGCAGTCTTTTAGGCTGTGTCTACACTGCTCTACAGGTTGGATTATGGGGGTGTAAATAGCAGTGCACATCAAAATGCTGCGCTGTTACTCCCCTTGGTGGACACTGCAGGCACAAACTGTAAGGTCCGTGCATTAACGTAGTCCTGTTTGAAGAGGATTATGTTAACATGAAGTAGGAATCTTTTAGTTTGTGCCCGAAGCATCCACATGGGGGACTTACAGCGTAGCACTTTCATACAGACAGCTATTTGTACGCCGCCAGTCTGAACTACAGGGCAGTGTAGACAAGCCCTTAGGTGCTTAACAGTTAATGCTGCTGTATAAGTGGGATGCAGACACGGCTCCTTTTTATACCAAAGCTAGAAACTGAGGGTGTTGCCTCACTGCTGGATCCTGTTCTTTATCAGTTCAGCGCAGGACTTCTGAAGTAACTTTCATATCTGGCTCTCCCAAATAGCAGCTCAGTGCACTGCAATTGTGTTGCAGGGAATGGCCTCTAGCGTTTATCTTTGCATGTAACAAATTTGTCAGCTATCCCTGGTCTACACTTACCTTTTTTAAGTTGACATAGGTACAGCACATAGGGGTGTGAAAAATTCATACCATTGAGCGCTGTAGCTATCCCAGCCTAACCCCCAGTATAGACACGGATAGGTCTCCGGAAGAATGCTTCTGTCAAGCTAGCTACCATTGTTCAGGGAGGTGGATTAACTAGTGACAAGAAAAACTGCTTCCATCACTGTAGGAAGTGCTACACAGCGGTGCTACAGCATCATAGCTATAGCCCCTGTAGTGTAGACATGGCCTTAGTGTGTTTTCTTACAGTTTCTCAACTTGAAATTTTCAAGTGAGTATATGTTTGATTAATGCCTGTGTGTTCATTTTGTATTTTATTGACAAACTAGAGTCAAACCTTCCACAGTTAAGAGAAAAAAATCTCCGTGGCAAACCAGACAGTGCACAATCAAAAGACTACTTTAGTGCAAGTCTGAGCATTATAACTCTGAAGGGCCTAGAAAAAAAAACTTAATTCTCATTTCTAAATCTATTCAGACTTTAGAACATAGATTTTAAGCATATTTATAGGCTGATAACAGGTATTTCAAAGTGCATGCTTTTAATATATGTATGTGGTCCCACTGAATAAACTAAACACAAATGGGCTTTTTTCAGCTTTGTTTCAAGCATCCTACTCAAGCAATGCCTCCTCTTTTGTTTTTAGAGCTAATACAATGATATTTGTATTCATTATCTCTACCAAATATCCAAATTGTGGTTTGGATGATATTCAGTAACATGGCCAAGATTATGGGTGTAATGATGTATATTTATGAGGGTTGATTTATCGTACAATATATAGAGCCTACATTTTGTAGCATGGCTCTTTGAGTTCATCAGCACCCCCACAATGAATTCTACAGCTAATTGGACATTTTGTATTTGCTTGAAATGTTGGGTGGGGAATCCAGAAAATAAGGTTTTGTGTGTCTGTCTGTAAATGCACACAATATAAAAATCTGATCCAACTAGGAAAACAATGCAAAGATTCCAGCTTGCACAGAATGCAGTTACCCATCTCCTTCATGAGAGAGGCAGTGGTGAGCACATCACTATTATACTCTGATCCCTACACTGGCTCTTAGCCCGCCTCTGCTGGCAGAAAGAAATAAAGGAAGGAATTTATCGCAAGAAGAACCTCCTCCACCAAGGAAGGGAGAAGAGCAGAATCCTCTTGAAATCCACTAGAGTCTAAACCTTACTTGGGAAGCACTCAAATACTGTGGAGACTTTTTTTTTTCATATAATATCCAAGGTAAACAGATGTTGGCCTTGATTTTTTTTCCTGTCTTGAATACAAAGCCACTATCATATCAGGTACCAGCTACATTGAAAACTGCATCTCCATTCACAGCCCACCAAGATAGCTGTGGCTCTTTGGGGCAATGCCCATGAGAAAGCATATAACCTAAAGCATTCTCAACTGAAGGGAATTAACTCTAGAATGAACCTCCAGAGGAGGTTGGCCTAACTCCGAGTCTAAACACCTTTGCCATATATGTCTTCAATGAAGCTTTTTCACCATAACTGGAATATTTGCAACTACCCCCCCACCCCCACACACACACAAATCAGTACCCCAAGCAGGGTTTCCTATAATCAGAGAAGGTAGAAGAGGAGAAAATTGCATGAAGTCCATTAGGACCGCCAATATATTTACCTAATTAATTTGGGAATCCCTTGGATACTAGGTACTTAAACTCTAGATAGGTAAATGGTACCTATTTATTATATTATTCATTTGATATTTAATAACACTTGTCTGAATGTTTTCCACATATTAAGGTTTCTGTGTAACTTTCCGTTTACTGCAGTACTCAGTATTGTGTTGCTGCAGAATTTAGGGAACCTTACTGCAGAATTTAGAATTGATGTGCCTTCTGGGTTCTGGAAGCTATTTGCAACATGTCAATACCCCAGCACACTTAAAATGTAGTCTTGTCTTGTCAGTGTACACAGGACCAAACCACATTCCCAATCATTCTACAGCCCTGTAAGGTTCAGTGCTGTACACAGTTTGGTAAAATAGTTCACTCCTGTCTAGAAAGGCTTGTTTCAACTATGTTTGGGCACTATTGTTATAACTGGTTCTTTCAGCATGGCAGATTTTATAGAATAGATAGGCCCTTTGGCTACTGAGTGGTGTAATTTCAGTAGAGAAATGTCTTAAGTACAATAGGGGTGAATAAATACACCTATCTATTTTCTCACCAACGTGTACTTGCTAAGTTATCTAAGCCATTAAATATAAGCTAAATACTATACAGGAGAACGACAGAGTTACAAACACTTCAGGAATGGAGGTTGTTTGTAACTCTGAACTGTTCATAACTCTGCTAGCAAGGGATGTGAAGGGTAACAAGAAGGGGTTTTCTACAGGTATGTTAGCAACAAGAAGGTGGTCAGGGAAAGTGTGGGGCTCTTACTGAATGGGGGAGGCGACCTAGTGAAGAGATGATGTGGAAAAAGCTGAAGTACTCAATGCTTTTTTTGCCTTGGTCTTCACAGACAAAGTCAGCTCCCAGACTGCTGCACTGGGCAGCACAGTATGAGGAGGAGGTGAGCAGCCCTCAGTGGTGAAAAAACAGGTTAAGGGCTCTTTAGAAAAGCTGAACATGCATAAGTCCATGGGGCTGGATGTAATGCATCCGAGGGTGCTGAGGGAGTTGGCTGATGTGATTGCAGAGCCATTGGCCATTATCTCTGAAAACTTGTGGCAATTGAGGGAGGTCCCTGACAATTGGAAAAAGGCAGATATAGTGTGCATCTTTTTAAAAAAAAAAAAAAAAAAAAAAAAGGGGGGGGGGGGGAAGAGAATCCAGGGAACTATAGACCGGTCAGCCTCACCTCAGTCCCTGGAAAAAACATGGATCAGGTCCTCAACATAATTCTTCAAAGGGAAATATTATCTATAGATACACCCTTCAGAGTTTAGGGGAATCCTTGGAGCAACTACAGTTTGGTTAGCTTTACTTGGAGACAAAATTGTAGTCCTAGCATACATTTGCTTTCTATGTATGTCAACTATAAATTTAAAATAACCTTTGATAGGAGTAATTTAATTATGTATTATTGTTTATTCACTCTTGTTGGAGAGTGGCAATGGATATTTGAAGTTGTTTAAACCTGGGCCGATTAAGTTAGTAGTCTCTGTGGTGGTAAAGTCCAGCTTGTCAGCATTGGAGTCCTGTTTAATTTTCCAAGCTACGTTTCCTTCTTTCCTTCCAAGTTCTCTGTTTAAAGAGAGCCTTATGGGAGGCCAAGTTCTATAGCAAAGATTTCCTTGCGTGAAGAGAGTACATAAAAGCCCTCATCCTTCAAAGTGCTGAGAGATGCTGAGCACCCTTTACTCCCAGTTACATCAATAAGAGTTGATGTCATTCAGCACTTAATAGTTGGCATTCAGGACCTTAGGTGATTAGGCCCAAATCTCAGCACGTCTTGGAGTAGCTAGGCTTCTTTGAAGTAGAGAGATCTTTCCTATTAAAATAAGGGTTCGGAGTCCATAAGTGATCTATTAACTGTTGTATAGTGGGAATTTGCCTTCCTGTTATCCTATATTTATTCACCAAGGGCTCCTATTGTGCTTTAGTTGGCAGACATCCTTATTTATGAAACAATATCAATGTTCAAGTCACACAGGCTGACGTGAAGATTCTGGTTCCATTGTCATTCAAATGAAGTTCAAAAATACCTTGCACTGAGGATATGCCAATCCATATGAGGCATCTCAATATAGGCAGGGTTGTGTGTCACTATGTGTTCTATCTTGTTTACAGTTTGATGCCAAACAGAAAAAAATCAAGTGTTTTGTATAGGAGAGAGTATCTCAAGCCCGCTCTAATCTATCATCTCTATTTATCTCAGTGTGTATGGCAACCTACTTACTCAAAAATCCTAGCTGCTCAAAAGGAATCCATTAAACAGAGGAATATAAAATATTCTTTGTTTCTGGTTGGAGGGAACAAAGCCCCAAATCCATCTAGACTTTGTTTCATTTGTAACTCTTATCTAATACCTATATTATTATATCAGCTTGCATTTCTTGAACACAGACAGAAATGTTATTTTTTGGGGAGTAGGTCAAAAGCTGTGGAAGTATTCGTAGCCAACCCAAAGTCAGGAAGAAAAGATTAAATTTGTATGGAAGGAACTACAGGGCCTATTTAAAGGAACCAGCATTTCAAATCTTCTTTATCTCCCAAGTATCCAGTTTTTCCCAACTTAAATTTTTGATAGGCTAAATTCACCTCTGGTTTATGTTGCTTTCTGCTCTCTTAACGTAAGAACATAAGAACGGCCATACTGGGTCAGACCAAAGGGCCATCTAGCCCAATATTCTGTCTTCCGACAGTGGCCAATGCCAGGTGCCCTAGAGGGAATGAACAGAACAGGTAATCAAGTGATCCATCCCCTGTACTCCACTTCCAGATTCTGCAAACAGAGGCCAGGGACACCATTCCTGCCCATCTTGACTAATAGCCATTGATGGACCTATCCTCCATGAATTTATCTAGTTCTTTTTTTAACCCAGTTATAGTCTTAACCAGGGTCCTGGTGACAAGAAATGTGCCAAGACGGGAAATATGCCTCTTCTGGTTTGGGGGAGAAGGTTAGGTCATAGGAAACCACCACAGACCCAAAAATAGGCTGTTCTGTTTGTCGTGTTTGGCCAGGGAATTCACTGATTCAGCACATCTCTGCCTCAGTCTTCGTAGGTGGGAATCCAATGAATTCTGATGAAAATTAAAATTGTCCTCTCTGAGCACAAACTCTGAGAAGAGGACAGTGGGGGAAGCCTTCCCTCTCTCTTTGGTAAACTCCCATTCCTCTGAGATGTGCAAGAGGAATATTTATCTCAGGAAATTGCCGTTTGTACCTCCATTTGCCCTGGCTTGGATCTAGTCCATAATGCCCATCTTTTGTCCTTATTTGTATGTCTAACACAAGCCCTATATACAGAGACTAGAAATGTAGTTAAAGTTGCATGAAGTTTTTAAATAATCTTGTGTGGTTTTCACAGATAATGTATGTAGGACCCATACAGTTCATCTCTTCCACTTCTCCCCACCATCTGTGATCCATACTTTTCAAAAATAGTTTGCTTCTCCTTTCTTTACATCTCTTGAAGATTTGTTCTTATTTAGAATATTGTGTTATTAGTGTCCACCTTTTCCTTAGTCTGACTGGCATCTCTCTAGCTTTAGGTTTCTAGCGATGTGATTCTAAAACTAATTCTGATACTTAGAAAGAGAGATTTACCTGCTATCTAAGTATTATATCAAATTCTCCCACACTTCTTCCCTTTTCAGAATGTCACTTTAAAAAGTACAGTTTCAGTATGAAGAAGTGTGGTTTCGTTTAACATTAATGCGCATTGCATGACGTGAAATCCTTTGCCTTATATAGAATGTGCATTCCCCAGGTTCTGATAAGGATCTACATTGAAAAGAAATTGTTAGATGAGAAAATGTGGTATTTATATTTATTGAAACATGTGCAAAGCATACAAGCTTTGGCTCATAGAAAATCCTGAGTTATGAATTATTACTACTAATGAGCATGTGATCTAGAAGTTTATATTCACATACAACTCCTTAAGAGAACTCTAAATAAAGAACAGGAGTACTTGTGGCACCTTAGAGACTAATAAATTTGTTAGCTTCTAAGGTGCGACAAGTACTCCTGTTCTTTTTGCGGATACAGACTAACACGGCTGCTACTCTGGAAACCTGTCTAAATAAAGAGAAACCCCCAAAATCAGAGAAATGAAAAGTTAAGCTGCCTAACTGTATATACCCTCTACTCCACCCACAAGCACACATTTTATCATAACTACAACTATTGACCACATATTAAACCCTTAATTCTGTCTCACCAACTCAACCCCTTGAGATGCCTACCATTTTTGTTGCACTTCTGCATACGATCCATAAACAAACATCCCTCTAACGACAAATCCAACTACTACACTAAATATCCACAACTAATAGTGTTGGAGAAAATATTATTTGGTAAAGGAATCTGTGCAGAAGGGTAAAAGGAGATCATAGTTAGGGTTGTGTTCTATAATCTGCCATATGGTAGTTGTGGTAATGGCAAAGTGTGTGTGCTTATAGATAGAGGAGTAGAGAGTACATGCTGTTTTGTAGCTTACCTTTTCATTTCTTTGTTTTGTGAGTTTGTGTCAGGTGTGGTGCATGTATGTACATATAGTAACCTTAACTGCACTACAACCAAGTTTTTTGTATATTGATTTCCTAGCTTCTTTTAATGCTTAATTGTCAGTGAGACCTTGACGAGAGTTCTTGACAAGTTCTTAGAATGTATTGGGGACAACTTCTTTTTTCAGAAAGTGTAGGGAGTAACCAGGGAGGCAGCCATTTTAGACTTGATTCTCACTAACAGAGGAATTGGTTGTGAATCTGAAGGTGGAAGGCAATATGCCGAAAGCGATCATGAAATGATTGATATAATGATTCTAAGGAAAGGAAGGAGTGAGAGCAACAGAATAAGGAAAATGGAATTCCAAAAAACATACTTTAACAAACACAGAGAAAACTGATAGGTAGAGTTCCATAGGAAGAACAGCTAAGGGGAAAAGGAGTTCAGGAGAGAGAGCAACAGTATTTAAGACACAACGGAATGCGAAGGACAAATAGGAAGACACCAATATGGCTGCATTAGGAGCTCATTAATGTCCTAAAATTCAAAAAATAAATCCATCAGAAAGTGGAAACATGGACAAATTTCTAAGGATGAGTACAAAAGAATAACGAAAGCATATTGAGACAAAATGGAAAAAAAGCAAAAGTACAAAATGAGTAATACCTACAGGGACATAAAAGGCAATAAGAAGAGGCTCTATAAATACATTAGGAGAAAGAGAAAGATGAAGGAAAGTATAGGTCCTCTACTTAACAGAGAAGTAGAGCCTAATAATGGATTACATCAAGAAGGCTGAAGCATATAATGCCTATTTTGCTTCAGCCTTCTCTAACAAGGTTCATTGCGACCAGAACCAGCTATATTAACAAAAAGAAGGAAGAACCACGAGCCAGAATAGGGAAAGAACAGCTTAAAGAATAGTTAGGTAAGTTAAATGTATTCACTTCAGCAGGACCTAATGAAATTCATCCTAGGGCACTTAAGAAATTAGCTGAAGCAATTGTGAAACCATTAACAGTTATCTTTGAGAACTCATGGAGGATGGGTGAGGTCCCAGAGCCCTGGAAAAGCGTAAACATAGTACCTATCTTTAAAGAGGGGACAAAGAGGACCTAGGGAGTTATAGACCAGTGAGCCTAATTTCGATACCTGGAAAGATAGTGGGACAAATTATTAAATAATCAGTTTATCATCACTTGGAGAATAATAGGGTGATAAGTAATAGCCAATATGGATTTCTCAAGAACCAAATCATGCCAGACCAACCTAATTTCTTTCTTTGACATGGTTACTGTTCTAGTGTATGGGGGAGGGGGAAGCAGGAGACATGATATATCTGGATTTTTAGTAAAGCTTTTGACACAGTCCCACGTGATATTGTCATAGGGAAATGCTGTCTCATTGAAATTACTATAAGGTGGGTGTAAAACTGGCTGAAAAACCATACACAGAGTAGTTTGCTGTCAAATTAGAAGGGAATATCCAATAGAGTCCCATAGGGCTCTGTCCTGGGTCCAATACAAGTCAATATTTTCATTAATGACTTGGATACTGGAGTGGAGATTATGCTTATAAATTGCAGATGACATGAAGCTGGGAGGTGTTGCAAACACTTTAGAGAACAGAATTCAAAATTACCTTGACAAATTGGAGGATTGGTCTGTAATCAACAAGATGAAATTCAGTCAAGACCACTGCCAAGTACTACAGTTATGAAGGAATAATCAAATGTGGAACTACAAAATAGGGAATGACTGTCTAGGGAGTAGCAGTGCAGAAAAGGATCTGAGGGTTATAGTGGATCACAAATGGAATATGAGCCAACAATGTGGTGGCATTTGTAAAAAAGGCAAATGTTATTCAGGAGTGTCATATGTAAGACACAGGAGATAATTGTCCTGTTCTACTTGGCACTGGTGAGGCCTCAGTTGGAATACTGTGTCCAGTTTTGAATGCCACACTGTAAGATGACAAAATTGGATAGTCCAGGGAAGAGCTACAAAACTAATAAAAGGCTTAGAATACTTGACCTATGAGGAAAGATTAAAAAACCTGAGTATGTTTAGTCTTGAAAAAAGAAGACTGAGAGGGACACCAGAAAATAGTCTTCAAATATGTTAAGGGCTGTTGTTAAGAGGAAGGTGATCAGTTGTTCTCCATATACACTGAAGGTAGGAAAAGAAATAATGGGCTTAACCAGTAACAAGGGAGATTTAGATTAGATGTTCGGAAAACATCTGTGCACCCAATTCTCCCCCTAATAATCAGACTTTTGTGTGTGTACCCTTGAAGCACCAAACTTCGGACCCACCAAATCAAGCAGGATTATGTGCACCTGTTCCCGAAGCAGGCAAGCAAGGAAGTTTGTGTGAACCTGACCTGTCATACAATCCAATTTCTATGTGCTCAGGCCAACAGTCAAGTTTGTGTGCACAGAGCATAAATTGTCAGTGATTACCCGGTTACCAATATTTATCTTAAATCCTGTCACTTTTATTAAAAAAAAAATTCTGGTTGCACCTGATTTGCACAGGATCCACTTCTCTACCAAATTTTGTGTAAAAAGAAAAAATGTTTTTAAGGAAATATCGCTCAACAGTGAAGAGTAGAACTGAGAAGGAAATATTCCAGCCAGAGCCTATTTTCAAAGAAATCCTGTTAAAAATTTACATAGTGAAAGTAAACTAAAACTGCATAGAAAATTTATGGCATAAAAATGAACTAAAATTTTCACACTGAATTGGTAACGTACTTCAGAGAAAAATGCTCTACTTTAGAGAAAAACAAGAAATGTTTGTATTTCTAAATATATTTTAGAACAAAACCCTAACTGTGGAGTTGCTGCTGGGTTCTTCAAAAGTTTAAAAGAAAGTTGTTGTTGTTATTAAACCAGAACCATTAAAATGCTTTTCTAGTGGCTTTTTCCCCCATAGCATTAATAATGCATTTAAATTCCTATTTGTATAGTGTTTGGGAAGCTTGGTAGGTCACTTATGCAACAGAGTACTTTGCTCTAATCTCTAGAATTGAGATTAGCCTTTTTGTGCTAAATCAGATTTTCATCAAATAATGTCTACTGCTAGCAGTGAAATGTGTTTTTGGGTCTTAAGTAAAATGTTATCTTAAACTTCCCAGTGTGTGATTGATAGTCTCTTTTAGAAGAACACTAAGGACTGAGCTATTGATGAAGAATTTTGTTACAAAGAGATTTAAGGTTGGTGCTAACGTAAATGGCCATGGAGGTTATTTACATAGATGAAGATGCTGTCTGACTTATAAACAGACAGTTGGTTTGACATTGAATCTTGCTTTGCAAATAAATATGTTCGCATGGAGAAGAAACTTTTTGTGAAGAACATAGGAAAAAAATTGCACACTTTCAGCTAATTTTTTGTTGTTGTTGCTTCAGGATACGCGTTCCTCCTTTTCCAAGAGGAGAGCTCTGTTCAGGCACTGATTGATGCCTGCATTGAAGAAGATGGAAAGCTCTATCTGTGTGTTTCCAGTCCTACTATCAAGGACAAGCCAGTAAGTAAACAGTAGATGGCCTCCAGGCTATAGCTGCCATCTGTCTAAAGCTGCTCCTGAGATGATGGTGAAAATAATCAAAAGCAAACTACTGTTGTCAGAGTTCAACATCTGGGACAACTGAATGACTTAAATAACCGCAGTGTCTTGAATTAATAGGATTAAAACAAAGCAACTAGACATGTTCAGTTAATGAGACTGTGACTAGCTGACAGTTTATATAGACTGATGAACATGCTAGGACCGTAATGTGGTGAGACTTAAGCATGCAATTTTCTTTTTTTATTAAATAGGTTCAGATTCGTCCCTGGAACTTAAGTGATAGTGACTTTGTGATGGATGGTTCACAGCCGCTTGATCCTCGAAAAACAATTTTCGTTGGAGGTGTCCCTAGGCCATTAAGAGCTGGTAAGTATAAAACTGGTACTGTAATGTGGCAATTTTTAAAGGTATACTATTGTCGGTAATAAATTGAATCATACATATTACATAAGATTTATACACAAGAATATCTTGATGGTAGACTATCTATGAAATATCTCCCTGTATTTACACTCTCTCTCCTGTAAATTCTCCAGGTGGGCTGTGGCCACAAAGTACTGCTCATCATTTATATCTACTTAAAATCAAAACTCATCAAGAACTTCATGGTTATTTCCAAATTAAAGCTACAGGAAATTCACTTATATTACTTGTCAAAGTTTTAATGTAAAATTTATCACTCAAAGGTTGGTTTTGTTTAAAAAAAAAAAGCATGTGGGTAGGAGAGTCCATGCCCCCATTACTGCACTTGAACTTGCTCAGAATTTTACTGCTGCTGTTCCAGTCTTACTAGTAGTCTACTAGAGCATCCTATGGCATCCATCCAGTCAACAGTTTATATGAAATGGAATCATAGTGCAATGTGCTAGAAATCCCAGCACCTGTTAGAGAGACTGCAGGAGTGCCAATCATGATACCAGAACTTGTTATGTAGCATAACTCTGTCACAGAAAGAACAGCAGTCAGAAGGAAGACACAAGACATCTATTAGTCCATCAGGAAATTGAGAGCCAAAAAAGTGACAATCTAAGATCTAGGTGTAAAAAAATCTTCTTTGGTTTTTAATTCTTGGGCCTAGAATTTTCTGGCCTCATGGAATTTTTTCATTTGCAAAAATTTTATCTGTTGCCATAATATAAACATTATGCTTTTTAAATATCGGGGGTAGCCGTGTTAGTCTGGATCTGTAAAAGCAGCAAAGAGTCCTGTGGCACCTTATAGACTAACACACGTATTGGAGCATGAGCTTTCGTGGGTGAAGTGGGTATTCACCCACAAAAGCTCATGCTCCAATACGTGTGTTAGTCTATAAAGTGCCACAGGCCTGTTTGCTGATTATGCTTTCGGTCACTGCAGCAAAAACATAGTATGGCCTTTTTCTTCTTCCAAACAGTATTGTGATTCTTTTTCATTACTTCAGTCAAAATGCTTCTGGTTACTTGGTCAAAGCTCATTATTTGAGTAAACTAAACAAACACAGTACTGCTTGTCATATTAATATCTGCTGAAACTGAGCTTCTGTGGCATTAATGTGATGACTATTTTGTCTTCACTAAAGTAGTAAGACTTTTAGCTCACTCTTTACTGTATTTGCGAACAGATGTGTTTATTTAAAATAAACACTATTATTCAACAGCACCATCAGCTGACAGCTTCATACACTATTTCCAAGTGCATCAACTATGTCCTAAATGTAAAATTGTAATATATACAGATTAAATCTGTTGCAGTAACTGAAGGGGCATTTAAATGCTGTGAATGGTTTGCCAAAATACCTGGTTTGTACATTTGAAATTAACTCTTATGAAAGTCTGTTCCAACTCAAAGTCCAGACAAGCAGGCTTTGTATAGGGGTTTGAAGGATAGAAGCTCCTACTCCAAATGGAGGCAGGGTATGGAGCATTTATATAGCCAAACAATAGTGGGCTGCTACAACATGTACTCAAGGATTTTGTAGGAATTCTACCCAGGTCAAAGTCCATGCATTCATCAGCCCCTGAGTCTGCCCCAAAATCCTCTTTCGCATCCCATGAAGGAAATCCCCTTGGAGTTCAGCTCTAGGGCACATAGGTGGCACTGACTCATTGTTCTACTGAGTTTTGACTTTATAAAGTCACTTGAGAGGGATGTGGCCACTGCTGTGAAAATCGATATTTTAAGTATTCTTATGAAATATGTCATATATATTTCCTAGATTATTGGTTTACAATACATATGACATAATAAATTACTAATTTTTCTTTCCTATTACTTTTCAAATAAAAATACATTTGACAGCATTTACATTGCTTATTTTAAAATACTATTGTATTCTTTTGTTCCTCCATAGTGGAATTGGCTATGATAATGGACCGTCTCTATGGTGGAGTTTGTTATGCAGGAATTGATACTGACCCTGAGCTGAAATACCCCAAAGGTGCTGGGCGTGTTGCATTTTCCAATCAGCAGAGTTATATTGCTGCCATTAGTGCTCGGTTTGTTCAACTTCAGCATGGCGATATCGATAAACGAGTAAGTTGTACAGAATTAAGTTGTTTAAAACCATTTATTATGTGTCTCTGCAAATGAGTGACAAGCTATAAAACACACCTCACAGAATTCACTGAAGTTGCATTTGGTTTGGCTTTGATACTAACTTCTTAGTTACATGACTATTAAAAGAAATGTAACTGCTGAAGTTCTAGAAATTAAAACCTTAATGTGCAATATATATTCAGCAAAGCAGCAGTTTGTTCCTGTTACTTACTGTATACCATATATATTTTTCTTCTTCTAGAGACATAGCTCCCTTTTTGACATCAAGGGCAAAGAGCTTGAAAAATACACTTAGTTTTTCTTCCTTTTATCTGAAATAAACCAGCACGGTGATGGAATCTTCTGAGACTCCTTAGGTTTGATTTTCAGAGCAGCTTAGTATCTGCAGTTTCCATTGGTTGTAGGTGCTCAAAACTTGTGAAAATATGCCCCAATGGACCTCAAGCTGGACACCCAAAATCAGATACTGGTAGCTCTTAACATTGCAGAGAGAGCTTTTTAAATGTGCACCAATGAAGTGCTGTCTTCCTGAGTTTGCAGACGGACAATTCCTGTGTATCCACTGCTGCTCATAGCTTCCCAAAGCAAAAATCAAATTGATACTGATAAGATCGGTCAGTTTAACTACTTCTATTTAGAAGCATGTGGACATCAAGGAAACTGCCATACTGTACTTAAACTGACATCATTTATGTTGCTGCTTTGGAAAACTATTGGTAGTGGCAGTTGTTGGAGCTTTATCACAGAGAGGTTGTTCCCAAAAAGGAATGTGGGTAAAGAGGAGGAAGGGTAGAGTAGTGGAGATTCCCTTCTCCCTTATAGCAGGCCAAAGACTGAGAGAAAAATAGTACCTCTCATTAGAACCTCCTGGCTGTTGTGGGGAGAGGGAATACCTTATCCCTTTAAGCAAACAGAGAAGACTGAGGAATAGCTTCATATTTTTCATACAACTATTAATTAGAGGATGAAGTAGAAGTTGAAGCCCTCAGGTAGGGTCCTGTGACAGAATCCTCTTTCTCAGCAATTCTATGTGTGGGGCAAGAGTGGACTGGACTTTTCATGAAGGCATTAATTTTATTGGTGAGACCTCCCCTTCTCATCTTCTGCATCAGTCTCTGGCTAATAGGTTTTTAGTACTTTGGCTAATAGATATTTATGTGGGAAGAAGGATAACCTTGTGGTTTGGGTGGGACTCTAGAGTCCAGGATTCAATTCCTGCTCTGCCACAGATGTCCTTTGTGACCTTGGACAAGTCACTTAATTTATCTGTGCCTCAGTTCCTATCTGCAAAATGGGAATAATTGCACTTCTCTACCTCACAAGGGTGTTGTAAGGATAAATACATGAATAATTATAAGGAACTCTGATATTATGGTGATGCTGGCCATAAATGGGTAGACAGTAAATTTATCATGCCATGGTGATAAATAATAGTCATTTAACTTTTCTAAAGGAACATTGAAGGCATATTGTCAGATTATGAATCCTGATTAAACATTTTTTTAGCTGTGTTACTGGGAAAATGAAACAGGAATATCAGAATGGCTCTACTGGATCAGACCAGTGGTCCATCTAGTCCAGTATCTGGTCTTCTATAATGGCCAGTGCTAAATGCTTCAGAGGAAGGTGCGAGAATACCACATGAGGCAGATCTGATATAATCTGCCCTGTGAAGTTCTCTTCCTAATCCCCAATAGAGATAGTTCTAAGCATATGAGAGAGAGTGTGAGTGTTCCAAAACACTTTGCTTGCATTAACTGGTATAACTTTATACCTTAGATACTAACAAATTTATTAGAGCATAAGCTTTCGTGGACTACAGCCCACTTCTTTGGCTGTAGTCCACGAAAGCTTATGCTCTAATAAATTTGTTAGTCTCTAAATTGCCACAAGTACTCCTGTTCTTTTTGCAGATACAGATTAACACGGCTGCTACTCTGAAACCTGGTATAACTTTGGATATTCTTGTTATCCGTATAAATGTCCAGGCCCTCTAAGTTCTCCGCTTCCGTGACATACTGTGCTAGTCTAATTCCACAGTTTAATTACGCCAGGAGTGGAAAAAGTATTTCCTTTTACCAGTCTTGAATTTACTGCTTTTCAGTTTCATTGAGTGTCACCCAGTTCTTGTGTTGTGAGCCAGGAAGAACCAAAGTACCAATCTATCTTCCCTGTACCATTCTTTCTTTCATATACCTTTATTTTGGGTCCTTTTTTATTCCTTACCTTTCTAAGGTAAACAATCCCAAACTTTTCAATATCTCTTTATATGAATTTTTCCATGCCCCTAACATTTTAATTTCCCTTCTCTGAATCCCCTCTAATTCTGCTATATACTTTTTGAGTGGATATTCCACTCAGTATTCCAGATGAGGAGTACAGCATTGATTTATAAAATGGTACTATAATATTTTCTGTATTATTCTTCATCCTGTTCCTTATGCATCCTAACACCTTGTTTGCTTTTGTGACTGCAGCTGTATCATGCACAGAAGTCTTCATTGATCTGTCACAATGATGCCCAGGTACCTTTACTGAGTTAATAAAGTAATTTACAACCCTATAAGGTGGATGCATAATTCAAACTTTTCCTTCCAATATATGTTTGCTTTGCATTTATTTACCTTGAACTTTATCTGCCATTGTGTTACCCATTCACCTAGTTTGGTTAGATCCCTCTGAAGTTCCTCACATTATTCACTGGATTTGACTAACTTAAATAACTTTATCATCTGCAAATTTTGCTACCTCTTTGCTTAGCCACATCATTAGTAAATATTAAAGAAGGTTCCTAGTATGGAACCCTAAGGCATCCCTCTATTAGCCTTTCACCATTATGATAATTGACCATTTATTCTTTGTTCCTTATTTGTTAGCCAGTTTTCAATCCAAGACAATACTCTGCCTTATATTTCATGGCTACTTAGCTTCTTTGGTAGCCTTTTGTGAAGGACCTTGTCAAAGGCTTTTGACAGTCTAAATAAACTTCAGCAGTTTCTCCTTTATCTATTACTATATTGATCTATTCAAAAAATTCTAATAGATTAGTGAGACGTTATTTCTCTTTCCAGAAACCATGCTGGTAAGATTATATCATATCATGATCTTCCAGGTGTTTTATTATTTTGGTTTTGTTATTTCAATGAATTTACAAGGTACAGAAGTAAGGCTTTCTGGTCTGTACCTGGATCATCCCTGGAACTTCTTTATGTATCGGTACAATTTTTGCTACCCTTCAGTCCTTAAGCTATTTTTAATTAGAAGAATGCATGTTCTTTGCTAGCAGCTCAGCGACTTCATCTTTGAGCTTCTTCAGTACTCTTGGATGTATACCATTCTGACATAGTGACTTGCTGCTTTTTAGATTATCTGCTTATTTCGACACCTCTTTTTCTGTCTCCTCAATGTCTGATAGTATCTTATCTTTTATTTCCAGAGAAGAGGAATTCTGGTGTAGTTATCTTCCTAACATCTTCTGAGGTGAAGACTGATGCAGAGAAATTATTTAGCTTGTCAGCAATGTTCTTATCATCTTTTAATTGCCTCCTTTGTCCCTTGGTGATACAGAAGACACACTGATTTGTGTGCAGGCTTTATGCTTCTGATATACTTGAATAATCTCTTGTTTTTTTATATTTCAGCTCTTTCCTCTTCAAAATCTGTTAGTACTCCTGAATTCCATTTTACATATTACTTACTGTAATTTAGTCTCTGAATAATTGGAACCTTGCATTTACCTATTAAACACTTATGTTTGGTTTTTGCATTTTAGTTTTTTGGATCAATGAAAATAGATCAGTAAATTTCAATTTTGTTTCCTAGTCAGTTTCACTTTCAGATTGTTGTTGTGCTATAATATTGGGGTGTAAACACTGCAGAAGAATGTTTAAATTCTAACACGCTGCTTTCATTTTCGTCTTCTCTATTTGAACATATTTATTGTTAATATTAGATTTTGGGAAATCTAAAATATGGGCCTAATCTTTCAGACGTCTTTAAAATGAAACAAATGTTAAGCAAGATAGTTGCTTTGATTATGCCACTTGAATTTGATAAATCTGGTATCAGACCCAGAGAGCTATTGTAAAATAATTAATTTATATTGAAATGCTTTATTTGTACTGAAAATCATGAAGCTAGTGATGGCCATGTTGATCAGTAGTCTGAGATAGTTCTAGAATATTTGTTTTCCTTTATAAAAAAATGAGAAGCTATCAAATTATGTACATAGCTAAACTATGTAATAGTGTGACCGTATTATTTTATCCTGCTGATTCTACTGATAGTTACACTCAATTGTTCCATCATTTCAAATTAGTTACATTCCCATGTGTTTGTACGTTCCCTGGCATAATGGGATCCCAATTTTGTTTGGGGCTTTTATATTGTGCTTTCGCCCGAATTCTGATATATAGAAAAGATTACTACTTCTAAATACATAAAGGGGATTAAATCTCATACTTTTGACAGATGAATGTGTATACAATTTTCTGAAGGTAATAAAATGTTGTGTAAAAACTGTATAATAATGGATTACAGTTTCTGAAAGCTTTGAAACCCTTATGTTTTACATAAGTAGCATACTTACACTGAGGTTAAGGAAGTTTTTGGATCAGGGTGTATTTGAGAGATATCAAAAGGCAAAGAACTTAATGCCTTTGTTTTAAATTCAGTATCCTATATGAAGAGTGTCAGGTGCACAAAACATTGCCTATTTGTTTGCCACATTAAGACTTGGGTAATTACAGTTGTTGGACTGTTGTTAATTTTGGCATTAAATTTCACATAAGAAATCCCCATTTCTAATACTAAGGTTCTTGTAGCTATTAAATGTTACAAATATATAAATTCTCCTTGCTGTGGCTTTAATTAGTTTTTCCACTGTAACTATGGTAAATGAAAGTGTAATGAAGCTGTTAAACTAATTCACTAAACTGGGAAGCAGAAATCTCCTGAGATTTTTTTTTTTTTTTTAATGAAAGATGAATTAGGCCACTAGAAATTAGTTGTCCAGAACAGACCATCGTATGTCCTCAGTATCTTTTATTGTTCATTGGGTATATATTTGAATGCAACTTGAATGCAATTTTAATTAAAGGGAAGTTTTCTGTCTTTCTCCTCCTTATATCTTTCTCTTCCTCCTGTTTGTTACGACAATTTAGCTCAGGAAGATCACTTGCAGGAGCATAGGGATAGCCATACAGGATCAAACTAGTGGGCCATCTAGTTAGGTGTTCTGTCTTTGCCAGCAACAGAAGCTTCCGAGGAGGGTGCCAGAAATCTGATGTGGGCGCAATTATGGAATAAATGGCACATAAAGGAAATATTACCTAACCCCCCTCAATTAGAGGTTGACATGTGCACTGAAACATGAGGGCTTTATATCCCTTTTGACTTCAAACAAAAAGTCTGCTTTACTTAATGTAACTCCTTACTATTTTTGCCTTTCATTTTCATTGATTGTCCCTTTGTTTTTGTGCTATGAGAGAAGGAAAATCCAAATATCCAAGATAACTTCTGTGTTTTGTATACTGCTGTCATAATCCCCTAATTTTTTGTCCCCTTTCTAAACTAAACATTAAAAGAAACAAGGTTGTGTAGATGTAATCCAGAGGCACAATTTAGGCCCCTCTCCTGCTATTGCTTCCAAATAGGCAAACCCTTATATCTATGCTGAGTTCTATTAAAAGTAATGGCTCTGTGCACACCCATTTGTAATAGAAAGATTGGAACTTTAAGCAGCGAATATTATTTGTGGTGTTGATATATGAGCCAAAAAGAATACAGCTTGACTTTAAGACCCCATGATGAGTTTGCAAGGCTTGTAGTTAGAAGAAAAATTCTTTTATATGTTTAGTGAACAAATTTTACAAAACAAAAATAATGCTCCTCAAAATGCCATTTTTACTGAATAGTTTTTCAAAGTAGGACATTTTAAAGATTTTTTTTCCTTCATGATGTAGTTTTTTGCCCAATCCAATAAACTATTGTTGAGAGAATTAATATTTTCAGTTCTACATTTACTGTTTCCAAATTGACAGGAGTATAAAACTTCTTGAGGATGACTTTCTGTTAGATTTGGCCATTTGTTAATGCTTTCCTTATCCGATTCTTTGCCCCATGGATTTGTGAGATGTATCAAAGGTAATTTTGGGAGGTTTTTGGTTGAAGTATTCATGTAAAATAGTGCATGGAAATATTGGTCAAGCCAAAGAAATGCAATATTTTTATAATTAATTTTCTAATACTACTTGTATAGATAGCCACTGACCTTTATAAAGGAAATTAAATATACACTTAGACTTTAATTTTTTCTTGTGTTGCTCTCCATTGCAAGGCTGTGGCCTAGTGGCCAGAGTCAATACGGCTGCTCTTCCTCGCAGAGCTGCGCAGTTTGGAGGCAAGAGGCGGATGGACCACCACCCAGGGGGTGGTGGCCAGGGTAGGGGGACCTGGACCCTCCCAACTCCACTGGGTCCCAGTGTCAGCAGCAAGTGTATTTGCTTCTGAGTCGGTGGGGATCCATCCGAACCACACTGACTTAACACCTGGTCCTATTGTTTAAGGTGTTGATAATTTTTTTCTTGATCCGCTGAGATATTTTGACAAGTTTTATATGAAGGTAGTTGAAGTCTTCATTAATATAATTGTATTAGACTTTGTTATGGTCTTTGAGTTCAGAACATTGAGAGATCAATTTCCTTCTTCTGATCTGTAGTAGTACAGACCCGGCTTTGTATTCTTATAACTTGGAGTTAGTCCTCAGCATTCAAAAGTTATATCTGAATAAATTCTATGGAATATTTTAGATGTGGCACTCCTCTCCTGTTTCTGCAATCTAATATGTATTTCTTATATGATTTAGACCCAGGAATTATAGTATCTATGTTTGGTTTTGGTTTTTGCATTCATCCATGTTTCTGTAATGTCTGTTATGTCAAGGTCCTCTTCCATTGGCAGACATTCTAGTTCACGTAATTGTGCTCTTCATTTTCTTGCATTCTTGCATTTGAATATAAATATTTATAGTTTTTGACCATGTGCCTATTTTTATTTAACTCCTCAGTCTGACACCACGTTGATTTTAACAGAAATTACCTCTGTGATCTTGACTTCTGCCTGACCCAGTTTAGCTGTTCTTTCTGTTCTATCCTTCACAAGGCATCTCTGTATCAAGTATTTTCCTTAACTCACACTCGCCACCCTTAGCTCTACTTTGAACAATCCCCCAAAACATCATTTTATGTGCCATCATCTGATTTCATTTTGATTAAGGTGAAGCCCATCCCTTCGTATAGGCTCTCCCTTCCCTAAAATGCTTCTCAGGATGTAGTAAATTTAAAGCCTTCCTCTTTACACCATCTTCTCATCCATGTATTGAGACCCTGAAGTTCTCCCTGCTTAGCTGGTCCTGCATGTGGAACTGGAGGCATTGCATAGAAAGCTATGAGTGGCCCTGGACCTATGCATACTTCCTAGCAATCTAAATTTAGCTTCCAGGTCCTCACTCATACACTTTCCTACATCATTGGTATCCATATGTATTATGACCACAAGCTTCTTACCAGTATTCAGTAGAAGTCTCTCTAGATATTTCATGAGATTTTCCACTTTTGCATTCAGTAGGCAGATAACCAGATGTCACATTTACCATATACCCAACTATCTATGAGATTGTTTACACAGCAAGAAAGTGCTTGGCAAGCTAGGGTGTGTGACTCTCCAGTGCACTAGCTTGCCATGCACTAAATGCTGTGTGGTCCCTGCTACAGTGCACTAAAAGTTCCATAGTGCACATTGATGTTGCATCAAAGTACACTATGGAACTTTTAGTGCACTGCAGCAGGAACCACACAGCATTTAGTGCATGGCAAGCTAGTGCTCTATAGATTATACTGTGGCTTGCTGCATGCTAACTCAACGTATAGATAATCCCTACATTTCTAATGGTTGAATTCCCCTATGACCAGAGTTTGTCTTCATTTCAGCTGTGTAATCCCATCCTCAGAAGTGATCTCCTCTGTACATGAGGAGTGATCAGCCTCCTCTGTTTCAGTTGGAAGATGTGTTCTATCTAAAGGAGTGTATTTTTCTACCACCTAAGTTGCCTCCCATCAGGAAATTTGGGAGATCAGGGAAGTCCATTTTGAGATGGTCCACTATGCAATCCATCTCTACATCTCTAGATACAGTTTTTTGTGTCTCTCTGCCACTCCATTTCTCTAACTCTGGCCTGAAGATGGTTGGTTGGTCTCCCTTTGGGGTATGGGCTATCTTCACTGGGCATACATATACCATACTTGCCATATATTCTTCATTTATGCAGTAAACCAGGTAACATCCATCCAGTCTTGTACATCCATAGTTACACGGGTTTGTATTCTAACTTGGTACTAGATTATGTTAGGTGTGACTTTTTTTCATTGATTAGAAGGTGATTATTTTAGTGGTTTTTTCCTAATTATTTGAGTCATTATCTTTTTGTAATTATGCACTATTTTCTTTCTTGTCTCAGTTTTGGAAAAAGCCCAAACTCGTATTAATAGGCATGGAGGTGAGGAAAAGAAGAAGAGAGAAAGTGCAAACGGTTAAAAAGAAATGCTTTCATATGCTATACGTTAATACACTGATTCAGTATTTTCCTTGTTGAACTGAAACCACTGAGGGAGTTTGGGGTTCTTTCAGAGTTTAAGGAGCCATTGGCACACGTTTGATGACAGCACTCTCCCTAACAATAGATAGAGATCCTTGAATTTTGAAGTTCAGCCCACACACACTTATTCTTATTGAAATGTACAGTCCTTCACTTGTTGCTTTAAATTGTAAAGATAACTCTTCCATGAGGTACCTATTCATATTAAAAGCTTTGAGTTTAACTCATAGAAAAGCGACTCGTTGCAGCGATACAGAATGTAGAGTTTGCATTAAAAATACAGGTTAGCGCAGTGAGTGTACTTCCTGTTTTTTTCCATGACATTTTTTATGTACTGTAGACCAGTCAGGAATGATAGTCACTCATGGAACATTTTGGGGAAAAAAAGACTTTTGATGTAAAGCATTTGGGGATTAATTTTAGGGATTACTATTTCCCCTTTTCTCTTAATTTGATTAGCATTTGTTGTAAGAATAGTGCATTTGTGTGTGACTTAAAATCAACTTAATTTTCAAGAGTTTGCATTGATTACTCACATCAAATGAAATAATAACTTTAGCTAGCTTGCAACAGAAATACTTTTGCCTACTTATTAGAACACATTTTTTAAAGGTAAGTGATGTGCTGATTAATATTATGCATCAAAGTGACTGGTTTTTGTCCATGCTGCATCCAGTTTTCTCATACGTTTAAGGATACATTTTAAATACTTTTTTTTAATTCAAGTTTTTACTGTTTCATACAGCAGTTTGAAACTAGTATGTAAGGGTGACTGCTTAGCTCCAGAACGGATAGCATCTTTATGTAGATTCTTGCTAATGTTAAAGTATATCGATAAACAATCCTTTTATAGCAATCACTTTGTGAGCATGAATTGCTGCAACACTGTGTTTTGACAGACGAATGACAAGAAGTATGTCTTCTTTATAAAGTGAGGAAAACATTCAAAACAATGTGTGGTGTTTGTTTGTTTGTTTTTAAGGTGGGGTCAATTCCTTTGTATTTTGTTTTGAAATTCTTTTTCCTCTCTGAACACAATGTGTAACTGAACTGTAATAGAGACCTAATGCAAATTAACCATTAGACACTTGCCACTTTTCCACTCTGACAGTCAGATGTGTTTGGGAGTGGAGAAACTGTCTATACAAGACAGGTGTCTGGTAGTCTGAGAGTTGCAAAGATGGTGTTTTAAATAATGTTTAAAAAAAAAAAAAACCTAGAAATACAATGTATTAACAACCTATTGTGTAAAGTTAAAATAGTTACATAAAGAGTTAAAGGAATATATCACCAAGGCTTTTGGCTACAAATTTGATGTATTTTATTCCTGAAATGGCTATTAATTTGCACAAATGATCTGTGCACACAATCATTTGTGTTTCTAAAATAGGATGTGAGCAAGCCGGTAAGGTGTAGGTCCAAGTGTAACTCTGGTTTGCATACAAGCTAGATTCTTGCATGATCAAATAATTATGCGTGCAAAATTGTGTGCATAGTTAATATGTGTCTATGCTGCAGTTAAACACCCACAGTTGGCCCCTGTCAGCTGACTCAGGTTATTTAATTGTAGTGTAGCTGTTTGGGCTTGGGCTGGAGCCTGGGCTCTGGGACCCTCCCCCCTTGTGGGGTCCTGGAACCTGGGCTCCAGCCCGAGCCCAAATATTTACATCACAGTTAAAAAGCCCTGTAGTTTGAGTCAGCTCACATGGGCCAGCAGTGGGTGTTTCATTGCAGTGTAGGCATACCCTTAGAGGTAAGGCTGAGGTCTCTT
Source organism: Malaclemys terrapin pileata (assembly GCF_027887155.1). Lineage (NCBI taxonomy): Eukaryota > Metazoa > Chordata > Testudines > Emydidae > Malaclemys > Malaclemys terrapin. The sequence continues at coordinate 30,037,580 of NC_071509.1, forward strand.
TTGAACAATTGGTATTTTTCACGATCAGTGCTTCTGTATTAACCTTTATCAACAATATAGATCAGCCGGATACTCTCAAGCAGTCCTTTATAACAAACTTAGTATAGTTCAAAGTGTATGCTCCTTGAAGCATGTTTGAAAGCACCAAGCACAACATTTGCTCAATAAATAGTAGAAAGTAATGTGTATTGTGGGAGTGAATTTGGTAAAGGCAACTTGAAGCAAAACAAAAAATGTGTGTGTGAAATGATCTACATAAAAATATCTTTCTGCTTCCTGTGAATGCTACTGGGCAATGTGAGAGTGACCAAGGCTTCCATTTCCTTTCTTTCTTCCTCCTGATTTAATTTACACTTCTCCACATAAGGACTAGACTGCAGTCTCCACTCGTCTATAAAAATATTTGTGTATTTCTAACAAATTATGATCTGGATGTGTGTTCCTGTGGCATATCTCCATTGCAGCATTGATGTTCGCACTTTTTTTTTTGGTTGGGCAAATTGAAAATGCTTAATCTTTTCTGATGCAGAAATACAAGACATTAACCAGGGCTTGTTGTTTCTTGTTTTTGTTTTTTTCCCAACAGGTGGAGGTAAAGCCATATGTGTTGGATGACCAGATGTGTGATGAATGCCAGGGTGCACGATGTGGTGGAAAGTTTGCTCCTTTCTTTTGTGCCAATGTCACTTGCCTGCAGTATTACTGTGAGTTTTGCTGGGCAAACATCCACTCTCGTGCAGGACGTGAATTCCATAAGCCATTGGTAAAGGAGGGGGCTGACCGCCCACGTCAGATCCACTTCCGCTGGAACTAAGCATAGTGAACCAGCGTCTACATAAGGAAAGAAGGGTGCATGTGGCTTACTGTGTTTGAAGATACTGACATGCAGAAGAAATAAGTGCATTCTTCTGCTTTTCACCCCAGCTATCAATACATGCATCTTTATCAGCAGCCAAAACACTACAAGCCTCTTGTTTTTCACCAAAACCCTACATCTCAGGCTTACTAATTTTTGTGATATTTTCATGTTAAAATAAAATGTTCTTTTGTATTTTCTCCAAGTTATTTTTATATGTAAAGTTAAAATTAGATATGAGAATGTTTTTGCGTAGGGGCACAAAGTCTGCTGCTATATTTAGTGGGTGAAGCGTGCACTTATTTCTAAACATGGGTTTTTAACTTCAAGATCTGCCCCAGTAATTTACCAAAGGTAGCAAAATAGTGAAGATGGAATATGTCTGCTACAAAAAGCTTATTTTTATTGTTGTTGCTATTTTCAGTGTATACATAAACTAAAAATTAGGGTTGATTTTTGCTCTCCATTTTGACTTGCAAGAAATAATACCTCAAGATAATCTGATTTATTAGCTATTTTTAAACACTTTTAATCACAAGCTGTATTAGCTATGCTGCTATATAGGTGTTATGTGTAATGCCACCTATTAATACGGGATTGAAACGTTTAAGAGACACTGCATTTCAGATAAAATGCAGGCAGCACAATATGGCCTAAACTGCCATAGTTTTAGAATGTGAAAAAACTGCATGTTTACTTACCTGTATACACCATATGCATGCACTAGAACTGTTAATTAACAAGAGGTGAGTTATTGCAAATGTTCAAAAAAGGCTCTCTTGAATCTAGATAGCATGAGCAAATTACAAAATTTGTTACAAAAAACAAACTTGCATGCATTATTGTGACTCAAGTAAAAAAAAATGTCCATGTGTACAATATGCAAATTAGTTTTAGATTAGAAAGTGCAGCCATTTTGTGACCTGGTCGGTAGTGGAATTCGATTTATGCAGACTGGATGTAATATTGTAATCCCTGTGCAATTTTGTGATGTGTGGTTCTAATTAATGTGGAGTGATGTAGTATAGACATGAGTTTGAGTAAAAAGCTAGAATTTTACAAAAAAGTTAATTTAAACCCCCTTGATTGTTCATGGTTAAGATTTCCTCTACAAACCAAAGATGGCCAGCACACTGCTAACCAGTCACCAAATGTAAAACCCATGCAAAATACATTTTTAAAAAGTATACTTATATAAGAATGCATTATGCTTTAGTAATTAAATCTAGGTAAAGTCAAAATGGAGATGGTATAATATACAGTCGGCTAGTTGCATAACAAACTAAATTTTACCTTTAAGACAACAGTGAAATCTGACTTTAAAACTTGCTTACATGTATGACCTGTGTGCATTGTGGTCTTCTGTCAAACTGGGGTCACTGTTGCATGAAACGTAGCTACTTGACAGTCAAGTATAGTGTTTTTATTTTGATGAAGGAGTTCTACTAATGACTTTGCTTGCAAATTTTGAGAAAAACAGTTTGGACAAAGGCAATATTTAATACATTTCTTTGGTACTGAACCCTAACAGACAAAAACACTGCTAATGATTCTTCTATCTCAGAGCATTTTTAATGCAACTAGCCCCCTACATTTTAATGGAACAGAGAGATATTCTGCAGTCTAAGCAAGCACCCAACAATGGTAAATGTTAAAATGCAGAATTAAGAGTCTGACTCTAAAGAGATGAATTACAAGGGTATTGCTCTTTGCAATCCCTTGGGACAATCTTTCTTGTAAGCAAAGTGTTGATCTTATATTGGTTGTCTACAATGTGCTTTTTTGTACTGTACAATATGTGGTTCATGTCTAATTCTGCTGTTTTATTGTGGTTGTGGTTCAAGTTTTTAATGTTTAAAATTGA